>NC_044034.1:235975159-236275159 GCF_901765095.1 Microcaecilia unicolor
AGCTGTAGATCAGTAGTTTCCCTGAGGTAGGAAGCAATGCTCAAGTCTCTGCCTCCAGGACTTGTATATATAAGGAAGATTGCCAAGGCAGGAGATACCCTTGACTGCAGATAGAACCTGATGATGCTAGTGCATGACTGTTCTGAACCGCAACCACTATATTGCTATGAAGTAACAGACCGTCAGTATATATAGGTGATTTTATTTTACCTGCAACCCTGTGTGTATGGCTGAGAAGACTCCAGGCCCTGCCCTCACTCACACTGCTATATATTGTGGCAGTGGTGAGATTAGTGCTTCTCTGTAAAAGAAGACAATTCACTTACCTCCAGGCCTTGGGGCCTCAATACAGCAGTGTAGGGTTTTGTACTGTTTTATTATATATGAATGTAATTTTGTAACCCATTCTGGGCACTGCTGGGAGGACGGGTTAAATAATGGAATAAATAAATAAATGGGACTATCCCTGCCCTAGAGAGGAACCTCAAACAGTGTAATAAATGCCAAATAGGCAGGATTTAGTTTTCTCTGGTTAGAAGATAGCGGTGCTGTTAGCGCAAGAAAGAAAAACCTGCCTAGAGGGGTCAGAAAAGTTCAATGGAATGTGTAGTTTGGCTGTAGTGCAAGCCAGCCAGAGGAGCTGGCAGGTTTAAAGGATAAAACAATTAGCAATCCTGAAGGTTTTTTTTCTAATCAGAGTCTAGAGTGCTTTTGCAAGTGTCTGAGAAGCAGATTCTAGGGCCAGTGGATAAACACTTAGGGCTAAATTCTATAAATGGCGCCTAAAAATTGGTGCAATTAAAATTAGCACTTACTTAGCCCTATTCTATAAATGGTGCTTAAAGTTAGGTGTCATTTATAGAATTTCGCTTAGCACCTGCAACTGTGATTTAGGTGCAACCATTTACACCACTGAAACCTTGGTGTAAATCCTCGTGTTTAAATTAGGCGCAGATCCATGCACAGATCCCCTTTATTCTATAAAAATGTGCATAAATTAAAGGAACACCCTAATCCACCCATGGCTGTCTTGTGGCCATGGCCCCTTTTTGGTTGCATGCATGACTTTTAATTAAATTCAATTAGCACTAATAATTGCTAATTGCTTGTCAATTATTGGCAGTAATTGGCTTGTTATTCAATAATTTGCATGCGTAAATTGGGAACGCATCCAAATTTACATGCACAATTTTTAGCGACTTTTATAGAATTCGGTGGTGTCTTACAAAGGGGTAAGGAAGCAAGACTTTATGATAAAGACCAGGAATGGCAGCAGGCTTGTATAACCTTACAGCAGTATCTTGTGGACAGGTCTAATTCCTGTTCCTAGGAATAGGATGTGCCTGACAAAGAGAGAAGCTAGGGAAACAACAGGGCAAGCAATCCCCAAATTCCAAAATGGTGATCAAAAGGAGCAGATCATACACTTACAGGCATAAGGGCTATTGAGTGGTATACAGTTGGGTATAGAAGGTTTTTGGTGGGTTTTGGAGGGCTCACCATACAGTATAAGGGGGCAATGGTGAGATGTGTAGCTGCGACGTTTGTGTGAAGTCCACTTCAGTGCCCCACATCTCTGCTGAGATGTCTGTGTGGCCAGTCTACTAAGAATGGTGGCTCCTCCTACATCCCAATGGCTTGATTTTGTACGTTTTTCAGTTGGACTTTTTTTTTTTTCAAAAATGGTCCGAAAAGATAGATACACTGAGTACAACAATATGTAGTAAATGGCCATTTTCGCTACTGGATTCAGGTTTCAAAATGGCCATGTTCACTACTGGATTTTTAGACGTTTTGTGCAAACATCCAAAGTTGGATTTAGACGTCATATCTGCATCATTTAGGGTTGTTCTTGACATAGATTTATTTTAGACACTAAGACAACTCTTGTTTTCTATTCTATTGTATCAAAGTTGTTCCAAATGTTTTTGTGCTTTCCTTTAGGGTACTGCTTTGTTGACTGTAGATCAAAGAAGATGGGAAGATCTTAAAAGCAGGCTGAAGATAGCACAACCTCTTCATCTGCCACCTCGTCCAGGTATGAGTTATTTTGATATTATGTTGGACAATTTTCCAATAATTTAACATTCGTATTACATTAGAATTTGCAGGTACAGTGGATACTGCAAGTCCACATCATTTACACGTAGTACTAAACTTGGTGGAAAAGCTGGTGATTCTAAAAAAAACCCCTTTCTCTCCTTTTCTGTAAATTTCCATGTGACCGGGGAAAGGACTGAGTACACAGCTCTATTAAAGCAATAGATGCTCATTGTCCTCTTTGCCCATGCTGTAATTTTACCATTTGCCATGCTGATCACTGCTGCCAGTCTCTTTTGCCACTCCAATCACTGTTACCAATCTCTTTTTTTCTAGTGGGTTCAGTTATCCTCACAAACAAAGATATGTGAAAGGCAATTCTATAAAGAACGATCAGTTAAATAGGGGCATGCCTAAATGATAGAAGCCAACCAAATTTTGGTTTCCATTTCATCACTGAAACTGGACCAAAATTCAGGTTCAGGTTTCGGCCGAAAATGCACAGCCATTTTTAGCTGAAACCGAAACTCTCTCCCCTCCATCCCCATAATCACTCTCCACCCCATCCCGCCCAACCACCAAAGGCCCTTCTTGGGCCTACCTTAGGAAGCCTTGGTGGTCCAATGGCTTCTTCAGGGGCAAGAACGAACCCTACTCGTTCCTGCCCCATGCTGCTGCTCCGTTGCAATGTCTGGTGAGACTGCCATGGGAGATCCTGGCATCCATTTTGCGATTGGAACCAGCATGGGCGGGAGACTTGCTCATTCCTGTGCTGGTTCCAGTCACAAACTGGCTACCAGGACCGACTGCAGCAGTCTAGCGAGACTTCCATGGGAGGTCCTGGAAACCATTTTGCGACTGTGGGCAGGAGACTTGCTCCTTCCTGTGCTGGTTCCAGTCGCAAAATGACTGCTGAGACTGACGCAGGAAGTGTGTGTAAGTGGCTATGATTGCATTCCTTATACATAAGTACATAAGTACATAAGTAATGCCATACTGGGAAAAGACTAAGGGTCCATCGAGCCCAGCATCCTGTCCACGACAGCGGCCAATCCAGGCCAAGGGCACCTAGCAAGCTTCCCAAACGTACAAACATTCTATACATGTTATTCCTGGAATTGTGGATTTTTCCCAAGTCCATTTAGTAGCAGTTTATGGACTTGTCCTTTAGGAAACCGTCCAATCCCTTTTTAAACTCTGCTAAGCCTTCACCACTTTCTCCGGCAACGAATTCCAGAGTTTAATTATACGTTGGGTGAAGAAAACTTTTCTCCGATTTGTTTTAAATTTACTACACTGTGGTTTCATCTCATGCCCCCTAGTCCTAGTATTTTCGGAAAGTGTGAACAGACGCTTCACATCCACCTGTTCCACTCCACTCATTATTTTATATACCTCTATCATGTCTCCCCTCAACCGTCTCTTCTCCAAGCTGAATAGCCCTAGCCTCCTTAATCTTTCTTCATAGGGAAGTCGTCCCATCCCCGCTATCATTTTAGTCGCCCTTCTCTGCACCTTTTCCAATTCTACTATATCTTTCTTGAGATGCGGCGACCAGAATTGAACACAATACTCAAGGTGCGGTCGCACCATGGAGCGATACAACGGCATTATAACATCCTCACACCTGTTTTCCATACCTTTCCTAATAATACCCAACATTCTATTCGCTTTCCTAGCCGCAGCAGCACACTGAGCAGAAGGTTTCAGTGTATTATCAACGACGACACCCAGATCCCTTTCTTGGTCCGTAACTCCTAACGTGGAACCTTGCATGACGTAGCTATAATTCGGGTTCTTTTTTCCCATATGCATCACCTTGCACTTGCTCACATTAAACATCATCTGCCATTTAGCCGCCCAGTCTCCCAGTCTCGTAAGGTCCTCTTGAAATTTTTCACAATCCTGTCGCAATTTAACAACTTTGAATAACTTTGTGTCATCAGCAAATTTAATTACCTCGCTAGTTACTCCCATCTCTAAATCATTTATAAATATATTAAAAAGCAGCGGTCCTAGCACAGACCCCTGAGGAACCCCACTAACTACCCTTCTCCATTGTGAACACTGCCCATTTAACCCCACTCTCTGTTTCCTATCCTTCAACCAGTTTTTAATCCACAATAGGACATTGCCTCCTATCCCATGACCCTCCAATTTCCTCTGTAGCCTTTCATGAGGTACCTTGTCAAACGCCTTTTGAAAATCCAGATACACCATATCAACCGGTTCCCCTTTGTCCATATGTTTGTTTACTTCTTCAAAGAATTGAAATAAATTGGTCAGGCAAGATTTCCCCACACAAAAGCCGTGCTGACTTGGTCTCAGTAATCCATGTCCTTGGATGTGCTCTGTAATTTTGTTTTTAATAATAGCCTCTACCATTTTCCCCGGCACTGACGTCAGACTCACCGGTCTATAATTTCCCGGATCTCCCCTGGAGCCTTTTTTAAAAATCGGCGTTACATTGGCCACCCTCCAAACTTCCGATACCACGCTCGATTTTAAGGATAAGTTGCATATCACTAGCAGTAGCTCCACAAGCTGAAGACAGTTTCTGCTGCTTCTGTGTCCTTACTATGTGCTGTGTATTTTTAGCTTTCATTTGGTATGTGCATAAAAAGGTGCCTTGGCTCATTGGGGTCTATTTATTAATAAAACAAAAGTTCTTCACAAAAGTGGAGGTTGCCCATAGTAACCAATAGTGCAGCAGGTTGCGGACCTGGGTAATCAGGTTCAATTCCTGCTGCTGCCTGATGGTTGGTGGGTTGAGATCCTGAAGAACCTGGTTCAACTCCCTCTGCAGCTCCTTGTGACCCTGGGCAAGTTACTTAGCCCTCCATTGCATCAGGTACAATATCTAACTTATGGGCCGATGATCATTTCCCCACGCTGTTCCAAACAGCACAGTAAAACAGGACAGGGAAATAATGCCACTATGATCAACACATGAAGGCCCTGTCCAACGCTGTGAAAGAGGGGCACTTCTGATCGGGTCCCCTCAATGTATGGATATAATGTCTAATTTGCATATAACAAAAGGACGAATTCCGAGGGAGATGCCAGGAATCCCGGCATTGTGCGAAGGTTGGACACTGACCACCACCCACCTCTGACAACTGCCCTACGTAACAACACCCCTGGCGTAACCATGATACAAAATGCGATCTACCCTGACCTGCAAGGAAGCTCAGATTGTCTCAAATATCCAAAAAAGAGGATGGTCCCACTGCTCCCCCCAAGCGGGCTCTCCACCACTCCCAAGCTAACAAGTGGTCGCAGGAGTGGGGATAGTTTGATTCATGCCCCCATGGAATGGATCACATTAAAACCTGAAAAAGGGGAGGCAGCTGTCTCCCAAATGCCTGAGGGGGCAAATGTAGAGTGCCCAGTGTGTAGTTTGTGGATCCAGCGTAGGATCACTGCAACATTATAGAGTCTGAGATCGGGTAAATTAACTCCCCCTTCCCCCCTGTCTCGAGTCAGTTTATTGTGTCCAATTCGCGCACGGTGCGCCCCCCATATAAATGAAGAGATTATCCCCCTGTACATTTTTTCATCCTTACTTTTAATCCAAAGTGGCATCATTTGAAGGGGATACAAAACCTTAGGCAATAGAACCATTTTAACTAACGCCACCCGTCCTAAAAACGAGATAGGAAAGTCTTTCCAACGACAACAAAGATCACATATGGCCTCTAGTTTCTCCCAAACATTCTTCCTATACATTATAATATGGTCCAAGTGTAAATATTTGATAGGGCCTGGGGTCCAAGCTAAGGGGAAATCGGATAAGTGTTTACATGGACGATTGGTAGATAGCACCATTGCCCCAAACTTCTGAATGAGATCAATAAGCACAGGGATCCCCCCCAGATGCCTGGCCCAAGAATATCAGCATGTCATCTGCAAATAGGTTAATTTTGTATTCTTGGGTCCCTACCACAATGCCCTTTAGCTCTCAAGACTGTCGGATCTTGCTAGCCAGAGGCTCAAGTGATAGAACAAATAACATGGGGGACAGAGGGCACCCATGTCTTGTTCCCCACTCCAGTGCAAAATAATCAGTTAAGTCTCCGTTGACAAGAATCTCCAGGTTTGCCCCCCACCTCCCCGGCCTGAACCGCACTCAAAGCATGAAGAATATTTGTAGAGGCATATCTTTCTGGCACAAAGCCGGTCTGGTCATCTTGTATCAGGGTGGGGAGAACTTTCCCCAATCTTGAGGCCAAAATGCCACAAATAACTTAATATCCTGATTTTAACAGTGAGAGAGGATGATAAGAACCCAGTTTTTCATGGTCACGCCCAGGTTTAGGTAAAACCATTATAGAGGCATGAGTCAGAGAGCCCGTGGACTGACCTTGGTTGCACAAGGCGTGACATAAGTCACGAAATGAGCCAATGACCTAAGCCCCCAGCAACTCATAAAATTCAGGGCCCAGCCCATCTGGCCCAGGTGCTTTAGCTAATTTAAGTTTTTTAATGGTAGCTTGTATCTCTTCCCCTGGAAAAGGTGCATTTAAAGAGTCTAACTGTTCATGTGGCAGAGACAGTAGGTGAAGTCCTTGGAAGAAGGCCTCACGCTGAGCCACATCACAGTGAACCGAGTCGTATAAAGATCTATAAAAGTGTACAAATGCAGCTTGGATCTCTTCCTCTTTCATTAACAACTGCCCTGACGCAGACTTAATATGTGAGGTCACCTGCCTTGCCGGCCGATTGCGGACTAATGTTGCTAACAGTCTACCTGCCTTATTTCCCCATCTATGAAGTTTATATTTATATAATTGGATATCTCTCAAGGCGCGTTGGCTCAAAATTTCATTTATGATCCTTTCAGTTTGCTATAGATTTCCCTATCTCCCAGATCCCTGCGGGTCACATCTCCCACTAGCATTTTGGAGTTGTTTGAGCAGGGTTAGATGCTCCTCATCCCTCTTCTTGCGCATGTGAGCGGTTTATTCTATAATTTTCCATCTTATCACCTCCTTTCCAGCCTCCCAAAATGTGATTGGGTTTGTGTCACTAGACTTATTATCACTAAGATAGTGCTGCCACGCTTCTGTTAGAAAAATCCTAAACTCAGGATCTAGGTACAACATGGGGTTCATACGCCACTCTGTGGAGGCTTTTCTCCCTAGTAGTCCCAGGTCCACCCACACCATACAGTGGTCCGACACCGCTTCTGCTTCAATGTCAGCAGATAAGCTATAGAAAAAAGAGGGGAGGCTACTAAAATGTAGTCTAGTCCAATCTAGCTTGCACCAGATATCTAACAAACCTAGTGTTACCACCCCTCTCGGCTGGACTGTAGTGATGTGCTCTCAGATACCTGATGGTTGTAGTCGTGGCGAATATCCAGGGAACACACACTCACAGCTGAGGGAGTGGAACAAATAAACTAACCTCATCCTTTACTCTCAAAGAATAAAGGAGGAAAAGAAGCTAAATTTAGGATTTGTTCCTGAACTGGATGAACCGCACATTCAGATTTGCAAATTATCTTTTTCTTTATTGAATACAAATGCAAACAAATTTTCATTCAAATAAACTCGAATTCACAATTTGTGTGTGGTTTAATAGAACTGCAATAACATACTCAACATTCAAATGTAGTTTTACATGTATATCCTTACCTTTTTCTGTTACTTTCAACAAAATCACCTAAAAAGGCAGAAAAGGACCTTTTCAGATAAATATTTAAATTGTCTTTTTATCAAAATCAGATATTTGTTTTAATACTCTTTCCTTGCTATTGATGTCAGAATTTGAGTCTTTATGGGTATGATGGATGTTTGTGCAAGGATCTCAGTTGAACCCAGAACACTTAGGCAAGTCAGGAAAACATGGATTTTTTTTATATTTGGTGTTGTTCTGTTCTTTAGTTTTCCCTTAAAATGTTGTAAACCAAAAAAAACTATCCTGCTTATAATCGAACGAGAAAAACGCCCAAGTTCCGACCTAAATCGGGAGATGGACGTTTATCTCACAAAAACGAATAAAGCGGTATAATCGAAAGCCGATTTTTGGACGTTTTCAACTGCACTCCGTCGCGGATGCGGACAAAGTTGATGGGGGCGTGTCAGAGGTGTGGCGAAGGCGGAACTGGGGCGTGGTTATCTGCCGAACAAAGATGGGCGCATTTCACCGATAATGGGAAAAAAGTATGCGTTTTTAGCTAGAATTTAGGACACTTTTCCTGGACCCTGTTTTTTCATGAATAAGGCCCCAAAAAGTGCCCTAAATGACCAGATGACCACCGGAGGGAATCGGGGATGACTTCCCCTGACTCCCCCAGTGGTAACTAACCCCCTCCCACCACAAAAAATGATGTTTCACAACTTTTTATTTTCACCCTCAAATGTCATACCCAGCTCCCTGGCAGCAGTACGCAGGTCACTGGAGGAGTTGTTAGGGGGTGCAGTGGACTTCAGGCAGGTGGACCCAGGCCCATCCCCCCTACTTGTTACAATTGTGCTGCTTAATGCTTATTAGTCGTCCAACCCCCCCAAACCCACTGTACCCACATGTAGGTGCCCCCCTTCACCCCTTAGGGCTATAGTAATGGTGTAGACTTGTGGGCAGTGGGTTTTGAGGGGGATTTGGGGGGCTCAACACACAAGGGAAGGGTGCTATGCACCTGGGAGCTCTTTTACCTTTTTTTTTGGTTTTGTAAAAGTGCCCCCTAGGGTGCCCGGTTGATGTCCTGGCATGTGAGGGGGACCAGTGCACTACGAATCCTGGCCCCTCCCACGAACAAATGCCTTGGATTTATTCGTTTTTGAGCTGGGCGCTTTCATTTTCCATTATCGCTGAAAAACAAAACGCCCAGCTCACACATTGTTGAATAAAACATGGGCGTCTATTTTTTCCCAAAATACGGTTCGGTCCACCCCTTCACGGACCCGTTCTTGGAGATAAACGCCCATGGAGATAGGCGTTTTCGTTCAATTATGCCCCTCCATATGTCCTTCAACACCCTTTGCCAATGTCACTTAGCTGTGGTCAAATTTATTTAGGTGAGGTCTTTCTTGCGTTGGAGCTCAGCTGGAAATCCGGCAGAGGATAATTCACCGATCTCTTCTCCCTAAACCTCACTTATAAAGAAAATAACTGGGTGCAAAATCTTAAAACTCCCTGCTTGTCCAGGAACTGACTCCACTCTGGTGACAATTAATCAGTTCTCAATACTGTGGCCACACTCTCTAATTGAAATAAAATAAGTTGCAGGAGTACTCAGTTCAAAACCTATTTCTCACTGTTAATTCCCTATTCTATAAGGCGGCCAGAAGCTTTTACACTCCATTCAGGGATCTCACACAGTAACACATTCCATATTCAAATAGTGATTCAACATTGCATCTCACAGACTTAACATATAAACATAACATTTCCCTGCACAGCTATCAGATCAATCTGGAGAATACAGCAATCATACAAAAGCAGGGCTTAATCTGCCAACTGACAAACCTTTCACTGAACTCAGAGCACTCACAAACAACACACCTTTTCCACAGACACAGCCTAATAGCTTCTTTCTCCAAATAACAGATTTACCTTCAATTTCCCCTTTAATCACCCTTTAAATTCTAGCACATTTCTTTCCCTGACACCCTTATAGTTTCTCTCACTTAGTATAACTACCAGCAGAAATCACAGTCTCCCACACTCCTGTGTCTCAACTGTTTTTCCCTATTCTAAAAAGAGTAGGCAGCCATGTGTCCACTTAATACCTTAGCATACAGACTCTCATTCCACAAAATTGTAACTCACTTTTTATCTCTTGGAACCCAGTTCTATCTCTGAAACACCCTTCACACTCACCTCAGCTCACTTTCAATATCAAAGTACCCTTTTTCAATGTCACATTTCCAGCCAGCAGCATCCACCAAAATCCTGGAACAGCCCCCAGAGACCCAGGAAAATAACATTTAATATATATTACCATATATTACACTAGTTCAGATTGTAGTAAGCCTATCCCCCTGTTCTCAATCCCTTTAGGTCTTTTTTTTAATGGATTATAGTCAACGAGGGGGTCTGCAGTGATATTGAAGTCCCCACCTATCACTAATTGGTAGTCTCGAAGTGGCACCAGTGCTGCTAAGAGTGAGAAGAATTTCTGAGAATACACATTTGGAGCATATACAGAGCAGAGGGCAATCCTCTGGCCCTGCAACACCCCCACCCAAATTACAAATCGACCCTCTGGGTCCTGTACTAACTTATGCCGAGTGACATCCAAGGCTTTATGAATAAGAATAGCTACTCCCCGCTGCCTGTTTTTAAATGAAGCAAAAGCAATCTCTCCCACCCACCCCTGTTTTAACTTAGCATTCTCTAAAGGGTAAAGATGGGTCTCCTGAGCCATAAGGACATCCACTTCAAGGCGCTTACAGTAATTTAACAATTTTTTCCTTTTTATAGGCGAATGAATACCATCCACATTTAAAGTAGCCACTCGCAAACTACCTATCCCACCATCGAAAATTCACACCTGTTCAAATCAATAGCACTGATTAAACCCCTAGGGGCAGCATCCCAGCTAAACCGCCCCCTGTGGGATGTATAATCTTTTGCAGTCGCAGATCCAGCTTCTCCCAGCTAGCCACACCCATAAGCACGATCAGCCTCAACAACCACCCACTCCCCAAAACCTCCTTTAACCCTTCCCCCACTTAACATAAACCCCTCCCACATTGAAAAAGATAGTCTTCCCTTCCCCCCAAACCCCTCCCTTCTTTACCCACCATTTAAACATTACAGCTTTCATAAACCCCCATAACCAGACAAACCCCAGCCAATCCCCTACAGTCATACAACCCTATTTGTTTCGCTCATCCCATCCCATTTCCCTCTCCCTCCAAAAATATACTCAAGAAACAAAGCAACCCCCTCTCCCCTCATCCACCACATCATAAATCAACCCCCCATAGTGACCTAGAAACACAGGTTCAAACATCAGCGTTAACAAGAAACAATCAGAAAGTATATCAGATGCCAAGCCCCAAATATGTGAAACCAGCAAGACCTGCCAAAGTCCCGGCTTGCTTCAAAACTGAAAAGTTAACCAATGTGCGATATGCTGGCAACATCTTTGCTCACAGGTCCAAGCTATACAGTAAACCGCATATCATTCAGATTAAGATTTTGTACCGACTTGCGAGCCGGTTGTTTCCCACTGCGAGCCGGCTCTCCTCCCTCCCGCCCGCCCGATCCGGTCCCTCACCTGACTCTTCTAATTCTTCGGCGGGGCAGGCAGTCTTGCCTGCCCGCTACCAGCGCTGACTCTCCCCTGCCGGTTTGCGCTTTAAAAATGGCTGCCGAGACTTCCAGAGGCGGCCTCGTGAGACTTCTACTGAAGTCTCGGCGGCCATTTTGAAGTGCGAACCGGCAGGGAAGAGTCAGCGCTGGTAGCGGGCAGGCAAGACTGCCTGCCCCGCCGAAGAATTAGAAGAGTCAGGTCGGTGAGGGACGGATCCGGAGGGAGGGAGGAGAAGTCGCCGGTGAACAACGTGGGAGGGGTGGCAGGGGAGAGAAGGGAGTCCCTGGGCATGGGTGGATGGAGGGTAGGGGAGATTAGGGTCACTGCTGGACATGGGTGGATGGAGGGCAGGGGAAAGAAGGGTCACTGCTGGGTATGGGTGGATGGAGGGCAGGGGAGATTAGGGTCACTGCTGGACATGGGTGGATGGAGGGCAGGGGAGATTAGGGTCACTGCTGGGCATGGGTAGATGGAGGGCAGGGGAAAGAAGGGTCACTGCTGGGCATGGGTGGTTGGAGGGCAGGGGAACTACTACTACTACTACTATTTAGCATTTCTATAGCACTACAAGGCGTACGCAGCGCTGCACAAACATAGAAGAAAGACATTCCCTGCTCAAAGAGCTTACAATCTAACAGAACAAAAAATAAATAAAGTAAGCAAATCAAATCAATTAATGTGAACGGGAAGGAAGAGAGGAGGGTAGGTGGAGGCGAGTGGTTTCAAGTGGTTACGAGTCAAAAGCAATGTTAAAGAGGTGGGCTTTCAGTCTAGATTTAAAGGTGGCCAAGGATGGGGCAAGATGTAGGGGCTCAGGAAGTTTATTCCAGGCGTAGGGTGCAGTGAGACAGAAGGCGCGAAGTCTGGAGTTGGCAGTAGTGGAGAAGGGAACAGATAAGAAGGATTTATCCATGGAGCGGAGTGCACAGGAAGGGGTGTAGGGAAGGACGAGTGTGGAGAGATACTGGGGAGCAGCAGAGTGAGTACATTTATAGGTTAGTAGAAGAAGTTTGAACAGGATGCGAAAACGGATAGGGAGCCAGTGAAGGGTCTTGAGGATCATTTATTTTTTTTTTCTTGGATAATGCATTGCCACCCCCCACCCTCTCTCCCCGGCTATAGTCAGCTCTGCAATTTGGGGGGGGCACAGAGGGGGACGAGGGGGGGGGGCGGCGCAGAGGGGGACCGGGGAGAGAGCCTGTTGTTAAACATTTACCAGCACACCACTGATTGTGTATCTAGATTCTCAAAAGGCGTTTTATAAAGTACCTCATGAAAGACTCCAGAGGAAATTGGAGAGTCATGGGATAGGAGGTAGTGTCCTATTATGGATTAAAAACTGGTTAAAAGATAGAAAACAAAGAGTAGGGTTAAATGGTCAGTATTCTCAATGGAGAAGTGTAGATAGTGGGGTTCCCCAGGGGTCTGCACTGGGACCGCTGCTTTTTAACATATTTATAAATGATCTAGATGGGAGTAACTAGTGAGGTAATTAAATTTGCTGATGACACAAATTATTCAAGTTGTTAAATCGCAAGAGGATTGTGAAAAATTACAAGAAGACCTTATGAGACTGAGAGACTGGGCATCTAAATGGCAGATGATGTTTAATGTGAGCAAGTGCAAAGTGATGCATGTGGGAAAGCGGAACCCAAACTATAATGTAAGGTTCCACATTAGGAGTCACCGACCAGGAAAAGGGATCTAGGCGTCATCATTGATGATATGTTGAAACTCTGCTCAGTGTGCTATAGCGGCTAAGAAAGCAAATAGATTGTTAGGTATTATTAGGAAAGGAATGGGAAAACAAATATGGCTAGGGACTCTGTGACAGAATGAATCAGCCAAAGTAAAGGGGGAAGAAATGGGCAGAGCTGGGGTGGGCTGGGGGTGGACCCTAAATGTCCTGCTGAGTGGATCGGACCCCTTGGCAGCTCTGGGGACCTGCAGCACTGATTTTAATGGGTAGAATCAGAAACTACAAATACTACACTGGTTTGGGATGTAACTTTAAAACAAGGTCTGGCCAAAAAAATCTCCTTTCAGGAACTGTGTAACTTGGCAGCTCTGCTTAAGCTAATGTGGGCACTCAGATTTAGCTTTTTTTTTTTTCTGTTTTTGACTGAACCACTTTATCAATTCCTTTACTTTGGCTTCTTCATTCTGTCACAGAGTCCCTAGCCAGGGTGTGGGCAGTTACTAGACTGGGACTTCAAAGACTTGTATAGTAGACAAATAAAACTAGGATGTGCTTCCAAGAAGTACCTCAACAGAACAGAGCAAACAAGGACTACCAAAGCATACTTGATAAGAAGCTGGAACAGAGCTGCCAAGTTACCCTGTTCCATGACAGAGACTTGTTGGCCAGTGTGATTTTGAACTTACATCCCAAAGCAGTGCGGTATTTGTAGTTCCCAAGCCTAATAATTGAAATTGGTTCAGCAAGTCCCACTGTGCACCAGGATAGGATTGTCAGAAATCCAGGACTAGCCCCAAATCTCCCTGCTGGAACTGGGGAACTTGACAGCTCTGCTGGAATCCTGAGGCATCAGAAAGCAAGACAAAAGGAAGAACCAAATACACAGCTTGATAAGAAAACAAGACTAAAACAGCAGAGAATAACCCCAGAAATGGGGCAGAAATAAACTTTCCTTGAGCTGGCCCCTGCTGGGCCAGTCAGGAAGAGACAGCTGAGGGGAGATATGATAGAAAAGTCTATAAAAATCCTAAGTGGAGTGGAATGGTAAAGGTGCCTTGATTGTTTACTCTTTCCAAAAGTACAAAGACTAGGGGACACTCCATGAGGTTACTTAGCAGTACATTTAAAACAAATAGAAGAAAATAGTTTTTCATTCAATACAAAGTTAAACAGTGGAACTCATTGCCAGAGCTAGTGGTAAAAGTGTAGCTGGGTTTACAAACATTTGTTCAAATTTCTGGAGGAAAAGTCTATAAACTGTTATTAATATAGACGTGGGGAAAGCCACTTCTTACACCCGAGGTAGGTAGCATGAAATTTTGCCATTTTTTGGTATTCTAACAAGTACTTGTGACCTGAATTGGCTACTGTTAGAAACAGGATACCGGGCTAGATTCATCTTTTCTCTGACCCCAGTAGGGCAACTCTTATGTTCATATGGGTCCAATTTTCAAAGCGATTTATATGGCTAGAAGAGGCTCCTAGCTGTTTAAATCGTAAGCCTGAAGCTAACCAGGCATTTTCAGTGGCACTTAACTGAATAATACCACTGAAAATACCCAATAAGCGCTCAAGCTGAAAATGTCTACTTTGGGGGCATTCCAGGGGTGGAGTCAGCACTTGGCCAGTTAAGTGCAATGTTTGGCATGTAAATGATTAAGATAACTGTATAGATAGGAACGTATAAAATGCAGTCATATCTTTATGTGGTTCTTCTTAGCCAATTAAGTGCCAAATATCACACTTAACTGGCTATGTTTTAGCTGGCTTCCTATACCTGGAAATTCAATGTCGGAGCCTGGACATGGCCTGGCATTAACTTTCCAGGCTTAACGTCAGCAGTAGTCAGCAAAATGCTGATTGCTGCTGGCTAAATATCAGGCCTTATTTTTTTAACATAGAGGGGATATTTGGACTTTGGATAGGTCATCTTAATACAGGGGTAGGCAACCTCAGCCCTCAAGGATTGCAACCCAGTTAGAGTTTCAGAATTTTTCCAATGAATATGTATGAGATCTGTTTTCATGCATTGCATCCATTGTATGCAAATAGATTTCATGCATATTCATTGTGGAAATCCTGAAAACTCAACTGAGATTGCCCTCCCTTTCTTAATACATGCAAGTCTTTGGCCTTCTCAGGTTTTAAGATTAAGATATTTCTTACACAATTATTCATGGCCTTTAAATGTTAAATGGAGTACAGCTCATAGGCGCCCGTATAAGAGGCTTGGGGAGGCTAAGCCTCCCCAGCCCAATCTTGGACTTCCCTGGCGTGGGGCACAGATCTTTAAAAGAGATGGCGCCTAAGCGCCAAATGCTGCAGCGACCGGTCTGACTCTGCCTTCTCCCCCCTCCCGCACGAGTCTTCCACCTCCCCTCCCGCTCTCACCCATCCGCGTTGCTCGTTTTTAAAGCCTGAGGCATTCTCCCTCCAACGCCGGCACTTCATATAGCCAGCCTTAATCTGCCTGCGTCGGAGCCTCTCCCTCAGACGCGTCCCGCCTCCTGTAATACAACTTCCTGTCTTACGCAGAGGTGGGATGCGTCTGAGGGAGAGGCTCCGACGCAGACAGATTAAGGCTGGCTATATGAAGCACCGGCGTCGGAGGGAGAACGCCTCAGGCTTTAAAAATGAGCGACGCGGATGGGTGAGAGCGGCGGAAGAGACAGACGGAGGGGGAAGAAAGCAAAAACTACGGATGGCAGGGGAGAGAAGAGTCGCTAGTGGGCAGGGGGGAGAGGAGGGTTGCTGCTGGACATGGGTGGATGGAGGGGAAAGCAGCCTACATGGATGGGTGAGAGCAGGCGGAAGAGACAGGACCTTGGAGGGGGGAGAAAGCGAAAGCTACGGATGGCAGGGGAGAGAAGAGTCACTGGTGGGCAGGGG
Organism: Microcaecilia unicolor; assembly: GCF_901765095.1. NCBI lineage: Eukaryota > Metazoa > Chordata > Amphibia > Gymnophiona > Siphonopidae > Microcaecilia > Microcaecilia unicolor. Next base: position 235,991,056 of record NC_044034.1, read on the forward strand.
GGAGAGGAGGGCTGCTGCTGGACATGGGTGGATGGAGGGGAGAGCAGCCTACGCAGATGGGTGAGAGCGGGCGGAAGAGACAGGACCTGGGGGGGGGTAGAAAGCAAAAGCTACGGATGGCAGGGCAGGGGAGAGAAGAGTCGCTGGTGGGCAGGGAGGGCAGGGGGGAGAGGAGGGCTGTTGGACATGGGTGGATGGAGGGGAGAGCAGGGTTGCTGGACATGGGTGGATGGAGGGGAGGGCAGGGTTGCTGGACATGGGTGGGTGGAAGGAGAGGAGGGTTGCTGGACATGGACGGAGGAGAGGGAAGGGAGAGAGAAGAAATGCTGGACATGGATGGAGGGGAAGGGAGGAGTGAGGAAGGAGATGCGATGAGATGAGGGAAAAGGAAGAAAGTAGAAAAACTGCACATGGATGAAGAAAATAGGCAGAAGCTGGATCCACTGGACTGTCAAGTCTGCGGAGGACCCAGCTTTTACTTACGGACGTAGGACAAGAAATGAAGAAGAAAGGCGGAAAGTAAGGAAATAAATGGAAAGGAAGTCCTGGAAACGGAGTTAAGAGGACAGATAGCAGCAGAATCGGATACTGGGCCTGCATGATCAGAAAAACAAAGTCACCAGACTACAAAGGTAGAAAAGATCATTTTATTTTCATTTAAGTGTTTGGAATATGTCCACTTTGAGAATCAAGTGCTCAACATTAAAAGTTTATATTTATTTACTTATTTATGGCATTTTATCCCACATTAAACATGAATTAGGGTGTTTTGTGGCTGTTCATGAGAATTGTGATATTATGATCCCTTGTTTCATATTGTTGACGGTCTGCATTTTCCGTATGGGTGGTATATTGGTGTATTAGGTTCTGCCCAGTGTAATATTTATGGTACAGTAAGGTTCTGAGTGTGTTTTTTCACAAAGTTGTGCATAGTGTTTTGCAGTTGAGCGATTGTGGTTAGTATATGCTTTGAGCAACCACTTTATTCTTTGACATATGATACATATCTAATATCTAAATGTAATAAAAGGTATTAATTGTGACTTTTATTTTTACTTATTTATTTTTTTCTGTGTGTTATCAGACAATTATGGATTTAAGCTCCACCCCTTGCTCCACCCCCTAACCCCGCCCCCTTTAGCCTCCCCAAACAGTTGGGCCACCGACCGCCTATGGTACAGCTCCTAGTTAGAGAGTATGCAATTTAGATCTTACTTTATTATCTGTATCAGATACTGAATCACACTTCTATAATATAGCTTTAATGTTATTTCTCATTTTGAGAAAAATTCACCAGCTGTGTCCTTATTTAGAGAGGCCTGATCTAGGAAAGGTGACTCAGGCTATAGTTATGTAACTCCTAGTTATTGTAATACATTCTGGGGCCAAAGCAGAAAACTTCCCACATGGTTACCAAGGGTTTAAAAGTGTTTTACTGCATAACAGCAATGCAGAAAGGATTTCAGCGTGAGTATTAACTCACAAGGAAACTCTTAACGCATACCACATTAAAATGAATTCAGGTATTCCTCAGCATACACCATTTAAAAAAAATGTTTTGGTCAAGTGGCTACTGCAGGAAAAATTACACCAGGTCTGAGGCAGCATAGGTTGGTTCCATGTGGTTAGTTTCTCAGATGATCTAAATCATTTTTAACAACAAAATATCTACATCTATTAGAGCATAAAAGAGGAAATATTTGAAGATAAAATATCAATGGGACCCTTATACCAAACTGCGGTAAAAGTGGCCTTGGCACATGCTTACACGGGTCATTCCTGCATGCTAAGGCCATTTTTTCAACACGTGGGAAATGGACAAGTTTTCCATTTTTTAAATTAATGGCCACACGCTAATTTTCCCATTAGAGCGTGAACCCCTACTGCCACCTGTTTTGTAGGTGATAAAGGCTCAGCGCTAATCGGTTAGCGCAAAGCAATGTAGCTGCTCTAACTGATTAGCACAGTACATGCTTATTCTCTGCCCATGGCCCACCCTAGCACTAAAAGTAGAAGCATGTGCAGATGCCAAAATCACTGTGGGTTGCCTGAGTGCACCCCTCGGTAAGGCATTTTTAAGCTGCAGTAAGCACACATTAGTGCTTACCACAGCGTAGTAAAAGGACCTCAATGTTTGCGGGAGGATTCTTCTCATCATAAATAAAAATATGTTTATAGCATAGACAACTATCACAAACTCCAATAAATAGAATTTGCAGTTTTTAAATATTATCTGAAAGTATGTTGCACACATGGTACATTTAATATATTTTTTACTTTTTTCAGATAATGATGGATTTAGAGCAAGAATGTATGATATTACTCAGCATCCATTTTTTAAGAGGACAATTGCTGTACTTGTTCTGGCCCAGTCCGTGTTGTTGTCAGTAAAGGTATTTTTATTTCTTAGTGTATTTTAATACTGTTACTACTGTAGCACTCATTCATATTTCAGTGAAGCATTCTATCTATACAGAAATGCTATAGATAAACATTCTAGAAATTATCATTTAATTCCATATTCCTTTCAAACATGACTACATCATACTGTTAAAAAGTGGAAAGCATGAGCATTCTACTTTAAAGGTATCGCTCATTTGGCTGCTTCACTCTTTAGTGATAGCACCAGAAGACTACCATTTGAGCAGTGGTTCTTAACCCAGTCTTCAGGACACACCAAGCCACCAGGTTTCCAGGATATCTACAATGAATATGAATGAAGTAGATTTGCATACAGTAGAGGCAGTGCATGCAAATGTATCTAATGCATATTCATTGTGGATATCCTGAAAACTTGACTTGCTGGATGTGCTCTGAGGACTAGGTTGAGAGAACCAGTGAATTAGAGGAATTTAGGTACCATTTTGAACCCATCAGCCAATGAAGCAGGAGTGACAGGGGATTGCTGCTATCCACCCAATACTCACTGGTAGGTGCTAATGATTTGGGGAGGAGGGATTTGGAAAAGGAGATGCTGGGGGCTGAGGGTGTTGTGACTCTAGGTATGAAGGGGGGCAGGGCCATAGCAAGGGCTGTGCAAGTGATGTGACCATACAAGGCACAAAGGAGATGGGGGTACCAAAATTGCTCCCTGTCTATTGTCTCCTCTTCTTGGCCGCAGTGCAATGGATTGAGTGTATGCATCAGGGGACATGTCTCACAGACTGCGATTCTGGCTCAGTATGGTCCTGGTAGGGGAGGACGAGTTGTTTGTTTCCAGAACTAGCCCCTTTCAAAGGCTCCTCAGAAGCATCAGGCCATGCATTAGTGACCTGAGGCTCCTGAGAGGAAAGATAATGCCAGCTTACAGCTGGCACTATATTTCCATGAATAATGCATCTTGGGAGATCATATGCAAACTGGATTATTTATTTTGCATAATAGTGAACTTTGAATGCATTATATGATTTGCATCTGTTTATTACTTAAGAGCATATGTATTGCCATACTGGAACAGACCAAAGGTCCATCAAGCCCAGCATCCTGTTTCCAAAAGTGGCCAATCCAGGTCACAAGGACCTGGCAAGATGCCAAAACAGTACAATATGTTTTATGCTGTTTATTCTAGAAATAAGCAGTGGATTTTCCACAAGTCTATTTTAATAATGGCTTATGGACTTTTCTTTTAAGAAGCTATCCAAACCTTTTTAAAATCCCACTAAGCTTACTGTTTTTACTACATTCTCAGGCAAAGAATTCCAGAGTTTAATTACACATTGAGTAAAGAAATATTTTCTCTGATTTGTTTTAAATTTAGTACTTTGTAGCTTCGTTGCATTCCCCCTAGTCCTATTATTTTTGGAAAGAGTAAACAATTGATGTCTACCTGTTCCATTCCCCTCATTATTTTATAGACCTCTATCATATCTCCCTTCAGCTGTCTGTTCTCCAGGCTAAAGAGTCCTAAATGCTTTAGCCTTTCCTCATAGAGAAGTCGTCCCGTCCCCTTTATCATTTTCATCACCCTTCTCTGTACCTTTTCTAATTCCAAAAATCCAAAGAACAATTCTACGTGCAAAGCTCAGCTTAAAATAAAAGAAATGTGGAACTTGATACATCTATACAAAAGTTATGATAGCAATAATAAATTCTTTCAATATTATGGTGATAAAATTTTTTAATTCTTCATATTTATGCTTATGGGAGAAAAAAGCCTCAGCAGTCACAAGCTTTTCACTATGGGGTTCAAACATTGTCAAATCCACTCCGTCAGGAGGACCACAGCAGCCCGTTGACTCAGACCAATCATTGGCAAAAACCTCCTGAAAACGTTTTTGAAATTTCAATGCTTGTAACAAAATATTTTCAAAACTTTCTGAATTTCAATTCAATCAAAATATTCCTTTGCAGCAGAGTCACCAAATCTTAGGCATACTTATCAAATATGATTGCATAATATAAGAGCACTTAGCTTTGAGAGTGCTCCATCTCAGACCCCATCCCAGTGGGGACCCATTTCACCGGTACTGGCTTCTTCAGGGGAAACTAGGGTCATGGATAGTTCTTCTGTTGTTGTGACCTCCGTGTTTGTCGGCCCTGAATTTCGGCCTTTTCTAATTCCACCATATCTTTTTTTAGATGCCGTGACCAGAACTGCACACAATATTTGAGATGCATTATAATGTCCTCATTTTTGTTTTCCATTCCTTTCCAAATAATACCCAACTCTCTATTTGCTTTCTTAGCCACCGCCACCGCACACTGAGCAGATTAACTTGTGTTGCACTATAAAAAGTGCATTAAGAACAAATGACACAAGATTTTTCTATTTAATGTGTGGCATTTGGCACAAAAATTGCGTTATTCCATAAGGGGCCCTTTTACTAAGCTGCATTAGGCGTTAATGCGCATCTAACGCAGCAAAAAAAAAATCCTAACCCGGGATGTGCTAATGTGGTATGCATTAGTTTTGGGATGTGTGTACGATAACTGTATGCTAATTTTCTTTTTTTCTACTTTTTGAGGGGATGTGTCAGGGGCAGAGCGTAGGCGCTCCTGTGCTAACCATTTAGCACATCTACTTTACCGTGTGCTTACTGGTTAGCACCGATTGATGCAGGAGCCCTTATCCTCTTCTTAACAGGTGGTAGTAAGAGCTCCCATGGTAATTCTTTGAATGGCCATTGGCTGATGATAACATTAATTCATAGTCATAAATGAAATAAATAGAAAAAAGGGAGTTTGACAGTCTCAGTAAAAATGGCCTTAGCGCATAGGAAATACGTGCACAAGGGCACACAAAGACCAATTCTTACCACAGTTTACGTAAAGGACCCCTTAATACACATTGGGGCTCTTTTTTGAAACAGAAAAACGTCTCCAGAAGAGGTTTGTTTGCGGATTAATACCTTTCAAATATTTGAACGTCTATATCAGTGATGGCGAACCTTTCAGAGACCGAGTGCCCAAACAGCAACACAAAATCTAATTATTTATTCTCCGAGGACAAGCAGGCTGCTTGTTCTCACTGATGGGTGATGTCCACGGCAGCCCCTCCAATCGGAACACTTTCTAGCAAAGTCCTTTGCTAGTCCTCGCGCGCCGATGCGCACCGCGCATGCGCGGCCGTCTTCCCGCCCGAACCGGCTCGTGCCGGCCAGTCTTCTTTTGTCCGCGCTCGGTACGGTCGTGTTTCGCCGTTCGCGCCCCAAAGTTGACCTCGCGCATCGTTTTATCGACTTTGTTAAAAATAAAAAAAAAAAAGGTGTCGGAAGGAGACCTTTATGGTTTTCTCCCTTCCCGTACTTCCAGTCTTTGCCCCGGTAAGTTTTCTTTCGTCGTCGGGGTAGGCCCTATTTAGGCCTCGGTCGAAGTTTTTCTTCCCCCTATTTTTGCCGTGCCATTTTCGCCATTTTGAGTTTTGATCTCGCCGGCGCGATTTTTCCGCCCATGACATCGAAGTCTTCCAGCGGCTTCAAGAAGTGCACCCAGTGCGCCCGGGTAATCTCGCTCACTGACAGGCACGCGTCGTGTCTTCAGTGTCTGGGGGTTGGGCACCGCCCTCAGGCCTGTAGTCTGTGTTCCCTTTTACAAAAGCGGACTCAGGTAGCGAGGTTAGCCCAGTGGAACATTTTGTTCTCGGGCTCTTCGTCGGCATCGGCACCGGGAGTATCGACTGCTTCGACGTCGTCGGCGCCTGGACCTTCATCTTCGCCCCCGATTGCATCGAGTGCATCGAGGCATCGGCCCTCTGCATCGGGGCGACATCGGAAGGCTGCGTCGGCATCGGTATTGAGACCTCCTCGGCTGCTGATGTCGTCGGACGGTGGTGCTTCGTCTGGAGTGCAGGTGAGGGCTGTCCATTCCCCTGCTGGTGGCGGTGAGCCTTCGGGTGGGTCTCCTCCCCATTCCGAGGGCTCCTGCGGTACAGCCCCCCCGAGACCGACCTCCTTCGGTCTCAGCCCCGAGGAAGCGACGGCTGGATTCTACGTCCTCCTCGTCGGTGCCGGGAAGCTCCGGTGACATGCTTCGTCCCAAGAAGTCGAAGAAGCATAGTCACCGGTCCCCTTCCCATGTCGGCACCGAGAGCTCTGGGTCGCCGAGGGAGTCGGCACCCAGTAGGCATCGGCAACGAGAGGACCGCTCGCCCTCTGTTCAAGAGGTGTCGATGCGCTGCCCTTTGGACAGCCCGGAACAGCCTCCACACCCGGAACAGACTCTGACGTCGACGCCTGCATCGGCTTCCATGCCTTTTTCTACAGCCGCTCTGAACGAGAGTCTGCAGGCCATTCTCCCAGAGATCCTGGGAGAGCTGTTGCGCCCTACCCCTCCGGTACCGGGGGTGCTTGCGCCTCCGGTACCGTCGAGCCAGGCGCCGGCTGGCCCATTGTCCGGGGTGAGGTCTCCGACATCGGTGCCGCTTGCGGTACTGACTGCGGTAGCCTCCCAGGAAGGCTCCCCGACTACGTCGGCGGAGGGAGCTTCGCCGTTGCGGGCGAGGGAGTCTACCTCTCGGCGCTCCCACCGTGGCCATGGTTCCACGGAGTCGAGCCGGGCACGGTTGCAGACACAGGTCCGTGAATTTGTGTCTGACACCAATGGTGAGGCCTCGTGGGAAGAGGAAGAAGACATCAGATATTTCTCTGACGAGGAGTCTGAGGGTCTTCCTTCCGATCTCACTCCCTCTCCTGAAAGACAGCTTTCCCCTCCTGAGAGCCTGTCTTTCGCTTCCTTTGTCCGGGAGATGTCTACGGCCATCCCCTTCCCGGTGGTTGAGGAGGACGAGCCCAGGGCTGAAATGTTTGAGCTCCTGGACTATCCTTCTCCACCTAAGGAAGCGTCCACAGTACCCATGCATCATGTCCTCAAAAAGACATTGCTGGCGAACTGGACCAAACCATTAACTAATCCCCACATTCCCAAGAAGATCGAGTCCCAGTACCGGATCCATGGGGACCCAGAGCTGATGCGCACTCAGTTGCCTCATGACTCTGGAGTTGTGGATTTGGCCCTAAAGAAGGCCAAGAGTTCTAGAGAACATGCTTCGGCGCCCCCGGGCAAGGACTCTAGAACCTTGGACTCCTTTGGGAGGAAGGCCTACCATTCTTCTATGCTCGTGGCCAAGATTCAGTCCTACCAGCTCTACACGAGCATACACATGCGGAACAATGTGCGGCAGTTGGCGGGCTTGGTGGACACGCTCCCCCCTGAGCAAGCCAAGCCATTTCAGGAGGTGGTCAGGCAGCTGAAGGCGTGCAGAAAATTCCTGGCCAGAGGGGTGTATGACACCTTTGATGTTGCGTCCAGGGCCGCTGCTCAAGGTGTGGTGATGCGCAGACTCTCATGGCTGCGTGCCTCCGACCTGGAGAATAGAATCCAGTAGCGGATTGCGGACTCGCCTTGCCGTGCGGATAATATTTTTGGAGAAAAAGTCGAGCAGGTGGTAGAGCAGCTCCACCAGCGGGACACCGCATTCGACAAGTTCTCCCACCGGCAGCCTTCAGCCTCTACCTCTACAGGTAGAAGATTTTTCGGGGGAAGGAAGACTGTTCCCTACTCTTCTGGCAAGCATAGGTACAATCCTCCTTCTCGACAGCCTGCGGCCCAGGCTAAGCCCCAGCGCGCTCGCTCTCGTCAGCAGCGTGCGCCTCAGCAAGGCCCCTCGGCTCCCCAGCAAAAGCAAGGGACGAGCTTTTGACTGGCTCCAGCAGAGCATAGCCGACATCCAAGTGTCAGTGCCGGGCGACCTGCCAGTCGGAGGGAGGTTGAAAGCTTTTCACCAAAGGTGGCCTCTCATAACCTCCGATCAGTGGGTTCTCCAAATAGTCCGGCAAGGATACACCCTCAATTTGGCCTCAAAACCTCCAAATTGTCCACTGGGAGCTCAGTCTTACAGCTTCCAGCACAAGCAGGTACTTGTAGAGGAACTCTCCGCCCTTCTCAGCGCCAATGCGGTCGAGCCCGTGCCATCCGGGCAAGAAGGGCTGGGATTCTATTCCAGGTACTTCCTTGTGGAAAAGAAAACAGAGGGGATGCGTCCCATCCTAGACCTAAGGGCCCTGAACAAATATCTGGTCAAAGAAAAGTTCAGGATGCTTTCCCTGGGCACCCTTCTCCCCATGATTCAGCAAAACGATTGGCTATGCTCTCTGGACTTGAAGGACGCCTACACGCACATCCCGATACTGCCAGCTCACAGACAGTATCTGCGATTTCAGCTGGGCACACGTCACTTCCAGTACTGTGTGCTACCCTTTGGGCTCGCCTCTGCGCCCAGAGTGTTCACAAAGTGCTTGGCTGTAGTAGCAGCGGCACTTCGCAGACTGGGGGTTCACGTGTTCCCATATCTCGACGATTGGCTGGTGAAGAACACATCCGAGGCAGGAGCCCTGCAGTCCATGCAGATGACTATTCGCCTCCTGGAGCTACTGGGGTTTGTGATAAATTATCCAAAGTCCCATCTTCTCCCAGTGCAGAATCTCGAATTCATATGAGCTCTGCTGGATTCTTGGACGGCTCGCACCTATCTCCCAGAGACGAGAGCCAACAACTTGTTGTCCCTCGTCTCGCGGGTGCGAGCGTCCCAGCAGATCACAGCTCGGCAGATGTTGAGGTTGCTGGGCCATATGGCCTCCACAGTTCATGTGACTCCCATGGCCCGCCTTCACATGAGATCTGCTCAATGGACCCTAGCTTCCCAGTGGTTTCAGGCTGCTGGGGATCTAGAAGACGTGATCCACCTGTCCACGAGTTTTCTCAAATCCCTGTATTGGTGGACGATTTGGTCCAATTTGACTCTGGGACGTCCTTTCCAAATTCCTCAGCCACAAAAAGTGCTAACCACGGATGCGTCTCTCCTGGGATGGGGAGCTCATGTCGATGGGCTTCACACCCAAGGAAGCTGGTCCCTCCAGGAATGCGATTTGCAGATCAATCTTCTGGAGTTACGAGCGATCTGGAACGCTCTGAAGGCTTTCAGAGATCAGCTGTCCCACCAAATTATCCAAATTCAGACAGACAACCAGGTTGCCATGTATTACGTCAACAAGCAGGGGGGCACCGGATCTCGCCCCCTGTGTCAGGAAGCCGTCAGCATGTGGCTCTGGGCTCGCCGTCACGGCATGGTGCTCCAAGCCACATATCTGGCAGGCGTAAACAACAGTCTGGCTGACAGGCTGAGCAGGATTATGCAACCTCACGAGTGGTCGCTCAATTCCCGGGTAGTGCGGCAGATCTTCCAGGTGTGGGGCACCCCCTTGGTAGATCTCTTCGCATCTCGAGCCAACCACAAAGTCCCTCAGTTCTGTTCCAGGCTTCAGGCCCACGGCAGACTGGCATCGGATGCCTTCCTCCTGGACTGGGGGGAGGGTCTGCTGTATGCTTATCCTCCCATACCTCTGGTGGGGAAGACTTTATTGAAACTCAAGCAAGACCGAGGCACCATGATTCTGATTGCTCCTTTTTGGCCGCGTCAGATCTGGTTCCCTCTTCTTCTGGAGTTGTCCTCCGAAGAACCGTGGAGATTGGAGTGTTTTCCGACCCTCATCACACAGGACGAAGGGGCGCTTCTGCATCCCAGCCTCCGGTCCCTGGCTCTCACGGCCTGGATGTTGAGAGCGTAGACTTTGCCTCTTTGGGTCTGTCAGAGGGTGTCTCCCGCATCTTGCTTGCTTCCAGGAAAGATTCCACTAAGAGGAGTTACTTCTTTCTGTGGAGGAGGTTTGCCGTCTGGTGTGACAGCAAGGCCCTAGATCCTCGCTCTTGTCCTACACAGACCCTGCTTGAATACCTTCTGCACTTGTCTGAGTCTGGTCTCAAGACCAACTCTGTAAGGGTTCACCTTAGTGCAATCAGTGCATACCATTACCGTGTGGAAGGTAAGCCGATCTCAGGACAGCCTTTAGTTGTTCGCTTCATGAGAGGTTTGCTTTTGTCAAAGCCCCCTGTCAAGCCTCCTACAGTGTCATGGGATCTCAATGTCATTCTCACCCAGCTGATGAAACCTCCTTTTGAGCCACTGAACTCCTGCCATCTGAAGTACTTGACCTGGAAGGTCATTTTCTTGGTGGCAGTTACTTCAGCTCGTAGAGTCAGTGAGCTTCAGGCCCTGGTAGCCCAGGCCCCTTACACCAAATTTCATCATAACAGAGTAGTCCTCCGCACTCACCCTAAGTTCTTGCCAAAGGTTGTGTCAGAGTTCCATCTGAACCAGTCAATTGTCTTGCCAACATTCTTTCCCCGTCCTCATTCCTGCCCTGCTGAACGTCAGCTGCACACATTGGACTGCAAGAGAGCATTGGCCTTCTATCTGGAGCGGACACAGCCCAACAGACAGTCCGCCCAATTGTTTGTTTCTTTTGATCCCAACAGGAGGGGAGTGGCTGTAGGAAAACGCACCATATCCAATTGGCTAGCAGATTGCATTTCCTTCACTTATGCCCAGGCTGGGCTGGCTCTTGAGGGTCATGTCACGGCTCATAATGTTAGAGCCATGGCAGCGTCGGTAGCCCACTTGAAGTCAGCCACTATTGAAGAGATTTGCAAAGCTGCGACGTGGTCATCTGTCCACACATTCACATCTCATTACTGCCTGCAGCAGGATACCCGACGCGACAGTCGGTTCGGGCAGTCAGTGCTTCAGAATCTGTTCGGGGTTTAGAATCCAACTCCACCCCCCTAGGCCCATGTTTATTCTGTTCCAGGCTGCACTCTCAGTTAGTTGGTAAATTTTTTAGGTCAATCTCAGTTATGTCCTCACCGTTGCGAGGCCCAATTGACCATGGTTGTTGTTTTGAGTGAGCCTGGGGGCTAGGGATACCCCATCAGTGAGAACAAGCAGCCTGCTTGTCCTCGGAGAAAGCGAATGCTACATACCTGTAGAAGGTATTCTCCGAGGACAGCAGGCTGATTGTTCTCACAAACCCGCCCGCCTCCCCTTTGGAGTTGTGTCTTCCCTTCTCTTTGTCTTGCTACATATGAGACTGGCCGGCACGAGTCGGTTCGGGCGGGAAGACGGCCGCGCATGCGCGGTGCGCATCGGCGCGCGAGGACTAGCAAAGGACTTTGCTAGAAAGTGTTCCGATTGGAGGGGCTGCCGTGGACGTCACCCATCAGTGAGAACAATCAGCCTGCTGTCCTCGGAGAATACCTTCTACAGGTATGTAGCATTCGCTTTGCAAAGTGTCAACAGATGCCGGTACTCATTATGGGTGGGGTCACCACATATGACTCCACCCCTATGATAGCTACACCCCTTACACCAGCCATGGCGCATATAAACAGACATCATTGAAAATATTATACTAGTGTAGAAGAAAAAAATAACATGATTTTTTTTCATTATAAATCATTTCTGTAAGCTGTTACAGCTCCAGTATACCCAGTGCAAAATAAGACAGCAGATGTAAATTCTCAAATTGGACATATTCCAAACACTAAAATGAAAGTAAAATGATTTTTTTCTACCTTTGTTGTCTGGTGATTTTGTTTTTCTATCCATATTGGTCCTAGTCTCTGATTCTGCTGCTCTCTATCTGTTCTCTTAACTCTATTTCCAGGGCTTCCTTTCCATTTATTTCTTTACTTTCCTCCTTTCTTCTTCATTTCTTGCCCTCCATCCATGTCCAGCAACCCTCCTCTCCTCTCCCCTCCAGCCACCCTCCTCTTCCCCCCTGCCCTCCCCTCCAGCCACCCTCCCCTCCCCCCTGCCCTCCCAGCACCAGGCAGGCCTCCCACCAAGCACCAGGCCTCCCTCCCTCCCACCCAGCATCAGGCCTCCCACCCAGCATCAGGCCTCCCAACCACCCAGCATCAGGCCGCCCTCCCACCCACTGAGCACCAGGCTGCCCGCCCTCCCTCCTCCGAAATTTAAAAGGCATACCTGGTCGGGGTTAAGGCGGCGTCGGCAGCGGCAATGAAAAGTGTGTTGTTTGCTCAGCGCGCCTTTGGCCTTCCCTTCTGTCTCTCAAGCTCTGGTCCCGCCCTTGCGGAAACAGGAAATGAGGGTGGGACCAGAGCTTGAGAGACAGAAGGGAAGGCCGAAGGCGCACCAAGCAAACAACACACTTTTCGCTGCCGCTGCGGACACCGCCTTAACCCCGACCAGGTATGCCTTTTAAATTTCGGAGGAGGGGGGCCCTGGTGCTCGGAGAGAGGGCGGCCTGGTGCTTGGTGGGAGGGAGGGCGGGCGGCCTGGTGCTTGGTTGGTTGGTTGGTGGGAGGGAGGACCAGGAACGGCGTGCATACGGGCGGGAGGGCGGACCAGCGACGGCGCACGTACTGGCGGACCAGCGACGGTGTGCAGACGGACCAGCGACAGCGCACGTGCCAACAGAGAGGGCTCTGCCTGCCATAGGTTCGCTATCACTGGTCTATATCATGTCACTCCTGTTTCTCCTTTCCTCCAGGGTATACATGTTCAGGTCGGCAAGTCTCTCCTCGTACGGTTTGCAACGCAAATCCCATACCATTTTTGTAGCTCTCCTTTGCACCACCTCAAGTCTTTTTACATCCTTGACAAGATACGGCCTCCAAAACTAAACACAGTACTCAGTAAATCATCCACAGCAGGCCACTTGAGAACCTTGTTACGTCTAAGGAACATTTCTAATGTTTATTTTCTCTCTCCCATCTGTGAATGGAATGGGAGCCCTACCCGACACTTATAACAAACAATATTTTCCTTTACCTACACTCATTGTGTGGCTCCAGTTTGTCCTGGCTCCAGGGCCCGCACTTGCTCCTACTGTCTGAATATCGGCCCCATTGAGTCCAATATTCAGCAAAATGTTTTGGTTAAAGAAAAATCTATAATTTATTTGGTTACTTTCAACTGGATGTTTAACAAGATATCCAAATAACTCAGCTTCTAAATAAAGTCAGATAAATATATGCTGATATTTTTATCTGGATATCTTAGGCCTGGTATATCTGCAGCCAACTTATCCAGATAACTTTAACCAAGTATGTATTAGTTGAATACTGCCACCGTCTGGCTAATGATGGAACGTATCCCTGCCATGCCTTTGACTCACCTAATTTTAAATAAGTCCATACTCATTCTTCACCAATAAACCCACCCAGTCCCCACTCCATATCTCAACAAGCAGCACAGGATTTTGACAGGGGGATGATATGAAGCAAACGCCGGCGCTAGAGGCTGTTAGCACCATACTAATGCCGGTGTTTGCTAACGCCTCATGATCAGAGCCCACGAGCGCGTGAAATAATGCGCTTGAGGGCTCTGAACGCAACTAGCATGCAAATGCATGCTAAACAGGGCTAAACATATTCATCCCCTATATGGTGTATAGCCCCGCCCAGCGCATCCCAGGATACACTGGGCAGGGCTGGGTGCTGCCATTTTGCGGTGTCGCAGGAAGAGGAGGGAGGCAGGCTACCCTCCCTCCTCCAACACACAAGGTAGGGGGGACTGGTGGACCCCTTGCTGGGGGACTAGGAGGGGCTGGAGTCCCACCGGATCTCCAGCCCTCCCTGAACCTGGGGGGGGATAGTCAGGGGGGGACGGGAGGTCCAGCGGACCCCCAGCCCCCCTGTCAAGGGGGGGGGGGGTTGGTTGGTCACCACTAGGCCACCAGGGAACTTTTGCTGGGGGAGTTAGGGGGGGCTGGAGACCCACTGGATCTCTAGCCCTCCCTGAACCTGGGGGGGGGGGGGGTGGAGATCGTTGGGGGGACTGGAGGTCCACCGGACCTCCAGCCCCCGTTGCTCGGGGCAGGGGTAGTTGGGGCCTGGTGGTCCCAGGACCTCCAGCCCCTGTGTTTGACAGGTTTGGGCTTTTGACAGCCCAGACCTGTCAAACAAGTGCGGGAGGATTGTGCTGAACGCATGCTCAGGCACAATTCTCCCGCACTTCTACCCCATGATCAGAGATAATTGCGTGCTTAAATTTGCATGCAATTTTCTCTGATCATAGGTCTAATAACGCCCCACGCTGTTCCAGCGCTATTTTTGGAGCGCTGTATGCAAGAGCGCGGAGTTTTGATCTGTTAGTGCACTGATTATTTTTAGTGTGTAGTAGCCACTACTGCTGAATCACATGCTAACTGCTTGGTGTAATTTAGGCCCCAATAAATGCTAGGAATGTCCAGACTGTATATGTGACGATGCTACCAATGAATCTAAGTCAGACAACATTTGGATTTAATACTTTATAATTCAGCCTAAATCTAAGAATTACTTTTTTAAAAGTTCAGCTGGGAATAATCATATGGTTTAGGTGTCTGCATTGTTTTTAACGATGTTTTTATTTTTTATTATAGTGGGATGTGGATGAACCAGTGACCGTTCCTCTAGCAACAATGTCTGTTGTCTTCACATTCATTTTTGTTCTAGAGGTAAAGAATTTCACCTATTTCAGTATATTTGACATGGAAAATGAAATGCATAATAGTTTTTATTGTTCATATGTCAAGATATAGTTCTTACAATCCATAAGAAAAGAAAGTCAAAAGTTACTATCCCCTCATGAGTAAACACTGAGCGTAACCATTACAAGGTTGATTCACCCAACTTTCAACCACAAAGAAAGATTAGGCAAATAAAATATCAAGAAATGTTTTAAAATCAGAGCTGGAGGAGGACCCAAGCAGGAAGTCCAATAGCGACTTTTGAGTTTTTTTAAGTAAACAAGGCTGTGTATTATTTTCCTACAAATAGCTGCTTAGGGTTTTGTAATCGTTGTTTATAATTTACTATTTCTAACTATAATCTGAAGTTAAACTTCTGGGCTCTGATGCAGGAATGTTTTTGTTATTGTTGCGTGGTAGCCCTTTGGAGTGTATCAAGTCTGATAGCAACATTTAGGGGCCCTATTACAAAGGCACGGTAGAGCTACCACACAGGTAGTGTATGTCAAATTACCCCTATCGCCGGGTTAGCGCAGGAGCGCGGTGGTAGTTGGTGCGTGCAGTTTCCCATGGTAGAAGATAATTTTAGAGTTTCTACCATGGGGGCGAGAGGTTGTTCCCAGTGGTAATCAGCAGCATGGCCATGCTACCCAATTAGTGCTGGGTTAGCATGTGAGCCCTTACCGCTAAGTAAATAGGAGACGGTAAGGGCTCAATATAAAACTTATATTCCACCATGTACCTCTCGGATCAATGAAGGTTACATAAAAAAAGCTGATCATTTCCAGGAGATAACAAAAAAATATAAATTAATTATAAAATGATGACTTATTAATCATTACAATTTAATACAAATTTCTTGAATAAATAGGTTTTTATGCGCTTCCGAAACTGACTGTAGTCATTAAAAGTAAAAGACTCTGAACATACTTATTGAGACAAGCTGCCGGATAAGAAAAGAGAATATTTAATAGTTTATTTCTTTTTAAATTTTTGTATAGATGGAAAGGTAAGTAGAGCCAATGTTATAGTGACTCTAGTTTTTTGTAGGTTATCAATAGAAATCAAACAAAATAAAACATGGAAAAGAAAATAAGATGATACCTTTTTTATTGGACATAACTTAATACATTTCTTGATTAGCTTTCGAAGGTTGCCCTTCTTCGTCAGATCGGAAATAAGCAAATGTGTTAGCAGATAGTATATATAAGAGAAACATCAAAGCATTACTTTGACAGTCTGACAGAGTGGGAGGGTGAGGGTATGCATGGGGACATCAAAGCATTTCATTGATATTCTAACAGAATGGGTGTTGGTAGGTGAGAAGAGGGTAATAAGCAGAGAAATAAAAAGGGGCCCTTTTACAAAGCCACTTAAGCATCTATGTGCACCCAATGCGTGCCAAAATGGAGTTATCGCCTGGCTACCGTGTGGCTCTTGCGGTAATTTTATTTTTGGCGCGCGTCATACGCACGGATGAAAAATAATTTTCATTTTCGGACATGCATATTGGGCACATGCCAAGTGACTTTTGACGCACGCAGGTCATTATCGCCTGGTTACCGCATGAGACTTTACCGCTAGGTCAATAGCTGGTGGTAAGGTCTCAAACCCAAAATGGAGGCGTGGCAATTTTCATTTTGCCGCGCGTCCATTTTCGGCAAAAATGGAAAAAAGACATTTTTTACAGGTGCGCTGAAAAAGGATTCTGCACACGCCCAAACCACGCGTCTACACTACTGTAGACCATTTTTCAGCACGCCTTTGTAAAAGGGCCCCAAAGTGATTCCAAAAGTAGGCTGGAGCTGAACCATATAAGATCTTATAAATAAAACCAACAAATTTAAACCAAATCCTAGCATGCACAGGATGCCAATGAAGCTTTCTATAATATTAACAAATGCTGTCATATTTTTTCAATGAAAAATTGAGTCGCAGTGCCACATTTTGAATGGTTTGAAGTTTCTTCATCAATTGTTTAGGGGTTCCCAAATAGATTATATTGCAATAATCCAATAAACTCAAAATTAAGGATAGTACTATAAGTCGAAAGTAATCATGATCAAAATATTTTCACACACGTTGTAAATTGTGCATCAGAAAAAAATATCTTTGAATAAGTGCCCTGTTTACTAAGGTACGCTAATGTTTTTTTTGTCTTAGTATTTTTATTGATTTTCAATACAAATGCAATCAAGAAGCAACAACTATGTAACAGTGAACAATTGTACAAAGTTGGTGAAAAATCAAAAAGGGGGAAAAGAAAAAAAAAGAGAGGAGGATACATAGCAAAGATACATTATATGCAATGGCCATATACACCCAAAGAGCAGCAGTTAGTGATATTTAGCACAACATCCACCTTATAATTGAAAGAGAAAAACGCCTAGATTTCGACCCAAATCGGGAGATAGACGTTTATCTCACAAAAACGAATAAATCAGTATAATGGAAAGCCGATTTTGGACGTTTTCAACTGCACTCCATCACGGAAGCGTACAAAGTTGACGGGGGCGTGTCGGAGGCGTGGCGAAGGTGGAACTGGGGTGTGGTTATTGGCCGAGGAGAGATGGGCGCCTTTCGCCGATAATGGAAAAAAAGTATGCGTTTGTAGCTAGAATTTAGGGCACTTTTCCTGGACCCTGTTTTTTCACGAATAAGGCCCCCAAAAATGCCCTAAATGACCAGATTACCACCAGAGGGAATCGGGGATGACCTCCCCTGACTCCCCCAGTGGTCACTAACCCCCTCCCACCACAAAACATGATGTTTCACAACTTTTTATTTTCACCCTAAAATGTCATACCCACCTCCCTGGCAGCAGTATGCAGGTCCCTGGAGCAGTTGTTAGGGGGTGCAGTGGACTTCAGGCAGGTGGACCCAGGCCCATCCCCCCCTACCTGTTACAATTGTGCTGCTTAATGCTTAGTCGTCTAACTCCCCCAAATCCACTGTACCCACATGTAGGTGCCCCCCTTCACCCCTTAGGGCTATAGTAATGGTGTAGACTTGTGGCAGTGGGTTTTGAGGGGGATTTGGGGGGCTCAACACACAAGGGAAGGGTGCTATGCACCTGGGAGCTCTTTTACCTTTTTTTTTGTTTTTGTAAAAGTGCCCCCTAGGGTGCCCGGTTGGTGTCCTGGCATGTGAGGGGGACCAGTGCACTACGAATCCTGGCCCCTCCCACGAACAAATGCCTTGGATTTATTCGTTTTTGAGCTGGGCGCTTTCATTTTCCATTATCACTGAAAAAACAAAAACGCCCAGCTCACAAATTGTCGAATAAAACATGGACGTCTATTTTTTTCGAAAATACGGTTCAGTCCGCCCCTTCACGGATCCGTTCTCGGAGATAAACGCCCATGGAGATAGACGTTTTCATTCAATTATGTCCCTCCATGTCACACTAGGAATCTTTGAAGTAAGATAAAAGTGGAAACCATTTCTCCTCATGCAGAGCAAATTTAAATGATTTTTTGCAAGATATTTCATATTTATAAGTTTGAAACAATAAGTTCCACCATTCTTGGTAGGTGACTTGGTCCAATGATTTCCAGTGCAAAAAATTACCCTCAAAGCCAATGAGAGCATAGTATTAACAATTGCACATTCATTAGATTTTAGGTTATTCTGAAAACATTGGTCTTTAAGTATCACATATTTATAAGATATTGAACCCGGGAGGTGGAAAACATCTACCAATAATGACCAGATACCTTTCCAGTATTTTTGAATACATGCACAATCAAATATAAGGTGCTTAATATTGCCTTGCTGAGATTGGCAGGACCAGCAAAGGCTGGAATTTGAGGGGTCAATCATATGTAATTTAAGAGGTGTCCACAATGCACTATGCATGAAGAAGAACATAGATTGCAATGTTGACGAAGATTTGGAGCATTTAAACAAGGAACTCCAAGTCTGCTCCCATAAATTATCTGGAATAGACTCCTGAATGCCTTCTTCCCAACATTTACACAGACCTGCGCATCTAGTAAGGGGTTTTCTCCACATAAATTTGTAAATGTGAGAGGCAACATGACCCGTGTGCTGAAACCGGAGATTTATGGTGATAATTTCAGGTATTTGCAGCATTTGCTGAATTTGAAGTTTACTTTTTTTTAGTATGGAACTAAGCTGCAACCACTGATAAAACTGAGAGTCTAATAATGAAAATTCCGCTTTCAGATCTGAGAAGGATTTCCACGCTTGGCTTTTGAAATCAATAAAATCTTTAAGGGCCCGTATTCCTATTCACTGCCATTGAGCCCAAGAAACCTGCTTTTTATCAGTTTTAAACCTGGGATTGTTCCAAATGGACGCAAGCGAAGTTTTGGACCAAGGAGTATCTAAAGACTTGTCAAAGGATGACAATAGCTTATGGATACCACTAATGATTGGGCTGGAGACAATGTTACTAGGAAGACGCATGTCAGTTAGGTATGAGTGCGATAAAGGGTCAAGAATGGAATGCTCGAAAACTAGCCATCTGGGCAAAGAGATTGCGTTCGAAGGAGCAATCCATTCCAAGCCCTGGCGTAGAATGAAAGCTTTGTGATATAGCAGGAGATCAGGGAATTTAACACCGCCCTGCAATTTAGGCAGTTTCAGTTTACATAAGGAGATTCTGGGTACCTTAAAGTTCCATAGAAAATTGGATAGCAATTTTTCAAGCCGCCTATAGAAGGAGCTAGGAAAAAGAAGAAAGATCATACTCAGAGCGTATGTGATCTTAGGCATTAACAACATTTTAATAGTATCCAGCCTCCCCCACCAGCTAAGATTTAATGGAGACCACTTTGATATAGCAGACTCAATTTTTGTAAATAGTTTGTTGGAGTTGAGTTTCATAGTGGTTAGGAGGTCCCTTGGTCAAAATAGACACCAAGGTATTTAATAGAGGTAGCTATCTACTTAGTAAACAGGGCCCTTAGAGTGACTGACTAACAGAAGTTTTGTTTTTTCTGTATTTAGTTTAAGTTTATGTTTTTTCATCCATAATTCTAAGGTGTTAAAAATGTTATGGAATAAATCCAAGTGAGATGAAACCATGGAAGTAATAGGAACCATAACAACCATAATCGTTATATCATCTGCATACCTGTACAAATAAACACCTAGGGGCCCTTTTACTAAGCTGCGTGGCTCTTGTGGTAATTTCAGTTTTGGCGCGCATATGATAAGCGCGGCCGAAAAATACTTTTTATTTTCGGACACGCATATCGGATGTGCGCCAAATGGCATTTGATGCACGTAGGTCATTATCACCTGGATTGACATGCACCCAAATCCCCCACCTATACCACCGCAAGCCATTTTTCAGCGCAGTAAAAGAACCCCCTAATTTCTCCAAAACATAGCCCAACAAATACATATTAATATTGAAGGAGAAAACAGGGAACCCTGTGGGTAGACCACTTGTATTTTTCCATTTATCACCATTCATTTTAACTCTATAAGAGCAATTTTTCAAGAAACCTGAAAAACACTTGTAAACATCACCAGTCACTCCTATATTATCCAGTATCTGCAAAGAAATGTCATGATCTATCAGATCAAATGCACTAGAAAGGTCAAAATGTAGCCCCAGAGCTTTTTTACCTTTAGATAGAAGTCTTCGAATATTACAGAAAAGTGAACCAGTAACTGTCTCGGTGCTACAGTTTTACCTAAACCCTGATTGTGAAAGATACAATACATTATATTGATCCTAATAATCCGTAAACTGAGCGGCCACCAATCCCTCCATAAGTTTACAAAATAAAGGAATGGAGGCAAAAGGTCTATAGTTTAACAATTGACTAGGTTCCTTTGTAATCTTAATGATAGGGGTAATAATGATCCCATATTAGAAAGAAAAATCCCAGATTATAACGATGATTGCAGCCAATTTAGTAGTGGCTTTTTAAATTTACTGGATGCTGATTTCATGATATAAGGAGGGCAAAAATCTAATCTGCAGCATATAGTAAAATATTTTTGAACAATATTTCTATCGAAGCCCATGAAACAGAGGAAAATTATTTCCATGTTTTATCCACGAGTGAAAAAGTAAAGGTAAAGTCCAAAAATTCTGATCTAGAAAATTATCAAAAAAATTTCTAATAGAACTAATTTTATCGCTAAGATACCTTGCCAACTGTTTGGCTGATGGTTTATTAACTACTTCTGAAGTAATACATGATTCTGTGCTTGTAAGGTTGGTAAGTATTTTAAAAAGCATCTGAAAGTGTCTAAAGTGTTACCACTGATCTATTTAGAATAATAATCCTTTCTCTTTGATTTCATAAAATCTTATATTCCTTATTTGCTAATCTCCAGTTCATCGTATTCTCCATTAAAGGTTGTTGTGAGTCAGGTGGTGGGAGACAGATTGATGGTTCCAAAGGGGATGGGGGGAATCAGCTACCTAGATAGGGGTTATTTTATGGATAAGAGTATGGCAGAGGGATTTACAATCATGGATGGTGCTTCTTGAATCTTAGGGGATTGGAGGGATCACCCTTGTAATTGGGCTTTGCATTCATGGGCTTGTTAGCCCAGGGGATTTTGATATGCATACATACATTCTACAAGATCTATGCTCCCTTTAGTGTTTGCTTTTTAGTGTGTGTATACTATATTAATCATTACATTAATGACTGGATGAGTGCTACATAGCTTCCTTCCAGACGAATGTATAAGAAATTTTCTATCTAAAAAAACAAGCCAAAAGCCAGTAAACACTGAAGGTATAATTTCTATCTCTTCCAAACGCTTATTCTAAATGATAGATGTCATGGCCAATGGTAAATTCATGATAGCACAGAAGGCACTTTCATAGCATCACATAGAGTGCAGTGTCCATACAGGATGTTGTATCATGACAGAAAAGGGCTCTTAGCAATGACAGTGAAGCTGAAACCTCTCTTACCTTGATTATGAAGAAGCTGTGATCCCTAAGCTACTACTAACAGAAGATCATGGTGCAACTAACTAGCTTATTTTTGAAAGGGAAGGACGCCCATCTTCCGACACAAATTGGGAGATGGGCGTCCTTCTCCCGAGGTCGCCCAAATCAGCATAATCGGAAGCCAATTTTTTGCATCCTCAACTGCTTTCCATCGCGGGGATGACCAAAGTTCACGGGGGTGTGTCGGCAATGTACCGAAGGCGGGACGGGGGCGTGGTTAAGAGATGGGCATCCTCGGCCGATAATGGAAAAAGAAGGGCGTTCCTCACGAGCATTTGGTTGACTTTACTTAGTCCCTTTTTTTCACGACTAAGCCTCGAAAAGGTGCCCGAACTGACCAGATTACCACCGGAGGGAATCGGGGATGACGTCCCCTTACTGCCCCAGTGGTCACCAACCACCCTCCCACCCAAAAAAAGAAATTAAAAAACATTTTTCCAGCCTCTATCCAGCCTCAAATGTCATACCCAGCTCCATCACAGCAGTATGCAGGTCCCTGGAGCAGTTTTTAGTGGGTGCAGTGCAGTTGAGGCAGGCGGACCCAGGCCCATCCCCCCTCCACCTGTTTACACTTGTGGTGGTAAATGTAAGCCCTCCAAAACCCACTGTACCCACATGTAGGTGCCCCTCTTCATCCCTAAGGGCTATGGTAGTGGTGTACAGTTGTGTGGGGAGTGGGTTTTAGGGGGGGGTTGGGGGGCTCAGCACACACGGTAAGGGAGCTATGCACCTGGGAGCAATTTGTGAAGTCCACTGCAGTGTCCCCTAGGGTGCCCGTTTGGTGTTCTGGCATGTGAGGAGGACCAGTGCACTACGAATGCTGGCTCCTCCCATGACCAAATGAGCTAGTGAAATAAAGGAAAACATTTCTGGCAAAGCTACAATAAATTCAGTTTGTGAACAATTTTGAAACTGAATTAACAGATGAATGCATTCCCATAAAAACAGTAACAAAAATTAAGTGAGACCAATGATGATTTTTGATCTTCAGACACCCAAAAATATTTAAAATCCTGAAGGAGGTCATGAGAATAAAGTGTTCATTCTCACAGAGCTAAATAAATTCAAAGCAAAGAAAAATAATTTTGTAGCAATTTGAGAGTAATAAACATTTTTGAAAACAGGTCCAGATTGTTCTCTCTAGTGAGAAATAAAATCCAAACATGTGAGTAATCTAAAGAATTGCAAGGTCATATTGATCCTCTTTCAGAAGCAAATTGGAAGCTCAGGGGTCCTTTTACCAAGCTGTGGGGAAAAGGGCACTGTGGTAGTGGCAGGGGCCATTTTCCCTGCACACCAGGACCTTTTATCCCGCAGCGGGGTAAAAAGCCCCTAAAAAATTGCCATGCTGTAAGATTACTCTTACCACTTGGCCATGCAGCGGGGAGCACTTACCGCCACCCATTGAGGTGGCAGTAAGGACTCCCATGGTAACCCGGTGGTAACCCCTGATTACTGCTGGGTTAGTGCTGTGGTAAAAAAAATTTTGTTGCACCGGAAATGACGCGCGCTCGAGGCAGAACTACCGCCAGAGGCCGTGTTGGGCCGGCGTTAGTTCCGGGTTGCCACGCAGCAACCCTTTAGTAAAAGGGCCCCTCAGTGATTTATATGTGATAAGAATGAAGCAAGAGATGTAGCTAGGTGGGGTGCAAGAGGAGCAGCTGCTCCCCAAATGGATTTTGAACGAAATGGTGCTAGATCGGCCCTTCAGCCTTGCACTGGTTCCTGTTTTACAAAAGGTCTGCTCCCCCTGACATGAAAACCTGGCCATGCTTCTGAATACAAGCATAAGAAAGTGAGTTTTATATCGTACAGTCCTAACCAAGAAGGCAATAATTAAAACTGGCCACAGAAACTTAACTGTGAGGTTTGTATCAATAATCAAAGCTAAAGTCCATTTGGTTTGACTGGGGGTCTGAAATTTAGCTGGCAGTGAACAGCATTTTGCACATTGCACTGCAGATTCAGTAATCTATATCCACTGTCCCACAGATATGGCATTGTCAATCTGTGTAATACTCTAGTTATCTTATGGCAGGACTTTTACCACTACAAAAGTAGGTGCCTACTTTCTTTTATAGAATGGACACCAATTGTGTTTTCTGGGCACCCATCTATAGGTGCACTGTTATAGAATTACCCTCCAACATACACAGGTATGTTCTGTAGGAAAATTGGCTGAATGTGTTCGGGCAACAAGTATGAGTGTACTGTTGTTACTTGCACTGCCACTGAGTTACTTTAAATTATTAATGGCCATGGCTTCATTTGAAAATCTGGAGGAAAGGGCTTAAAAATTTATGCTGTAATAAACATGTACAGTACTAAATATATAGAAACATGTTCTGTATTATCATTTTTTAATGTATGCATGGGTCTCATAAGGTGGGATAACATTAGGAACCATGCAAGTTTAAAGCCCCATTTTGCATAAAATATCAAGGTAGGAATTTGAATATCCAGGTCAGGATTTCCACAGTATTTTCCATGAGGTTCTGCCAAACACAGAGCCTTATCTAAAATCCATATAAAGATGATGGCAAATACATATATACAATGTTACCCCTAAGGACAGAATTGATGTGAGCAAAACTCTTTACCTTATGAATACTTCTTCTTCTTCTTCTTCTTCTTCTCTCTCTCTCTCTCTCTCTCTGTCTCTCTCTCTCTTTCAGAGAGGGTGAAAAAATTTCCATGAGCCATCCTCTGCATCCTTTCCCCATTTGTTTGCCTGTAGTTTGTCTATATGTTTATATCTACTTTGAATTTTACTCAGCTATGGATGTTTAGTGCAACTAAGAGGGAACATTGCTCCCCCTGTATGAACTCCACTCTTTAAAAAATAAAGGGGACAGTAGGGGCATGTTTGAACTCAGCAGGAAAGGACCCCTTCACTGTCAACCAGCTGCCTCCCCCAGTACCTCTGTTTACTGAAGTTATTATGCCCACAGGAAACTATAAAAAAAAATCAAAATACGGCATGACAAAATAATACACCATATTAAACAGAATAGTATTATTTATCTAAGTCTTGTATGGTACCTAATAAGGAGGAGGGAATTTGTGAAAATTTAAATTCTCCAGATAGCTTGGATATATCTATATTCCTTGAATCATCTCAAGAGCCTATATTACAAATAGATCTACCCTGTGTTGGTTTCCTTTCAATCAGATGAATATAAAAAGCTTATTCTGAAGGCATATTTTCCTACGAAAAGAGAGTCCTTTTTTTGGGACAAAAGATTATGATCTTCCCTGAGGTTGCCAGACCTACTCAGCTTCATCATAAGGCCTTTCTTCTGCTGAGGCCTAGGGTTTGACTTTAGGTGCCTCCTTTTTCTTGAAATGTCCATGCAAATGTCTGATAAAGTGTGGGGAAAATTCATATATCTTTTTAGACCCGACTCGTTTAGAAAATTTGTATTGGAGAAAGAAGCTTTGAATAATGTTCTTTGTTTTTGTTTCCTGTTTGGGTAAGATAAATAGAGGTTATGATTGAATATAAGCAGGTCTTGCTGTTTTTCTTTTCTTATTACCTTTATACTTGTGTAACCTTTGTTGCATATGTTTTACCGTAATGTGGACTGGTATGCTGAATTGATTTTAATATTTTGAATTGCCTGATTATTTGTTTTCTTACATTTTCCATTATAGGTTTTGAATAAGGTAAGTTTAAAATTTCAATTCAAAATAACAGAATAGTATTTGCAGTATTCTGAAAATATATGCAGGATCTTTAACACTTGGTTCTCAGTCAGCCCTAGCTCCCCAGTCCAGCATCTTCCTGTTGGCCATGCATACAGTAATGTTCAGCAGCACTGTAATAGAAAACTTGAGGTTACTGGCAACCATAAAATAATTTACCAATCAGTGTTTTGGTAGGTTCCCAAATGGCCACTAGGCTTCAGTTCTGCTAGCCTTTAGTTTGCGCTGAGTTATCAAACATTAGATACAGCTGATACAGATAATATGCATTATCTGTACCTAATGGTTAGAGCAGCAAGCTGAGAACCAGGGATGGCAGGATTCAAATCCTTCTGCCATTTCTTGAGATCTTGGACATATCATTTAACCCTCCACTGCCTCAGATACAAAACTTAAATTGTAATCCCTCCAGGGACAAGAGCATATCTATTGTATCTGAATGTAACTTGTCTTGAGCTACGACTAAGAAAGGTGCGATCTAAATCCAAATCCTAAATCCAGTACTAGGTATACTGTAAAGTAGAACAACACACTACAAATATTACTCAGGTCTACCATACTAATAGCAGTAACTTCCATGAGTCACACAAGGGATCTACCTAGGAAAAGGCAGCACCACAAACACTGCAGTGGGTACTACAACATTAATAAACATATTGGAAAACTAAACAAGCCAGATTAGTACATATTGATCCAGCACAATCAGTGCTAACAGAAAACCATGTATCTTTCACACACGCAGACCACAAGTAGACCCTCTCCCTGTATAGAATAAGTAACCGCAAACTAAAAATAGAAATATGTAGACAAAATTGAAACTGAACTTCCATGAAGCCAAACTCTACATACAGTGCAGCACCAAGAAAGAGAAAGTGATGCATGTCCCCCTGTACTATGCAAATATAAAGAGGGAGTGATAGCAGGAGGGAGGTGGGGATGGTCCCAGTGCCCCACTGCATGGCAGTGGAGAACTGCTGCGCAGCTGCTCAAAAATGGTACGCAGCTGCACAGCTACAGAGTGTTATTCCCTCAAGGAGCTAAAACAGCCAGGTTTATGAAAAAGTGAAAAACAGATCTGGAGAAGGAATTTGAGGCACAGGAATGAGTGAAATCTTCAAGTAGGTGGGTAAGATGAATATATAAGCCCAGCTGCAGGAAAACTGCTATAAATTGTTATACAGAATGTACTTAACACCAAAGAAAGTTGCCAGATAGTGAGGGGTGGTGTGGATAAGGGCTGTTGGTAGAGATGTGGGAAGGAGAGAAACTTCTGGCACATAAGTGGGAGTGTTATAAGGCTCAAAAATTTGGGGAAAGTACATTGCTAAAAGTGGGAAATGGGATTTAGACATGATTGACTGCAACAAGATTCCTATTGATGGAGTCTATTCAGAACTGGATCCAAATCTAAGGAAGTTCATTTCATACTGTTGGTTCTGGAGCTAATTGCAAGATAATGGAGATGGACAGACATATTGTCAGAGAGAATTTTGAAAGCTAGACTGAGAGAGATTAATATGATGTATAAGGTAACAGCACAGTCCCCCAAAATATCATGCAATCTGGGGCAGTTTGAAAAGTGGTTTATGGAGAGCCATCTTCTAACTGTAACATAAATGATATATATATTTTTTAGAATTGATAATAAGGGTAACATGTGGGTAACACATAAGAAGAATTGGCAGGGGAGGGGTGCTGGTTACAGGAGGGAGTGGGAAGGGATAAATGGGCAGAGGGAATTATTAGATTATCAGGCTTATTTTCGAAAGTGATCGCCGGCGATCTTCTGACATAAATTGGGAGATGGCCGGCGATCTCGCAAAAGCGGTGAAATCGGTATAATCGAAAGCTGCTTTTTGACACCATTGCCGCTTTCCCATCGCTGCGCCGGCGAAAGTTCAAGGGGGGCGTGTTGGTGGCGAAGTGAAGGCGGGACATGGGTAGCCATGGGCATGGCTACCAGATGACCGGTTTTTGCGGATAATGGAAAAAAAAAGCGGCGTTAATCATATTTCGCCGCTTTTACTTGGTCCTTTTATTTTCACGACCAAGCATCAAAAAGGTGCCCAAACTGACCAGATGACCACCGGAGGGAATGGGGGATGGCCTCCCCGTACTCCCCCAGTGGTCACCAACCCCCTCCCACACTAAAACAATAAAAATAAAAACCTTTTTTGCCAGCCTCTATGCCAGCCTCAAATGTAATACCCAGCTCCCTGACAGCAGTATGCAGATCCCTGGAACAGTTTGGTGTTGATTGCAGTGGACTTCAGGCATGTAGACCCAGGCCCACCCCCCCCCTACCTTTTACACTTGTGGTTTAAGTGTTGAGCCCTCCAACCTCCTCCCCCAAAAAACCCACTCTACCCACATGTAGGTGCCCCCCTTCACCTCTAAGGACTATGGTAGTGGTGAAGAGTTGTGGGGAGTGGGTTTTGGGGGGAATTTGGGTGGCTCAGCACCCAAAGGAAGGGAGCTATGCACCTGAGAGGTATTTGTATATTTTTTGTTATTTTTAGAAATGTCCCCTAGGGTGCCTGTTGGGTGTCCTGGCTTGTGAGGGGGACCAGTGCACTACAAATGCTGGCTCCTCCCACGACCAAATGCCTTGGATGTCGCTGGGTTGGCAATCGCCAGTATTTTTTTCCATTATTGCTGAAAAACAAAACCGGCCATCTCAAACCCGGCGAACTCTGGCATTTGGCCAGGCTAAAACCGTATTATTGAAAAAAAGATGGCCGGCCATCTTTTTCAATAATACGGTTCCGGCCAGCTGTAGTGCCGCCGACAAAATAGATCGACGTTCGATTATGCCCCTCCACGTAATAGGTTGAAAGCAATGTATTGGAGTTTCTGTTTAGTATGGTGAGACAAATGTATTGCGATGAAAGAGTATTAGGTTTAGTCTGAACAATAACCCTGTAAGATATTATGTTTGTAAGTTGGAATAATAATAATTTGCAAAATGAGGGGCCCTTTTACTAAGCCGCGTAAGCATCTCAGTGTGCCCAATGTGCGCCAAAATGGAGTTACCACCTGACTATCGTGTGGCTCTTAAAGTAATTTCATTTTTAGTACACAACTGAAAAATAATTATTTTCGGACGTGCGCCAAATGCATTTGGCGCATGCAGGTCATTACCGCCCAGTTTCTGCGTGAGACTTTACTGCTAGGCCAATGGCTAGTGGTAAGGTCACAGACCCAAAATGGATGCGCGGCAATTTTCATTTTGCTGCACGTCCATTTTCGGCAAAAAATTTAAAAAGTCCTTTTTAACAGGCATGCTGAAAATGGATCGGCACGCACCCAAAACCCGCGCCTACACTACCACAAGCCATTTTTCAGCACGCCTTTGAAAAAAGGACCCTAAATGTTATATTGTAACAAAATCCATATTGATGTGATATGGCATTGTAACCAAAGTCATAGCAGTGCTTTCGTGTCACAATGGTGATGGATAGTTTAGTATGTGTATATTTCTAAACATGCCTCCTCTTATAGGTTACAATGAAGATTGCTGCCATGTCACCAGCAGGGTTTTGGCAAAGCAGAAGAAATCGATATGATCTCCTGGTAACTTCACTTGGTGTTATCTGGGTGATACTTCATTTTGCATTACTGGTAAGAACAAACCATCATTTCTGTACAGACTAATTTCTATGCTCTGAGCAATACTAAATATTCTTATTAGCTTTTCAAATTAATACTTTTTATCAGACCAATGCAGAAATAGTCTTTGTAGCTCTATTAGTCCTAAATACAACTGAATTCTTTGCAGGTATTGGTATTAAACCAACACAAACAATATACAAGAATGCTATACATGAGCTTTTGAGATTATGAGGGCCTCTTAATAAACAGGGAGGACAATAGTATATAGTGCTTTAAGTGTACATATAGGAGGTCGTTTTAGAAGGGTTAGGCAGTATTTTCATGTGCAAAAACACAACTCAAAAAGCAAAAAATGTGAAGCTTAGCACTAGGGGGCCCTTTTACTAAATGGTTGTCACGCGGCAATGGGTTCGCCATGCGGCCTCCGGCAGTAGTTTCGCCTCGAGTGCATACCATTTCCGGTGCAACAAAATATTTTTGTAATTCTTACCATGGGCTAACCCGGCAGTAATTGAGCAGCGCCGCCGCTGCCCATTACTGCAGGAGCCCTTACCGCTATCTCAATGGGTGGCGGGAAGTGCTCCCTGCCGCATAGCCATTTTTAGGGGCTTTTTACCTGCTGCAGGAAAAAGGACCCTGGCGCACAGGAAAAATGGCCCCCGCTGCTACCACAGGGCCCTTTTATTACCGCAGCTTATTAAAAGGACACCTTGGTCCTTTAATTAGGTCCTTTTGTATATGTAGTTTTGCAAAATCTAGCACTTACAGTTTTATTTGCTGATAGTTACCAGCCTTGTGCCCCATGCAATTAATCAGACAGCCACACAGATTAGCAGCAAGAGATGTGTTTGTCTATGGCCACAGCACAACTTAAACTAAAATGTATAACTTAACACTGAAACAGCATTAACAATTGTAAAATACATAGCTGAAACTTTTTGCCCCTTCTGAACCTAAGGGAGAATCCCTTTTGTGAAGTACACAGCACTTATATTAAACTTTCTTCCAATTGCATAAGTAGTGCCACTGAAAATGGCCAGTTAGTGCTTAAAGTAAAACCGGTTAAGTGCCAAAGTCACTCCATAAATAGGACTGCATAAAAGTCAGTCCTATCTTTATATAGAGCCCCATTGCTGGTTAACTGCTGAATATTGCATTTAACTGGCTATGGTGTAGCTGACTTCAGAAACCCAAAAATTCAATGCCGGACATGGCCCACCATTGAATTTCCGGGCATAGCACCAGCTGCGGTCAACAAAATGCTGAGCGCCATCACTGAATACCGATTCCTATGTGTGTAATTTTATGCACATAAATTGCTCTAATAAAACTACCCCAGAGAAGGCTTATAATTTTATGTGACCCATGTGTACGTGTGTTCAGGGTCGGAGTTTGCACAGAATGCAGGCAAAGCAAATTTATGCACTTTATAAATTAAACTCATATGTGCACAAGCGCATACTTTATGAGCTAATATTTTATACCTATGTGTTTTTATAAAATAGACTCGAAATAGATACCTAATTGGTCTTTACACATTGGAAACCTATTATAGTATCACCTCCTTGATGATATTATTATAAAAGGTCACCTGGGTTAAGAGGGTTGGAGGGCAAAAGAATTTAAATAGCAAAACACCAATTTCTGCCCCACCCTGGTTAATAGCTGCAGGTTCTTATACTATCAAATGTATAAATCCCTATTTGGATACAACTGCGAAGATTTAGCATAAAATGAGTCCAATCATGTTGAAATATAAAAAATATTCTGCGTTTTTATCCATAGAATATAATTCACATTTTGCACCAGGTTTAAATAGCAGTGTCTTTCAACAATGGGTAATTAAGGGCTCCTTTTACTAAGAGGCGGTAAGCCCAACATGGGCTTACCGTTCACTATACAGGAAGTACTGCCGGGCTACCACAGCAGCCCGGTGGTACTTCCCACCCCTAATGCACCATCATTTCCGGTGCTACAAAAATTTATTTATTTTGTAGCGCCAGAGTGTACCCGGCGGTAATCGGCTCATTTGCTTGCGATTTCCTTCGAGCATTGCTTGCTAGTTCAAACTCGTTATCTAAAAGCTATGGTTTTTGCGGGGACTTTTGTGCATCAGCACCTTAGTCCTTCTTTTATCGTTACATTTTTCAAATTATGGCCGTCATCAAATTAATCATTCAAAGGGTAAAGGATCATGGATTTGATATACTGCCTTTCTGTGGTATAACCAAAGTGATTTACATTTATTATATGCAGGTATTTTCTCTGTCCCTAGAGGGCTCAAAATCTAAATTTTTTACCTGAGGCAATGGAAGGTTAATTGACTTGCCCAGGGTCACAAGCAGCCATATGGGAAGCAAACCCAATTAGAAGATGATAATGATGATCACATGTGTTCTTTGCCTCAGAGTCTATTTTCCCATACTGGGGGCAATTCTTTAATTAGGCACTTCCAAATAGATGCTCAGTGGGTGTGCAGGTGGCGCCTGTTCTAAAGAAAAGTAGGTTCCTACTTTCTTGTATAGAATAGTAGTGTAACATTAACATGCCTAACATTTAGGTACTCAACATTTCACTAGCCATAGAGCTAGTATAAGTGTGAGCACCTAAGTGCAGCAGGTGCATGTGTAATTTACAGTATTCTGTAAGATACACCTCTAAATGAGAACCCCGCCTGTGCCACACCTATTACTCCACCCCTGCATGCACTCCTTTGCAATATGTGCTGTGTAAGTTAAGCAGACATTTGCAAAAGAGCAATTAAACTCTGGAATTTGTTGCCAGAGAATGTAGTAAAAGCAGTTAGCTTAGCAGGGTTTAAAAAAAAGGTTGGCTCACTTTCTGAAAGAAAAGTCCATAATCCATTATTAAGGTGGACTTGGGGAAAGTCCAACGTTTTTTCCTAGAATAGCATCATAAAATGTATTGTTCTGTTTTGGGATCTTACCAGGTACTTGTAACCTGGATTGGCCACAGTTGGAAACAGGATGCTGGACTTTATGGACCTCCAGTCTGTCCCAGTATGGCAACATTTATGTTCTTAACTTACGTACCTATGTGCATACCTACTCACTTAAATGCTAATATTCTAAACATTTGTTCTTGTAAAGTGCATATAAATGTGAGTGCCTAGGTAATTGCCCTGATTATGACTACAATAATGTTGTATTCAATTTTATCATCATTTATGAAAAAATGTTAATAAAATATGTTGTTTTATTTGATTTCCAGAATGAATATACCTATATGATGGGTGCATGCATAATTGTCTTCAGATTCTTTTCATTTGTGGAAAACATGTAAGTACTAAATACTATAGGATGATTACACTTAAATCAGTTTTTAACACATACAGCTGTGAAAACTGAAAGATACCTTGAGAATTTAGAGCAGGATTGAACTCTGAAAATATTTGATTGTAGATGCTCCCAAATTACACTAAACAATGTCCCGATGCTCCTGGTCCTCAACTTAATGGGGCAAGGAAATCTAAAGACCTTCACGTCCCCTTCCAATGTTCCCTTGCATCAGTCCCCCCTCCCCGCCCCCGCCAAGGAGCTCTTCTTTCAACAAAGGTACCTTCAAGTCATCTCCTTAGTTGGCCTTCCTTTAGAAATTCTGGGGTTTAGAGTATATGGGACATGAGCAATGTCTAGTTATTCCTGCTTCTACTGGCGCTAGGTTTAAAAATGGCACCAGTGACTCCTAATGGTAGTCTCACAGCAGGGGCTTAGCCAGACCTCGCCAGGTGGGGGGGCACTGTTTAGCCGCCCCCCCCCGAGCCGCCGCCGCCACCACATCGGACCCCCCTGCCGGCCTGCCCACGATCCCCTGAAACCCCCCTCCCACCACCAACTCTCCCCCGCCGTCGCCGCCCGCCCCGTTGCCGCAAATGATACCTTTCTTGAAGAGAGAGTTCCTTCCGCGCTCGAGTAGCGCCTTTCTTCAACGAAGTTCCGGCAATCAGCTGTTTCGATGCCGGCAGCGTAGCTGGCGTCGAACAGCTGATCGCCGGAACTTCGTTGAAGAAAGGCGCTACTCGAGCGCGGAAGGAACTCTCTCTTCAAGAAAGGTATCATTTGCGGCGACGGGGCAGGTGGCGACGGCGGGGGAGAGTTGGTGGCGGGAGGGGGGTTGAAGGGGATCGTGGGGCAGGGGGCCAGGGCCAAATCTACGGGGGCCCGGGCCCCCTCAGGCCCCACGTAGCTACGCCACTGTCTCACAGTACTGTCACTAGGGATGAAGCTGCCATACAAGATGTAGCCCTGCCTCCTTATGAAAGCCTCTCCCCCTCACACAAACCAAACCCTCCTCCTCCACCTACTCCATCCTCCCATGACACCCTCAGGACATAGCCGCAGGTAATCCCTGGTAATCCCCCACATCCGATACAGAGTCAGTAGTTAGAAAAAAAATTGGATGTCATCAGCATATGTACGGTAAGATACCTGCAAAGATTGAAACAACTTGCATAAAGAGGCCAAATAGATATTAAACAGTACAACAGGTAAAGCTGAACCTTGCAGGACCCTCGTATGCAGAGGCTGGGATATTGAAACCTCATTTCTAATACAGACCACCTGTTGTCTTTCTCTCAGAAAAGATTCAAACCAAGATAAAACAGTACCACCTATGCCACAGGTATATAGGTGTGTCAATATTATATCATGATCTAAAACATCAAAAGCAGCAGAGATGTCTAAAAAAGCAAAGACATAATTTTGCCAGCCATCAAGACCTTGTCTAACTTCATCAATTATCAATTAGCCACTACAAGAAGCTCAGTACTATGTACCTTCCTAAAATCGTATTGATTTCCATCCAAAATTGGAGATCTTAACAAAAAATCAGCTAAGTGTTTGTAAACAATGAGGACATACACTAGATTTAGTTATCTCCAGTCCCGTTATATTTCCATCTGTTGGAAAGTTTTGAACAATCCTAATCTCATGGACTGACCATCATCTCCTCCTTTTTTCTCTCTCTCTCTTGTTACATCTGCCATCTCCACCCCCGATCAGGCCAGTGGAGAAGGAAATTGCATTCTATTGATCCTAGTTCTTTTCCTCCTTTCTTGGACCTCTTTTCTGGTGACTTTGCAAACCTACCCCTTGACAAACAACTGCACTTATGGAATTCTCTTCCCTATGGGATTGGTAGCATGGAACGTTGCTAATAATTGGGTTTCTGCCAAATACTTGTGACTTGACTTGGCACTGTTTGGAAACGGGATACTGGGCTAGATGGACCTTTGGTCTGACCCGGTATTACTACCCTTATGTGTTAATAATTGGATTTCTGCCAGGTACTTGTGACCTGGCTTGGCACTGTTTGGAAACGGGATACTGGGCTAAATGGACCTTTGGTCTGACCCGGTATTACTACCCTTATGTGTTAAAATTGACAAGGTAGCTCCACTACATTTTGTAAAAGCTCCCAATCCTAACCATATACCTTGGTTTCACCAAGGTCTTACTCTCCTCAAGCGCCAAGTAAGGAAAGCAGAAAGACTCTGGCATGAACACAAAATGCCAGACATTTATCTCGCCTGCAAAAATCAACAGCATTATTACACTGCATAACTGCAAAATGCCAGAAGGAATTTTATACTAACTTGATCCAGAAGACATGGACTCTATAAGAAACTGTTCTCAGTTATTAATGACCTTACACAGCCACATTTAACACCAGATTCACTTGCTGTTCCTACTGCTGATACAGTAGCTCAATTTTTTCTTTCAAAACTCAGTTCCCTACAATCATGTTTTCCTGTTATTGTAGATAGCTGTGACCCTATTCAACAATCACCAACTCCAAGTTGTCAGTGGTTTTCCTGCAATGTACCCTCTGAGGAGGCTGTGACTAAATCTATCTCTGTTTCAAGTATTACAACAAGCATTTGGATCCAATTCCTGAAGTTTTGGCCAAGGGAATTGTCCCTGAGTCTCTTAAGACTGCGATAATATGTCCAGTCCTCAAAACGAACATCTGTAGATCCCTCTGTTCCAGCCAACTTATCACCCTATCTCAAATATTCCAGTTTTGGCAAAGATCATTGAAAATATTGTTTTCCAGCAACTGTGATCACATCTTGAATCTGTGTTAGTCTTACACCATTGACAATCCAGTTTCAGAATGGATTACAGTACAGAAATTGTCTTGGCAACTCTTCTAAGTAAGATCTACAGTAAATTGGAAGAAGGCTTCATCACTGTGGCAGTATCACTCGACCTGTCTGCTGCCATTGATGTCATTAATCACACTCTTCTCTTTCAAAGGCTCACCTCTATTGTATAACCAACATAGTTTATAATTGTTTTGCATCTTTTTTTCAAAACCATATGTTTAAGGTAACCATGAAGGAGGATACATTATCAGCGGATTATGATCTCTCATGTGGGGTCCCACAAAGGTTCATATTATCACCAATTTTCTTTAATCTTTTTCTCAGTCTCCTCGCTGTTCCAATTCTATCTTTAGGCTTAAGTGCATATTTTTATGCGACAATATTTTTATTATTCAATACACTGCTAATACAAACCTTGATTTTGGACTGCTGCGAGTTTGCCTACATAAGGTTGCTAGCTGGTTGCATGAACATCATTTAATACTAACCTACAAAAAAACAGTAGCACATTGGATCACAGGCATGCATCCCTTCCTTCTGTTACAACCAATACTCTTTGGCCTCTCTGCCTCACCTGTTGAAAGTTTTAGATATCTTGGAGTTATTTTGGACTCTAAACTCATATTTTCAGAGAAAATTTCTTCGATACTCAAATCAAGCTTCATGTGTTTCCAATGTCCAGGTGAGTGCTCACATAGGCAATAGTGATCATCACATGATATGGTTTGATATAAAAGCAAAAACAAAGTGCAGATGCACAAAACTCAAAGTACTGGATTTCAGACATGCTGATTTTGGTAAAATGGAGAAGTACCTGAAGAAGGAGCTGATGGCATGGCTAGACAAAGGAGAAGTGCAGTGGTCCAAGCTGAAAGCTGCTATAAATATGGCAACAGATCTTTATAAAAGGAAAATAAGGGAGTCACGTGATGTGCTAGAGGGAGCAGGACGCGAGGAGAGCTCTCTCTGAGGAATCTGGCCCCTTTGCAGCTTACACCTAACCCTGCACAAACAGAATAGCGGACCAAAAACACCAGTGGGTAGCCCAAAACGGTATGGACAAATTTGTGGATTCCACTTCTAAAGGAATGGCGAGTAGAACGAGCAAACGCGAGAAAGAAAAGACTCGGGTGGAAGACGCACTGGCGGAAACAAAATGGCCGCCGGGTGGAAGCGTGGGATTCAACAAAGAGCAACTCGCACAGCTGACAGCAGTAGTGGAAGCCGCCATAGAACCGAGGCTGGAGAAACTCTCGACGCAAATTGCAAGTTTTACTGCCTCGCAGGCAGAGCTTACCCGGAGAACCGGAGAACTTGAGCAACGCGTCTCAAATTTGGAAGACGCCACCACAGCGACAACCCCGGCGGCCGTAAATAAACTTAAAGAGTCAGTAGACTCACTCACTGCAAAAATAGATGAGCTTGAAAACAGGTCCAGACGGTCCAATCTACGGCTGATAGGCGTGCCGGAGTCGGTGGGAGACAGAACTCTTATTACGGAGCTGGAGGCCTGGCTAAAAAACGAGTTTGCCCTTTCTGACCATGCGGGGGCCCTGAGCCTTGAGAGAGCACACAGGCTGGGACCGCTCGAGAAGACCGCCAGACACCGAGGCCAGTGATAATCAAAGTTCATAACTATGTACACAAAACAGAAATACTAAATGGATATCGTTTGAAACGGGAGGCCACAAGCTTAAAGGTAACACGGTACGAATATATCAGGATTACTCGGCTGCTTTGCAAGAGAGACGGAAAGTATTTACCCCGCTGTGTAGCAGATTACATCAGGGGCGTATCTGCGTGGGGCCTCAGGGGCCTGGCCCCCGCAGATTTTGCCCTGGCCCCCCTACCGCCATCAACCCTCCCCCGCTGCCGTTCTTACTTTTGCTGGCGGGGGACCCCAACCCCCGCCAGCCGAGGTCTGCTTCCACCTGCCGCTGCCTTCAAAACTTCTTCTTCAGCCGGCGGGGGACCCCAAACCCCCGCCAGCCGCCCCGCGCTGTTTAAAATTCATCTTCGGCCTCCGTGGCCGTGCTGCTGGGATAGGCGGCGCTGTTGAAATCCACTTCGGAGTCTGACGTCGTTGTACGTTGTACGTGCTGCGACGTCAGACTCCGAAGTGGATTCAACAGCGCCGCCTATCCCAGCAGCACGGCCACGGAGGCCGAAGATGAATTTTAAACAGCGCGGGGCGGCTGGCGGGGGTTTGGGGTCCCCCGCCGGCTGAAGAAGAAGTTTTGAAGGCAGCGGCAGGTGGAAGCAGACCTCGGCTGGCGGGGTTGGGGTCCCCGCCAGCAAAAGTAAGAACGGCAGCGGGGGAGGGTTGGCGGCGGGAGGGGGGTGGTAGAGACTAAGTTATTGGTGGCGGTGGGGGCTCGGCGGCGGCGGGGGGGGCGGGGGGGGGGGCGCTAAAATGTGCCCCCTCCCTCTGGCTCTGGCCCCCCCTACCGCCGGAGTCCAGATACGCCCCTGGATTACATACCTTGCAAATCCCCTTCATGTTAATATACCCAGCAGTGTTGAAAATTAAACAGAATGGAGTCTGGAGATCGTTTGATTCAGAACAAGCGGCTAAAGACTTTGTGGGTAGTATTGAAAGCAAAAGGGACAGTGACAAACACCGGCTGAATAGAAGAATCGGCGCAGCATGGATAACCACTGGTTTGGGACAGGAGCTGAAGTTCAGGTCCGTGAACATTTATGAGGAACAGTTTGCAGGGTAACAGTCTCTTGGATATGGGGGTCAGAGAACCTCAACATTAAGGTGACTTTCAAGTTGTTGTTGTTGTTGTCTAGGAGGGAGAGGGGGAAAGGGGGGAGGGAGGGGGATCTGGGTGGGGGGAGAGAGGGAGGGGGTAAGCAAAAGGGGGGGAGGGGATTTATGCTAGAAGAGAGGGTGGATGGTGTGAATGGAGTAAGCGTGATTTATGAGAGGTTGCAATGGTCCCCAGTAAAGCCACAGTGCAGATCTCCCTGGGAGAGGGGCTGGGCTCCTGGGGAGTTAGACATTGGTATTCTGAAGGTACCCATGAAAAGGAAGAGATATTAATCGCAATAACCTAAAGATTGTATCTTGGAACGTCTCTGGTATTACATCACCAGTGAAAAGGTATAAGATCCTCACGCAACTTAAGAGGCAGGGAGCACACATAGCATGTTTACAAGAAACAAAATTGACGGATGCAGAACATGCAAAACTCAAACAGCAATGGGTGGGTGATTGTTATTTCTCCTCATCAGGGAATAGGAAAAGTGGAGTGGTTGTCCTAGTTGGGAAGGGACTACCATGTCAAACAAAACTGATATATAAGGACACAGAGGGACGGATTGTTTTACTGTACATTAATTACCAGGGGCAAAAATTCTACCTGTGCACAGTCTATGGTCCAAATAACTATAGCCCACATTTCTTTCAGTCTCTCATTGCGTTGGGAATGGAACATACTGATGCACCCTGGGTGTGGGCAGGTGATTTCAACCAAGTGCAAGACCCTACATTAGACAGACTCTCCACCCAGGCGACTCCAGGGGTGGGAAGGGGGAGGGGACTACCGATTCTTTGCGATCAATTACATTTGACAGACGCATGGAGATCCCTACACCCCACCACCAAGGACTATACTCACCAGTCCAAGGCCCACCAATCTTGGTCTAGGATAGATTACATCTTGATATCTACCTCGTGGTTCTTTAAAGTCCAAACGGCAGCAATAGGCCCAATGGCGGTATCGGATCATGCTATGATCTGGATTGATCTGGAGCTCTCGGGGGGATCCCAGGGGGTGGGCGCTGGAAATTTCCCTCATACTTATACCAAGATTCCCAATTTAAAGAATATTTACTTAAGAAATGGCAATTCTATGTTGATACGAATTTCGACACTTGTGAATCACCAATAACATTCTGGGAGGCCTCTAAGGCAGTTATGAGGGGGCATGTGATAGCATATCTGAGTGCCAGGAAGAAACGCCTGGCCTCGAGCATCCTGAGGCTAGAAAGGGAATATGGATCAGCAAGGAGGAGATATTTATTACACCCAAACGAGTCCAATAGGGAGTTGATGTCTGCGGCCCAGGTAGCATTGAATTCCCTTATACATGATCAGGCGTTGAAGCAGCTAATGGTCAGACGCCTGAACTTTCAGCGCTTTGGCAATAAGTCGGGTAAACTTTTAGCGAGAATAGCAAGAGCAAATATGCCAAGACAATTTATACCAGCAGTCGTGAATAATAAGGGAAAGAGAGTAAATCAACCGCAGAGATTGCACAAACATTCCATACTTATTTCACGGATATATACGCTGCACAGGAGCGCTTTCAGGGCCCAATAACAC
Organism: Microcaecilia unicolor; assembly: GCF_901765095.1. Lineage (NCBI taxonomy): Eukaryota > Metazoa > Chordata > Amphibia > Gymnophiona > Siphonopidae > Microcaecilia > Microcaecilia unicolor. The sequence continues at coordinate 236,030,592 of NC_044034.1, forward strand.
GAGATTATTTGGAGGACGCCAGAATGCCTAAGTTAACAGAGGAGGCACAACGGGCGTTGGCAGCTCCAATAAGAGCGCAGGAGGTTTGTAGAGTCCTAAAGTCGCTGCGTCTGGGTTCTGCACCGGAGGCGGATGGGCTCTCTAATGAATACTATCGGTTGTTGACGCAGCAAGTGACTGGGCCCTTGGTGGAATACTTTGAGGCGGTAGTGGACCGGGGGGTTCTTCTCGCCTGGAGAGAATACTGCTTTAATAACACTAATCCTAAAGCCAGATAAACCACAGGACCAGGTTGAGGCATACCGACCCATATCGCTACTGAATGTAGACATTAAAGTACTGTCTCGGGTGCTAGCAGAGAGACTGATGTCATATATACCTAGCCTTATTGGAGAACACCAAGTAGGGTTTGTGAGAGGGAGACAGGCCACACAACACGTGCGCAGGGTGCTACTAGCAGGGGCATATGGGCAGAACACGGGAGACCCACTGTTATTGGTAAGCCTAGATGCCGCTAAGGCCTTTGATAAGGTAAATTGGGATTATCTGTTTGAGGTGTTAGATTACATCGGGTTGGGGGGCTGGTATCTAGAGGCGGTGAAAGCGTTGTATAAAGATACCCAGGCAGAGATATTGATAAATGGAACCAGATCCGCTTCCCTTCGGGTGGAGCGAGGGGTGCGACAGGGTTGCCCGATGTCACCATTATTGTTTTTAATATATCTCGAACCCCTACTCCGTACTATTCTGTTAGACCCAGAGATACAGGGGGTAACCTTATATAGGGAAAATATTAAAATACTAGCCTTTGCAGACGACATGTTTCTTACGCTCACTCACCCAAGAACATCAGTAGAGAGATTGTTGGAAGTGATAGATGAGTTCAGTTTCTTCTCTGGGTTACAACTAAACCTGCAAAAATCATTAGCTTTACCAATATCAACGACGCTGTGCTCGGAGTGGGAGGGACATTTTCCATTTCAATGGGCTACAGAACGCTTAAAATATCTAGGGATTATTATCACGGCAGACATAGCTAATGTATACCGAGAAAACATAAGCCCGTTGAAGAGACGTACACAAGAGCTTTTACAGGGGTGGCAGGGGTTGCTATTGTCCTTACAAGGTAGAATTGCACTGTACAACATGTTCATATTTCCCAAATGGACATATGTATTTCAAATGATCCCAGCAGTGTTGGGGTACAAGGAGGAGAGGTGGCTACACAAAGCACTGAGAAGGTTTTTGTGGCAGGGTAAGAGAGCGCGTATAGGGCTTAAGCAATTAATGAGAACACATAAGAAGGGGGGTTTGGGGTTGTTGGACCTAAAACTGTTCATGATAGCTGGTAGTGTTCGACATCTGTCGGACTGGTTCCGCACAAAAGAGTTCTATTCATGTACGGGGGTGGAAACATTATTAATGGCTCCCTTAGATTTTGCATACTGGCTACACGCTCCGTCGGCTGAGTTGCCCACGGTGGGAGCCTATAGACATATAATAAACCCCCTGCGGAAAGTGTGGCGCTGGATGTGTAAAGCCTTCACCTGGAATAGTGCGGTCTCACCCCTGCTCCCCTTGAGGGGTAATTTGGCCTTCCCCGAGGGAGGAACATCCAAGTTGTTTCAGAAATGGACCTCCCGGGGAATACAATATATATTCCAGGTAGTCACAGAACGGGGGACCCCTAAAACCTTTCAAAGTATGTGTGATGAGTTTGGGTTAGATCAGGGGGACTACTTTGCTTACCTACAAATTAATCACTATTTAAAGACCCTACCGGACCAAAGCCTGACTCAAGACATATGGGACACTATGAATGACTTTTTGGGTCTGGAGGCGCAGTTGAAAATACCTTTGAAATATTTTCACTGTACCCTACGGGATTTGCAGGAAGCAAATGATTGCACTAAAGTGTCAACTCTCTGGCAAACAGAACTTCAGTGGAAGATGGATCCGGGACAGTTGGCAATCTGTCTATCTACAGTACATAAAGTAACGGAGAACGCAATCTGGAGAGAAATGCAATACAAATTTGTTATGCGAATGTATATATCGCCACACCGAGCCTATAGAGCAACTTTGAAACAGACTGATGATTGCCCAAAATGCGGGAGAGTGGGAGCCACCTTGGGACACATGTTTTGGGCTTGCCCCCTGGTGAAACAGTTCTGGACAGAGCTGGGACTTAAAATCTCACGGATGTGGAAAATCCGGTGGCGCCCCTCTCCGGGTCAACTGTTCGACAAGTTCATTGTGCAAGGACAATCGCCTGAAGGTTTGAGGGCTTTTTTGAGGCGCACTGTCTTGATGGGAAAGCGAACAATTTTACAACTATGGCTGCAAAAAGAGGGGCCTAGTGTTTCGCAGTGGAGAGGAGCCATGATGCAGTGTTGTATGCTGGAAAAAAGAGGAGTTGGAGACCTTGCTTCAAGAAGGGGAGACAGTTTTTGCAAGATCTGGGCTCCATACTGGGATACCTTGACACCAGTTGCAAGAAGCAGACTTTTAAACTGTTAAAAACTGAGTCCACCAACCGAATAATAGAAAGTTCCTAAGAGTGGGAGGGGGGGAGGGGGGATGATTGGGGGGGGTGGGAGGGGGGGAAAAGAGGGGAAAACATTAGCAACAGACGAGAATGTTTTGGTTATACAGATTGTGTTAATTACACTATGTTATTATTGTGATGGAATGTTTATTATTGTTGCAATAAACAAGATTAAAAAAAAAAAAATAAAAGGAAAATAAATAAAAACAAGAAACAAGAAGCCTATATGGTTCTCCAAATAAGTGGCAAAAAATAAGGGCAAAGGAGGCTGTGTTCAAGAAATACAGAAGAATGCACCAAGAAGATTATGGAAAAGATTACCAGATTAAACTCAAAGAAGCAAATAAGGAAATACGACTAGCGAAAGGACAGGTGACACCTTTAGCCATTTTTTCTTCCACCTGTGCTTTCGCTAGTCGTATTTCCTTCTTTGCTTCTTTGAGTTTAATCTGGTAATCTTTTCCATAATCTTCTTGGTGCATTCTTCTGTATTTCTTGAACACACGGGTGACAAGACCTTTTTAACATATATTGGGAAAGGAGTAAAGCTAGGAATGGAATTGTAAGACTGAAAGATGCTGAGAATAGCTATGTGAAAAATGATGAGAATAAAGTGAACATGCTAAACAAATAATTCTCTTCGGTGTTCATGAAAGAAAATCCTGGAGAAGAACTGCAGTCGGCTGCCAAGGGTATATCTGGGAATGGAGTGGATATTGCACTGGAAGAAAGAGTTACAAACAACTTTAAAATCTGAAAGTGGACAAAACTATGGGGCCAGATGGAATATATCCCAGGATACTGATGGAGCTCAGAGAAATCCTGGTGCAACCTCTTAAGGATTTATTTATTAAATCTTTAGAGACTGTAGAGGTTCTGCAGGCTTGGAGATGAGTTGATGTGGTCCCTATTTACAAAATGAGGGACATGGAAGAAGTGGGAAACTACAGGCTGATAAGCCTCATATCGGTGGTAGGAAAAACAATGGAGTCGCTGCTGATGGAAAGATAACTTTCTAGAATCCAATGGGTTGTAGGATCAGAGGCAACATTGTTTTACCAAAGGAAAATCCTGCCAAATGAATCTGATTGATTTTTGACTGAGTGACCAACGAACTGGATAAAGGACATAGGCTAGATGTAATTACGTGGATTTCAGAGATGAAAACAGTAGTGGAATTCAAAATGTGTGGGATAAACACAGAGGAATCCTTTATAGAAGGCGTGGAACCAAACAAGCATAGCGGTGATTAGATGGCAAACACCTGTAATTGGGAAGCAAAGCCAGTGCTGGGCAGACTTCTTCAGTCTGTGCCCTGATTCTGGCTGGATAGATTCAGCTTCAGTAGCAGGAGAACAGGGCCAGTGCCAGGCAGATTTTTATGGTCTGTACCCTGATCGTGGCTGGACAGATTTGGATGGATTGGAGTGGGTCTTCGATGACAACTTCAGTAGTTGGAAAACAAGGCCAGTGCTGAGCAGACTTCTGTGGTCTATGACCTGAAAATGGCAAGGACAAATCAAGATCAGGTAGTATGATGTAGTATCACATCAAACCTTATGCTATGAGTTTATCTTGTTTGGCAGACTGGATGGACCATACAAGTCTTTATCTGCATTCATCTACTATGTTGTTAGGTTTTTATCTGTTCCTGGAGGGCTCACAATAACATATACTGGAATTAAGGTGGGATTTTTACCTGGGTCCCATTGTTTAAAGTTCACTGCACTAACCACTAGACTGCCCCTCTGCTCCCATCGGAGTTAGTAATGGATAAGTAGAGTGACCAGTTATCCAGCAGCACTGCAGAGGATCCAAATCTGGCATGGATCCCAAAGTATATGTCAGTAAGAAGATTATCTGTATAGCAGTAGAAACTAACTGCAAACTCTTCAATAACTTTTGCTAATGGTTCTAGTCAGCCTGTTTTCTTTTTTTTCCACTTCCTTCCTTTTACCTGTGTTTTACTGTCTGATTTGTAAACCATTTTGATGACTGTCCTAAAGGCTATATGGAAAATATATAACCTAAACTAACCTAACCTATCCTCCATAACCACTAATATCCAAAACCTTACACAAACTTCATCAGAAAAAGATCTTAGTGATTATGCATAACCTCTTTCTGGCCTCTTCTACTAGAATTTTCAATTCAAGAGCTATGAACCAGGGAGATGTTCTTAAATCCCAACATCCAGTCTTTAGCACTCATAGGATAGTTGTTGCGTGCACTCTATTTTCTGCCTTGCATTTCCTATAAAAGGTGCAGGATAACTTGATTACTTCCAGGAAATGATTTCAAATGGAAGAGATTTTTAATATAGTACTCCCATAAGAATAAAAAACCTATTCACATGATCTCCAGCTTCTCTTCTAGAATATCTTTTAGAATTTTCAGAGAAGGACTTGAAAACTTTATAAGAGTACACCTAAGTGTATATAGCAGTATACCTTGATCAACACAATGATGTGTCTATTTATATTCATTCTATGGTTCTGAGATTTAAGAGAGCTTTATTACATGTTCAACCACTATCACATATACCTAGTTCCATTGGGATTTAAAAATATGGTCCCTACAAAGTTGATTGAAGTCTCAGGACCTCTAAATTCAGCATCCTTCTTGGAAGGTCCTGTTTCTTGTGATAGTAACATCTGCTCACAGGATAAGTAAATAGGCTAGAACTAGCATCTTACCTTACAAAGAATTCTTTCATAACATGAGTTTTGAGAATTCATCGTAAATTTCAATCTTGTGAGTTTCACTTAAATTAGTCTCATGTGCATCCTATATTTTTGTTACAAAATCACACCCTACAAGGGTGAATTAGCTGTTTATTAAATTTCAAAAGAACATCAGCATACTTTATGTAGGGAACCCAACCTCATCTATAATCAACTTAATTGGTTTAAATAAAATAAAAAAACTGGGAATATCCAGTTTGAGAGTGCCCTTTCCCTTATTCTATATGATATAATCAAGGCACATCAAGTCAGGACCATGGGATTTGGCCCTCGAGGACCACGGTTGCCCAAAATCAACGTATGCATCCAGCATTTCCTATTTAAGCGCACAACTATGGAATGCACTGCCAAAAATAGTAAAACAACGTACGACCACCTAAATTTCCAGAAAGAACTAAAAACAAACCTGTTCAGAAAGTCATATCCAATCGACCCAACATAAAAGCCTGCGTACATGCAACACAACAAAACCAAAGATCGAAATGGACACACCCCAACTTCCCCCCTCCTCCTGTTCCCTATTATACCTACCTTACATGAACCTTATTCTATCACAATAACACCTTGTATTTGTTCATGCCGGAACTGGTGAACACCACTACGGTACTATGTAAGCCACATTGAGCCTGCAAATAGGTGGGAAAATGTGGGATACAAATGTTACAAATAAATAAATAAATCCTTAGCCTTGGCATTTTATTTTAGTACTGTCATTCAGCAGTCCTACCATAAAACACCTAGGCTATTCCTACGTGGATGAATATCACCTTTGTATTGATCATATAAGGTTTCTACCCTTCCTCTGCCATAACTGTGCCCAAGTCCCCTAAGTATAGGGATTGAATATCTGCAGAATATTGATTTATAACTTTGCTGTCAACTGGTAAAATTTCCCCTCTCATGAATTCACAGTAGGAAAACAAACATAAATTCAAAGGTATATTTTAATAGCTAATATAGAATATTTACTTAAAATAAATTTGCATTGATTGATTGTTGCTCAAACAAGATAGCCTATTCAAGTTGCTTATTTTGAGGAACAATATGAAGCTTAAAATTTGTTGAGAGATAACATTGTTTTTTCTTCCTGTTTCCAGGTGACACTAAAGATGCTTCTCTTGACTGTGGTTGTCAGCATGTACAAGAGTTTCTTCATCATAGTTGGGGATGTTTTTGCTGCTGCTTTGTTATGCGTTTGCAGGAGTTGTGCTATTTGGCACAGTGAAATATGGCGAGAATATTAACAGGTTGATATTTGTCTTCTGCCTTATCTTTACATAAATTGTATCCAGATGAAAAAATTTATTTTCATTCTAATGAACATGATATTTTATTTGCCAAGTCTGAACTGAGAAAAGTTTGCTCAATGAAGACATTATCTGTTCTATTGTATACTTTGGTTGTCTTCCCAAATAGTAACCTAAAAGATCAGTAATAAAAAAAAATTCTTCATGTGACAAGTTCTTTATATTTGGAGATTGTCTTAAAATACACATTATCTTTTTTGACTTATGACAGTTTCAATGATGTGATAACACACAAAAATGCTATGGATCATCACTATATCAGAGACAAATATTCAGTTCTCTGTTGGGGTCCTTTTACAAGCTGCAGTAAAAAGAGGCCTTAGCATGCCTTAAGGCCATTTTTAACACAGCCATAAAGATGATGGCCATGCACTCATGTTGCCATCAGCATGTGGTCATTAAGTAATATTAGTGTGTGTGCACTTAGCTACACCCATTTTGTAGGTGGTAAGGGCTTACATGCTATTTCTGCACCAACCAGTTAGCACACAGTAATGTAGCTGCACTAACTAATTAGCACAGGATTGCCCACTCTCTGCCCCCCAGACATGCCCCTCAAAATGTTGTGTATAAACAATTTTATTTGAACCATAAAATGAAACAAAAATATACACTATACCATAAACCATTCCACAATTTTTTATCAATACTGGTTCCCTATCCCAAACTATAGAGATATATTCTCATTAATATCATAATACAAATTATATGTAACATGTTAACAACCATAGCAACATTACAGAACTGTTTCCCAGCCATCTACCCCCCCCCCCCCCAATCTCTTCCCCACCTTAACCTTAACACTTCCCCCTCCCCTAACCCCCAATTTTTATCAGAGTAATGAAGTATTGCCTAAGGCTTGGTTTCTGATAGACCCTTGTGATCCTGAAGGAAAACCCTCCTTTATTCCCCCTCTCCCCCATCTCTCCCTGTCTTTCTCCCACCCAGTTCTCCCTGTTTGTGACCTAACCCAACCCCTCTTTCTGTGAGGCTGTCATTGGAATGCTTTTGTGTTTCACTTATATATTCTGATATTTGATCAACATTTGCTTATTTCTGATCTGAAGAAGGATTACCTCCAAAAGCTAATCAAAAATATATTAAGTTACTACAATAAAAATTATGTCATCTTATTTTCTTTTCTATATTTTGATTTACTTTGATTAGGTGTATAGGTGTTGTAAATGATCAGAGGCTGGCTATTTATGAACACGTGCTATAACATACCTGCCCTGTGCGTTGGCTATGTTTTTGTGCTTTTCTAACAATAGGCCCTTTCCAAATAAAATAATCACCCCCACTTTTCTGTGGTGGGCCCTTCTATGTAGTCCCTCACCCACGAGCACTGTAATTTACCATATTCAGTACAGGTGAGATGCATTTCTTGCAGTAACGCTACTTGTGCCTTATTTCTATTTAAAGCTTGAAGTATCTTGCTCCTTTTGATGGGGCAGGATAGTCCCCCCATATTCCAGGAAATTATTTTAACCATTGTTTATAACATCATACCGACTGGAAACAAAGACAATTGTATACCAAATGTAAGGAGGAGTGACCCAGCCTCCACTCCACCTCCAACAATTAGATGCCCTTTGTAAGCCCATTCTAATACCTCCACCCATACAGTTTGGGTTATTAGTCTTTAATATCTGATGCCTACCCATCTGCTCTGTATCCCACCATGAAAGCTCTCCCTAACCCCTATTCCTCTCCCATTCATATCCCCTATATCCTTCCCCTCCCCATGTAGTCCGTCCCCCACTACCAGCATCACCTTTACCCTCATGCTCTGCACCCCATTTACCAAGTCCAAGCTAATGGACTATCACGCTTTAACCCAGCCCCTCCGCTCCCCCCAACCTCAACCATCAGTTGCCTAGCGGTTTCTGGTGTATTAATCTACTAAATTATTGAACTTAAAGCTAAGCACAGCTAGAACAGAAAGAATGAAGCAGTCAGTTCTCCCTTCAGTTTGAGCTGCTGTTAAGGGTAACAACACAACATAAGAACATAAGAATAGACATACTGGGTCAGACCAATGGTCCATCTAACCCAGTATCCTGCTTCCAACAGTGGCCAGTTCAGGTCACAAGTACCTGACAGAATCCCAAATAGTAGCAAGGTTCATGCTACTGATCCTACTACTTACTACTATAGCGCTACTAGACGTTCACAGCGCTGGACAAACAGTTACTTTCGCCATGTCTGTCTCAATAGCAGACTATGGACATTTCCTCCAGGAACTTGTCCAAACTTTTTTCTAAACCCAGATACACTAACCGCTAATACCACAACCTCTGGCAATGAGTTCCAGAGCTTAACTATTCATTGAGTGAAAAAATATTTCCTCCTATTCGTTTTAAAAGCAGTAGCATATCCAGACCTCAATTTTTGGGTGGGCCTGGGGGTGGACTAGGTAGGCATGACCCATGCATTTTCTCTCTGACTTCTCCCCCCACCCCCCCACCCCCAAGCAGTAAAGATGAATACCTTGGCTGGTGGGGATCCCCAGGCCCTGCCAGCTGTAAAATCCATTCTGGAGCTCTCATCCCCTCGGCAGTCAGCTGCATGTTTCCAGCCACCAACACTGCCCCCCCATGCATGCTCAGTTCAACCAGCATGCCCCATGCATACATGCACAAGGGTGCCAATTTAACTGAGCATGCATGGGAAGTGAGGGGGTAGTGACGGCAATAGCAGTTGGGAACACACTGCTGACTGTTGTGGGGATGAGACTGCTTGGGGACTCCAGAAAGGACTCTTCAGCTAAACTAATGATGTGCATCACCACTGGGTGGACCTGAAGTGAAACTGAGTGGGCCCTGCCCACCCGGACCCACTCGTGGCTACGCCACTGTTTAAAAGTAACACCATGTAACTTTCTTGAGTGTCCCCTAGTTTTAGACTTTTGAAAGAGTAAAATATCGTTCTACACCACTCAGGATTTTGTAGACCTTTATCATATTCCCTCTCAGCCATCTCTTTTCCAAGCTGAAGAGTCCTAACTTCTTAAGCCTTTCCTCATATCATTTTGGTGGCCCTTCTTTCAACCTTTTTTAATTCTATTATATCTTTTTAAGACACAGTGACCATAATTGCACACAATACTCAAGGTGTGGTCATACCATGGAATGATATAGAGTCACTATAATATTCTTTGTCTTATTTTCTATCCCTTCCCTAATAATTCTTAGCATTCTGTATGCTTTTTTGGCTGCTGCCACACAGAGGCGTAGTTAGGTTTTGACGTCTGGGGGAGCAGATTTTTGTAAAATAGGCGCCAGAAGGGTAGGCCGGCCATAGCATCCCACAGCAGAGAAGGTGCAACTAGACATTCCTAGAAAAGTCAAGGTACTGCTAATGCGCCCCAAGCCAAGGGGACACTGGTGGCTTTTTTAGAGTCTCATTGGGATTAGCACATTTTCCAAGGGAATGTACCTAGGCTCTGACTCTCCTATAAAGGGTAACAACCAAATAGGAACTTTTACAATGTAACCTATGAGCTGCTGCATTCTTTATTGTTGGTAGCATTTTTATTTAATCTCATTTATATTAAACATGCTGGTTTGTGCAGCATATAGATATACACACAGGAAGTATTGGTTTAATTGTTTGCAGTACTAATTTGTACTACACTTTAAATCATTGTCATTTGGAGAGTCTAGCTATAGGGACTCCCCCTCACACCCTGTATTCGTGCACAGATGTTTTCACCTAGTAAAGGATCACCAAAACAGACATCAGATTCAGATGTGATTCCATCTGTCCCAATGAAAGAAGAGTTTGATTTTACTTCCATTTAATTTCAGCATATTCCATCTTTATAACGCCGGGCTTCCCAAAGGCAGATTACAGCAACAGTTGGATATTCTCACTGAAATTTTGCCATCTCTGTATAGTATAGAACAGTGTAGAAAAATGAGCACTAAATACAGAGATTATAACTGCGGTTTCTACCAGCTATAATAATTTTTAATCTGTTTTAGTGATGTCCAATTTTTATTTCTTGATATTTATATCTAAATATGGGAAGCTTTCAAATAAATTAAAAAGCTATCAAATAAGTGAAAAAGAAAACAAAATCTTTGTCCTCCATCTTTTAAGGCACTGCCTATCCAACTGGACCTAGATAGGAACACCCCATCTCCTGTTTTCTTCAATCTACTTGGACATCGCCCCTTGCTTTCCTGGCCCCCCTCCTCTCTGGGTCTGCCTTGCTTCCCCCCCCCCCCCTCTGAAATCTCTTGCTTCCCTTGATGACCCCTCTTCTTTTGACTATCTTGGTCTGCCCTCCCCACACACACAGTGTATTTTATTTCAATTATGTCCTTTTTAAAATTTATTTTATGGGCTGAAGGCGAGAGAGAGAGATTGTTTTTGTGTGTGTCCACCCCTCCCCATTTTTTTCTTTTATGGGCTAAAAAAGCAAAAAGGGCTGTGTGTCTACCTCCCCCTCCTGTCCATCGATTGCCTTCTGTAACCCCACCCCCCTCCTGTCCATCTATTGCCTTCTGTAACCCCCCCACCCCTCTCCTGTCCATCGATTGCCTTCTGTAACCCCCAACTCCTCCTGTCCATCGATTGCCTTCTGTAACCCCCCACCCCCTCCCTCCCTCCCTCCCTCCCTTCCTTCCTCTCCTCTCCTCCCTGAGAATGATATTTTTAGCTGAAACAAAACAGCTAGTGCTGCAGAGGAGGAACCCTTCCAATTTCCATCCCCAGCCCACACACACAGTCAGCAAGCACAGCGCATGCAGTCCCTTACCCCACACAGCCGTCAGAGTCAAGAGCTTAGCTGAAGCTGAGGCCGAGAGAGGCTCCACGTTCGAGCATCAAACAGCTGGGCTCAGTCTGTACTGGTGCCGAACACCGCACTGACTGGCACTGTGCCCGAGGAGGAGGACCCCTGGGCCTGGCTCTGGCTCTGCCTCTACAGTCTGCCCCACAGTGCTGCTTAAGAAAGTTGTAGTTGGGTCCGTCAGGAAAAGAGACGATGAGGTCAGAGGAACGTCGTTGACGTCGAGACTCGAGAGCGGGTTGTCCTCCACCACGGTTAGCTCAGCTGTCACTCTGTTCCCTTCCTGGTGGTGCTGTAGTAGCCTGTATGTTATAGCACCCTTCCTTCTATTTTCTCTCCATCAACCAAATCCTAATCCACAACAGAACATTGTCTCTTATCCCATGGATTTTTAATTTTCTCAGGAATCTGAAAATCTAGATACAACATATCAAGCCAACATTATTAAGCCATCCAGAGCTCCTCATCATGGGTCAGCTCCCAACCCTCAGCCAACAGTCCATCCAGAAAGAACCAGCCTCTCTTCCTTGTAGGTTTGACTCACATGTGAGACCCTCAACTTTGCAGGGTAGAAAACTACAAATATGATCCTCCTTTGAAATACAGCAGAGTACAGATAGAATTGAAAAATGAACTTGCAGAATTATTGTTAGTAATATGTAATTTATCTTTAAAATCAAGCATGGTACCGTAAGATTGGAGGGGGGCCAATGTAACGCCTATTTTTAAAAAAAGGTTCCAGGGGTGATCCAGGAAATTATAGACCGGTGAGCCTGACGTCAGTGCTGGGCAAAATGGTAGCTACAATTATAAAGAACAAAATTACAGAGCATATTCAAAACCATGGATTAATGAGACAAAGCCAATATGTATTTAGTGAATGGAAATCTTGCCTCACCAATCTATTATATTTCTTTGAAGGGGTGAAGAAACATTTGGATAAAGATGAGCCAGTCAATATTGTGTATCTGGATTTTCAAAAGGCATTTGACAAAGTACCTCATGAAAGACTTCAGATGAAATTGGAGAGTCATGGGATAGGAGATAGTGTTCTATTGTGGATTAAAAACTGGTTAAAAGATAGAAAACAAAGAGTATGGTCAGTATTCTCAATGGAGGGTAGATAGTGGGGTTCCCCAGGGGTCTGTGCTAGGACCGCTACTCCTCTAGATCATATTTATAAATGATCTAGAGATGGGAGTAACTAGTGATGTAATTAAATTTGCTGATGACACAAAGTTATTCAAAGTTGTTAAATCGCAAGAGGATTGTGAAAAATTACAAGCGGACCTTACGAGACTGGGAGACTGGGCATCCAAATGGCATAGTATGTTTAATGTGAGCAAGTGCAAAGTGATGTATGTGGGAAAGAGGAACCTGAACTATAGCTATGTAATGCAAGGTTCCACATTAGGAGTCACTAACCAGGAAAGGGATCTAGGTGTCATCGTTGATGATATGTTGAAACCCTCTGCTCAATGTGCAGTGGCGGCTAAGAAAGCAAATAGAATGTTAGGTATTATTAGGAAAGTAATGGAAAACAAAAATGAGGACGTTATAATGCCTTTGTATCGCTCCATGGTGCGACCGTACCTCGAATATTGTGTGCAATTCTGGTCACCGCATTTCAAAAAATATATAGTGGAATTAGAAAAGGTACAGAGAAGGGCGATGAAAATGATAAAAGGGATAGGACAACTTCCCTATGAGGAAAGGCTAAAGGGGCTAGGGCTTTTCAGCTTGGAGAAAAGATGGCTGAGTGGAGAGATGATAGAGGTCTATAAAATAATGAGTGGAGCGGAATGTGTAGACGTGAATTGCATGTTTACTCCTTCCAAAAATACTAGGACTAAGCACGCAATGAAGCTACAAAGTAAAACAAATTGGAGAAAATATTTCTCACTCTGGAATTCGTTGCAAGAGAATGTAGTAAAAGCAGTTAGCTTAGCGGTGTTTAAAAAAGATTTGGATAGCTTCCTAAAAGAAAAGTCCATAAGACATTATTAAAATGGACTTGGGGAAAATCCACTGCTTATTTCTAGGATAAACAGCATAAAATGTATTGTACTGATTTGGGATCTTACCAGGTACTTGTAACCTAGATTGGCCACTGTTTGAAACAGGATACTGTGCTTGATGGACCTTCGGTCTGTCCCAGTATGGCAATAATTATGTACTTATGTACTTGCATCTGGATTTGTGCAGAATAATCTTGAAAACATAATGTGCAGTTGTTATTATGGGATAAAGGTTTCTCCATTTTAATTGCTTGGACTAATGTTTGCGCGAAGTTTAATATCTTAAATATTACTGCATTTGATCTATGATAGTTGTGCACCTAATTGTAGCAATTGAGGAATCTAGGTATCCAGAAACTCCAGGAGTTCTCCATCCAGCAGGGTCTCCAGCAGGCCTATCAGGCATAGGGCAGTATGCCGAGATGACTTTCCTGGTCCTCCACATTTTGTTCTAGGTCTGCCAGGTGCTTTGCATGCTTGTCTTTAGCTGTGTGGATTCCTGGGCCTGATCCTCGAGTGTGCAAGTGTGCTGTTGATGAGCTTCGAATGCCAGTCCAAGACTGTCTAGGCATTCATGAGCAGTTTCTGCCCTGTCAAATATTTGTTGGAGCTTTTTGTCAAGACCTGTTTCCACCACAGCCATCATCTCTTCAGTTATCTCTGTTGTCCAGGCCAACCTGATTGATGGACACTGAGGGCTTTGCGGAGCAATGCTCTGGATCTTAACATCTTTAGACCATTGCTTCTCCATATCCTTACACTGGGGTTTTGATGTCATGTCTTCCTTCAATTCCAGCTCAAGAGCACCTCGCTGATGCCATAGATATTTCCAGGAGTGAGCTAGATAGTTGTTGCCTCCAAATGGGTGGATTTATACAGAATGTGGGTCAAAGTAGATGGGGGAATGGAGGAGTTCTGCCTATCAGTTCTCACTCCTTCCCATGGTGTCATGTCTCAAAAAATTTATTTTTAATTTTTTTTGGTACACGGTTAGTACATGCACATTTGTCATATACCACAGGACGCCTGAGCGTGCCCCATGTCATTTTAAGCTGTGTTAGGTGCTCTTTAGTGCCTAACACAGCTTAGTAAAAGGGCCCCTAAAGTAATTTGATTTCAGGGGACACTAAAAATGTCCCACAAAAGATGTAATAGCTTTTTATATCTCTTAATATTCTCTCCTCAAAGAGGAAATATTAGAGCTGATGTATTTCTCTTTTTTCTAAACAGGCATGCAAATTTTTCTTCAGCTGGCAAAGCCATCACTGTACTTTTTAGAATTGTGACAGGTGAAGACTGGAACAAGATTATGCATGACTGCATGGTAAGTATCGTCAATAAACACAAGAAATCTGCTTATGAAAAAATATAGCATTCCTTTACTAAGATGTGCTATGAAATGGGCTTAGTGCATTTTAACACTGGATTTTCCCACATGCTGAGCCCATTTCTAACACGGGCTTAGCATGTGGGAAAATCCAGTGTTAAAATGCGCTAAGCTAATCTTTTTCTTTTTGTAGGTCTCATGCTGTTTTTTTCCATTAGCACACAAGTGCTGCTGCAAAAATAATAATTTTTTAGCACTTACCACCTCCTGTGTAAGAGTTACTAAATGCTCTTGTATTAAGTCTGTATTATCCAGTTAGCATGTGCTAGTGTGGATGCGCTAGCTGGATAACATATCCATGTCCATACCCCACCCATACCCCACCCCCTCTCAGCACCACTTTAATTAGTCCCAAATATTTAATACCAGGCCATGTCCAGCCACCAGCATTGAATGTTCAGGTATGACCAGACTTCTCCAGGTTGCCAACATTTATGTGGGTCCTAGCTGATATTAATCCTGGACCCACATAAGACACTAATGCAGGTCCTAGCTGAATGTCGACTGGGTCTTGCATAAGGGGATGTGTGAGGGGTGTCATTTCTCAGCTGTTCAAATCTACCCCCACCAAATCAGCATCCAGCCTGTCTCCCAATGGACAACATGTCAACAAAGTGCTTCCACGATATTCCCACCCGCCCGACACGCATCCATGGTAGTATAGAAGGACATAGCAGGAGTGCTTCCCCTCCACTCCCATCTCATCTAGATCTGGGTATAAAATGGTGCCTCCATGAACCCTAGTAGTAGTACCAGAAGACTACCGCCAAGGTACAAGGATGAGCCATTTTGCACCCAGAGCCAGACAGGGCAGGAGTGGAGGGGGTCCACTCTTGACCCATCCCATTATACCACAGATACTCCCCCCTCATTAAGTCCTGAGGTGTTGGGTGAGTGGGGAGAGGAAGGGGGCAGCTTTGGTGCCATTAAGAAGGTGGTCAATTGGGTGGGAGGAGCATCAGGGAAGTACTTTATGGACATTTTGCCCATTAGGAAGGGGGTTGGTGGATAGAAGGAGCATTGGGGGCAGTTTGTTTGCATTTTGCCTGTCTGGAGGGGAGTTGGGTAAGTCATAGGTGGAGCATTGGGGGGTGCTGATTTGGCATGGGGGGGATTGCAACCAGGGGATCAGAGATGTTGGTGGGGGCAGGATCAGCTCAGCAGTTTAGTGGATGTGACCCAGTAGTTATGCAGGTACCAGCTGATATTCAGTGCCGACACCTGCATAGTTAACCTGGCAAAGTTAGAACTACTATTTATGCAGTCCTACATGCCCAGTCAACTATGCAGCCACCAGCACTGAATATTACTGGCACCAACGTAACTCTCTTGGCTGCTCCCCAACTCTGCCCTTGGAATGCACAGTCTTAAGATGGTCAGTTAATGCAGATATTCAGTGACACTGCCCAGTTAAGTGCTACTAAATATCGGCGGCTGGCCCACTGAGCTCTATCTAAGCGGGCAGGAGCCTCTCCTGCTTGCTTAAATTGCTTTGAATATGGGGCCCAAAGTTATTATGATACTGTGGTTGGATGTTCTTTCTGTTTGATCCTGCTTGATTTTGGGGAGTGGGGGAGGGGAAATTCTTATGAACAAGATATGTTGGGTGCATGTAACATTCTTTGTTTATGTATTGTAGCAAAATTTGTTATTGCAAGACCGTTGAGTATAAGAGCCAAACACTTCTGGTCTATACTGTGCATTATCCCCCAGATTCTACAAAGGGCGCAGATCCCAGATAGGTGCTCAAAGTAATTAGTGAATGGGCTCCAATAATTTACGTAGGAAATTATAATTGTTGCAAACTACATCTGCACGCTTGATTTTTGTTAGGGAAATTTCATGAAGCAACTCCACTCTTAAACAAATTGCATTGGTTTAAAGTTGATTTGTGTCTTCATTTTAAAATAGCTTGCATGGTTTATAAAAGTTTTCATAAACTTAATTCGGAAAATATAGTGCAACTTTTAACATTTACTTATAATAGTTCACATTCAAGAAGTATACAGAGGTTAAATTTAGGTTTTCCATCAATGAAAAAGGTACACCTAAAGTCCATTTGGGAATAATGTTTTACTTTCAGAGTGCTAAAATCTGGAATAGTGTTCCATATCAGATTTGTCAAATTTTATCTTGTTTTTAGGCACTTAAAAATTATTTATTTTTAAACCAACAATTGTAAATTGGTCTCAAGATGGATAAGGAAAATTGATTTATAGTCCCTCAAATGTGAAGGATTCTTTGTTATAAGTACATAAGTATTGGCACACCGAGACAGACCAAAGGTCCATCAAGCCCAGCATCCTGTTTCGAACAGTGGCCAATCCAGGTCACAAATAACTGGCAAGATCCCTAAAAAGTTCTATACATTTTGTGCTGCTTATCCCAGAAATAAGCAGGGAAGTTTCCCCAGGTCAATTTAATAATGGTCTATGGACTTTTCCTTTAGGAAGCCGTCCAGACCTTTTTAAAACCCCTCTAAGCTAACCGCCTTTACCACATTCTCTGGCATCCTTTGGTTTAAAAGCAGAATATAAAATGAACAATACAATGTTTTTCAATAAAAGATTTTTTTAAAAACCCTCACATTTACCAATGAATTAACACAGATGAAGTCAGTTATCATGCATTAACACAATCTAATGTGTATTAAAAAGTTTCTTTTTAAAATAAATTTGTGAAATAAGCCAACAAATTTCATGAAAAAGTCTAAAAATGACCCAAAATTGAGCAAAACACTTTTTCTGTGCACATCCATACTTTCAGTCAATCTATACCAGCCATACAGGGATTAATTGGAGAATCACCAAAATAAGGACAAAAAAGGCAACTACAAAACCAACAGTTGATCACCAGGAGGGCTATGATGAAACACTGTAACAAGCCAATGGGCTCAACACAGAACCGTGTTTTGGTGAACACCTGCTTCAAGAGTCACAAAATCTAAGACGCTGCAGTGCCTAGCTTGTATATATACAATAGCCTCTATAGAGAAAGTATGTGTGCTGAGTGCAAGAGCGCAGGAACCACCAAACTTCCACAAAAGCAGTTTTGTGAACGTTTGGTGGTTCCCGCACTCTTGCACTCAACTGACTAGTGAAGGAGAAGTGCTGCTCTGGATACAGAGTATGGTAACTTCTTGTGGATAGATTTATACTACAAGAGGAAGATATGTTTTTAAACCCCTGCAGTTTTAATCCTGATGCAGCCATTTTAAGGTGAAATGTGTCCACGCCAGATGCTTGTGCTTAATAAATTTCATACTCCTGATCTGGATCATTATGCATCACTATAGTCTCCCCAGCCCCTCCCTCAGGCAATGGGTGCACGCAAGGGTTCATACATCCTTAAAATACACAAGATATTACCAAAGTCGGTGGTTCCCAAAGCTAGTCCTGGAGGTACCCCAGCCAGTCAGGTTTTCTGGATATCCATAATGAATATCCATGAGACAGATTTGCATGCACTGCTTCTACTGTTTGCAAATCTCTCATGAATATCAGTTGATTATATATAAATCTTCTATCACACCATATTATACAAATAAATGCTCTTCCCCAAAATGTGTGAAAAGAGTGCTCAGTGCATCCCCATCATTCCAACCCTGGAACATGATGGTTACCAGATGATAATCATTGCACCAACAGCTATTATTATACTTAAATAAAATATTGAAGAAAACTATACTTATCTTAAAGTCTGGAAGCCAATCAGTTCCTTATCAAGCTGCTGATGTCTTCTTAAATTATGTTCCAGAGAGGAAATACATCACATCCTTGTGCAGAAAAATGTTTCATACACATCCCTGTTCAAACGTTTTTGTTCTCCGTATGAGTTAGTTCTCTTTAAAAAATGTCCCCCAGAAAACATATGTACTAAGAGACTATTTTCATAAAGTCCCAGAATACTTTCTCCAAAAATTATCTCAAAAATATATCTGGGTTCTCAAGAATTCTCACTTCTTCAGCTAGAACCATCCACTGTTAAAACGAACCTACTCATCCAACTCACTCATTGTACAAGAACTCCTGTTATAAAACCATGCGAGCGCTACTCTGTGCTCTTCTCCTTGATTCTTAATCCTTCCCAAACGATCTTGACCAGATTACCTCTCTTGCCTTCTGGTACCATACACCCCGTCCTGCTCTGTGCCTAACTTAGGCGCTGGTATTTACATGAAGTTTTACTTGGCATAAATGGACGTGCCTAGAGTTAGGCTTAGGCATGGCCACTTGGTATATTCTATAAACTGGCTAGGTCGTTTACAGAATACACCTAGGCAGAAATATTTTCGGCGCCGATTCTTCAGGCACCATATATGGAATCTAGTCCATCATGCTTAAGGTTCAGAGCACAAATCTTTTGAATACTGGGCCCATACAGTAGAGATATTCCAGAAACAGCTACCAAAATGGTATGGAGTCTATACAAAAACACCTTTGAAATAATTCTAAAGGACCTAAATATGTACACCCCAAGAGGAAAAGAAAAGAGAGGAGATATGATAGAGACATTTTAAAATCACAAAGATACAAATAATATGCAGGCAATTTTGAGTAGAAATGCAATTATAGAACAAATGGTCATATGTAGCTCCAGGGAGTTGGACTCAGGAAAAACATTTTAAAAAAGATACCTTTCCAGACAAAGTGGTGGATGCATGGAAATCTGTGAGGGCAGATGGAAAAAAAAAGTAATGAAATTCAAGAAAGCAGGGGATAAGCAACATGGAGGGGCATAATCGAACTGGGTGACCATCTTTAAGGGCGCCCATCTGTAAGGACGTCCTGGCAAAGGGGCGGGGCATCCTGTATTATCGAAACAAGATGGGTGTCCATCTTTTGTTTCAATAATACGGTCAGGGACACCCAAATCTTGACATTTAGGTCGACCATCTTGACCTTTAGGTCGACCTTAGAGATGGGGGACCTCGGTTTTCGCCGATAATGGAAACCGAGGACACCCATCTCAAAAATGACCAAACCCAAGGCATTTGGTTGTGGGAGGAGCCAGCATTCGTAGTGCACTGGTCCCCCTGACATGCCAGGACACCAACCGAGCACCCTAGGGGGCACTGCAGTGGACTTCAGAAATTGCTCCCAGGTGCATAGCTCCCTTACCTTGGGTGCTGAGCCCCCCAAAACCCACAACTCTACACCACTACCATAGCCCTTAGGGATAAAGGAGGACACCTACATGTGGGTAGAGTCGGTTTCGGGTGGGTTTTGGAGGGCTCACATTTACCACCACAAGTGTAACAGGTAGGGGGGGATGGGCCTTGGTCCGCCTGTCTGAAGTGCACTGCACCCACTAACAACTGCTCCAGGGACCTGCATACTGCTGTCATGAAGCTGGGTATGACATTTGAGGCTGGCATAGAGGCTGGAAAAAAATGTATTTTTTTTGGGGGGGGTGGGTGGTGGTTGGTGACCACTGGGGGAGTAAAAGTACTACTACTACTACTACTACTTAGCATTTCTATAGTGCTGCCAGGGTTACGCAGCGCTGTACAAGTTTAAACACGGGGAGGGACAGTCCCTGCTCAAGAGAGCTTACAATCTAAAGGTAATAGACTACGCAGTCAGTGTAGGTAACAGGAATGGGGAAGGTGGTTAGGCGCCAAAAGCAAGGGAGAAGAGATGGGCCTTGAGTAAGGACTTGAAGATGGGCAGGGAGGGCGCATGGCGTATGGGCTCAGGAAGTCTGTTCCAGGCATAAGGTGCTGCGAGGCAGAAGGGGCGGAGTCTGGAGTTAGCGGTGGTGGAGAAGGGTACAGATAGGAGTGATTTGTCCTGAGAGCGGAGGTTACGGGTGGGAACATACGGGGAGAGGAGGGTAGAGAGGTAATGGGGGGCAGCAGATTGAGTGCACTTGAAGGTCAATAGAAGAAGCTTGAACTGTATACGGTAGTGGATTGGGAGCCAGTGAAGCGACTTAAGGAGGGGGGTGATATGAGAGTATCGGTTCACGCGGTAGATAAGACGTGCGGCGGAATTTTGGACAGATTGAAGGGGGGATAGGTGGCTAAGCGGGAGGCCAGCGAGGAGAAGGTTGCAATAGTCAAGACGAGAGGTAACGAGTGAGTGGACGAGGGTGCGGGTGGTCTGTTCAGAGAGGAAGGGGCGAATTTTGCTAATATTATAGAGGAAGAAGCGACAGGTCTTAGCTGTCTGTTGGATATGGGCAGAGAAGGAGAGGGAGGAATCGAAGATGACTCCGAGATTGCGTGCTGAAGAGACGGGGAGGATGAGGGTGTTGTCAACAGAGACGGAAAGTGGGGGAAGAGGAGAAGAGGGTTTGGGTGGAAAGATAAGGAGCTCAGTCTTTGCCATGTTCAGTTTCAGATGCCGGTTGGACATCCAGGCAGCGATGTCGGAAAGGCAGGCTGAAACTTTGGCCTGGGTTTCAACTGTGATGTCGGGAGTGGAGAGGTAAAGCTGGGTGTCATCGGCATAGAGATGGTACTGGAAACCATAACATGAGATCAACGAGCCAAGGGAAGAGGTGTATATCGAGAAGAGAAGCGGTCCAAGGACAGATCCTTGGGGAACCCCAACAGAGAGCGGGATGGGGGTGGAAGAGGAGCCATTAGAAGATACTCTGAAGGTGCGTTGGGAAAGATACGAGGAGAACCAGGAGAGGACGGAGCCCTGGAACCCAAATGAGGACAGTGTGTCAAGAAGTAAATTATGATTGACGGTGTCAAAGGCGGCGGATAGGTCGAGGAGGATGAGGATGGAGTAATGGCCTTTGGATTTGGCGAGGAACAGGTCATTGCAGACTTTAGAGAGTGCTGTTTCTGTCGAGTGTAGTGGGCGAAAGCCAGATTGAAGCGGGTCGAGGACAGCCTGAGAGGAGAGGAAGTCAAAGCAACGGCTATGGACAGCACGCTCAAGTAATTTGGAGAGGAAGGGTAGAAGAGAAATGGGGCGGTAGTTGGAGGGACAGGTGGGGTCAAGTGATGGTTTTTTGAGAAGTGGTGTGACTACTGCGTGCTTGAAGGTGTCAGGGACAGTAGCAGTGGAGAGAGAGAGGTTGAGGATGTGACAGATTGAGGGGATAACTGTAGGAGAGATGTTGGTAAGCAGATTGGTGGGAATGGGATCCGAGGAACAGGTGGTGCACTTGGAGGAAGAAAGAAGGCGAGCAGTTTCCTCTTCGGTGATCTCAGGGAAGGAGGAAAAGGAGGCCGGGTTAGGTTGGTTGAGGGAGTGGGTTAAGAAGTCACAGGGAGGAGAAGGCTTGGAAGTGAATTCAAGGTTGATCTTCTGCACTTTATCGCGGAAGTGGTCAGCTAGTGATTGAGGAGAGAGTGAGGGAGGGGTGGGAGCGGAGGGTACTTTAAGTAGGGAGTTGAGAGTGGCAAAGAGGCGACGAGGGTTGGAGCCAAGAGAATTGGTTAATTGAGAATAATATTCCTGTTTGGCAAGGAATAGGGAGGATTGGAAGGAGGATAGCATGAATTTGTAATGGGTGAAGTCTGATAGGGTGCGAGATTTCCTCCAGAGTCGTTCAGCAGATCGGGTGCAGGAGCGAAGGTAACGGATGCAGGGGGTTAACCAGGGCTGCGGATTAGTGCGCTTAGTGGGGCGAGAGACAGATGGTGCTAGGGTATCCAGAGCGGTGGAGAGAGTTTCATTGTAGGTAGAGACAGCCGTGTCGACAGATTCAGAAGACGAGATGGAAGGGAAGAGATTGGAGATGTGGGAGGATAGGGTAGGGGGGTCGACAGCTTGGAGATTCCTGAAAGGCGTGGTTATAGTTGGGCGAGGTTGAGGGGGAGGGTGATGAAGTGTGAGGGTAATTAGGTGATGATCTGAGATAGGAAGGACTGAGGTGCAGAAATTGGAAGGTGAGCAGGAAGAGACGAGAACGAGGTCGAGACAATGGCCATCACGGTGAGTAGGGGTGGTAGAGCATAGTCGGAGGTTAAAGGAGGATATCAGAGTAAGGAATTTAGAAGCGTAGGCATTGGATGGGTTGTCAACGTGAATGTTAAAATCACCAAGAATGAGGGAAGGAGATGCGGGATCAAGAAAGACGGTGAGCCAAGCGTCGAAGTCAGTAAGGAATGAAGAGAGGGGTTTGTCAGGGGGGCGGTAGATGACTGCAACTCTGAGTGGTAATGGATGGAATAGCCGGATGGAGTGAGCTTCGAAGGACGAGAAGCAGTGAGACTGCGGTAGGAGGAGGGGTTGGAAACTACAGGAGGGTGAGAGAAGTAGCCCGACGCCTCCACCGCGGCCATCTGGGCGGGGAGTGTGGGAGAAGAGATAGCCTCCATGACAGAGGGCCGCGACTGAGGCAGAGTCGTCAGGGGAGAGCCAGGTTTCAGTTAGGGCGAGCAGTTGGAGGGAACGAGAGATGAAGAGATCGTGGGTGAAGGGCAGTTTGTTGCCGATCGAGTGGGCATTCCACAAGGCACATGAGAAGGGGAGGGAAGAGGGGGGGAGGAGGGGAATAGGGACGAGGTTGGAGACATCACGGAAGCGTTTGAATGGAAAGGAGGAGGACAGGTGGGGGGGGCCTGGATTAGGGTTAATGTCTCCCGCGGATAGCAGGAGGAGGAGCAAGAGAGTGCGGAGGAGGGTGGGGGAGGTCGGGCGACGAAGGCGACGAAGACGGGGTGCACATAGGAGGAATGGTGAAGGGTTAATGGTAGGAAGGAGATGTTGGAGATTAAGGGCTAGGAAGGAGGAGGGGGACAGG
Source organism: Microcaecilia unicolor (assembly GCF_901765095.1). Lineage (NCBI taxonomy): Eukaryota > Metazoa > Chordata > Amphibia > Gymnophiona > Siphonopidae > Microcaecilia > Microcaecilia unicolor. Next base: position 236,054,103 of record NC_044034.1, read on the forward strand.
AGAGATGGTGAGGTGGTGAGGGATGCCGTAGCGGGCAGGATGGGAGGGAACACAGGAGGGCAATGGGTTCCAGCGGTAGACAGCGGTAAGGGGAGGGGAAAAAGATTAGGAAGGGACAGGGCAAGGAAGAAGATGTGGACAGGGGCCATAAGTAGTGGTTACAATGTGACAGGTGTAAGTGTAGTGACAGAGCGAAGAGCCGGAGGCTTGGAATTGGTGGGATTGATGTACTGGAGAGTGGGTAAGTGCGTGGCTGGCAGGTTAGGAGGCAGGCAAGTGTGGCAGTGGCTGCAAGCTTGTAGGCGGGGTGAAGCAGGCTGGTGCGGATGGACAGGAACGAGCAGGGAGAGGCAGGTGGGCTGGAACAAGCAGTGAGGCAGGTAGGTTGACAAGTTAGCAGGTCAGCAGGTAAATCAGTGGGAGACAGGTTAGCGGGCGGGTTGGGGCATGCTGGTGCCGATGGATAGGAATGAGCAGGTAGACGCTGGAGAGCAGGTAAGTTAAGGGCTGACAAGTTAGCAGGTGGGCTGGAGCATACTGATGCAGGAGGACAGGAGTGAGCAGGGAGAAACTGGAGAGCAGGTATGTCAATGGCTGGTGAGTTAGCGGGCTAGTAAGCTAGTAGGCAAGTAAGTCAATGGCTGACAAGCTAGCAGGTTGGCTGGAGCAGCTGGTGCGGATGAATAGGAACGAGCATGGAGAAGCTGGAGAAGGCAGTCTGGAGCAGATGGACTGAGACAGGCAGGGAGAAGCTGGTTCAGGTGGATTGGAACACGCTGGAGCAGATGAGCTGGAGCAGGCAGGCTGGAGCAGGTACTGGAATAAGTAGGGAGAAGCTGGTTCAGGCGGACTGGAACACGCTGGAGCAGATGTGCTGGAGTAGGTAGGCTGGAGCAGGAGTACCGGAGCAAGTAGGCTGAAGCAAGCAAGGAGAAGCTGGAACAGTCGGACTGGAATGCTGGAGCAGGTGTACCGGAGCAAGTAGGCTGAAGCAAGCAAAGAGAAGCTGGAACAGTCGGACTGGAATGCTGGAGCAAACAGGGAAGCTGGATCGGTGGACTGGAACAAGCTGGGATTGGAGCAGGTGTATCAGAGCAAGTAGGCTGAAGCAGATGGGCTGGAACAAGAAGGGAGAAGCTGGAACGCTGGAGCAAACAGGGAAGCTGGATTGGTGGACTGGAACAAGATGGGATCATGCAGACTGGAACGAGCTTGGAGCAGGCGGACTGGAACACACTAGAGCGTTTGGACTGGAACAAGCAGGCTGGAGTAGATGGACTGGAACAAACAAGGGGGACGCTGGATCGGCGAACTGGAACAGGATGGGCTCAGGCGGACTGGAACAAGCTGGGAAACTGGAGGGCCGGAACAATCTGGGGTCAGGCGGACCGGATCGGAACAAGCCAAGCTGGGATCAGGCGGACTGGAACACGGTAGACTGGCTGGATTGCAGCAAGCAGGGGGGAGCTGGATCAGCGGACTGGAAGAAGCTGGAACCGTCAGACTGTAGCAGGCAAGCGGAGAGAGGCAGGTTCGGGTGGACCAGGGAAAGCTGGAGTAGCTGGGGTGTTCTCAGAGCAACCGAGCAACTGAGCTGGGCTGCCCTCAATCAGCAAACGAGTTTTGCTGGAGCGTTAATACTTCCTCCTGATGCAGGGAGATTTGCTGATCCGTGGTGCCTGTGGTGGTCATCTGGTCAGTTTGTGCACCTTTTCGAGGCTTGGTCTTGAAAAGAAAGGGACCAAGTAAAGTCGGCCAAATGCTCATCAGGGACGCCCTTCTTTTTTTCATTATCGGACAAGGACGCCCATCTCTTAACCACGCCCCCGTTCTGCCTTCGATACACTGCTGACACGCCCCCTTGAACTTTGGTCATCCCCGCAACGGAAAGCAGTTGAGGACGCCCAAAATCGGCTTTCGATTATGCCGATTTGGGCGACCTTAGTAGAAGGACGCCCATCTCCAAATTTGTGTCGGAAGATGGGCGCCCTTCTCCTTCGAAAATAAGCAGGATAGGATCCTTAGATGCAGGAAAGTGAAAGAGTGAAAGATGTACTAGAGATTAACAGAAGTTCTACCAACTGCAACAGAAAGTGATTTACAAAATGCAGTTATTATTTTATTGGTCTGGTATTTTCAAAATGAGTCTGATATATTATTAAAATCAATGGGAAATGCTTTTTATGCACTGTTCCTTTAATTTTATATGTGCTTTTCTTTTCAAGGTACAACCTCCTTTTTGTACTCCAGATAACAGCAGATACTGGGAAACAGATTGTGGAAATTATGCAGGAGCACTTATGTATTTCTGTTCATTTTATATCATCATTGCATACATTATGTTAAATTTGCTTGTAGGTAAGTAAAGCCATTTATATTGTCGTGGGGAAGGGGGAATCAGGCACGACTCTAGGTTTCTCCTCCGCACACATTGAACAGTTCTTAGAAATACACAGGGCTTTTTTTGTGCCGGTACGCACCAGTACGGCGTACTGGCACCTTTTCTCGCACTCCCCTACTTACTGTTTTTTTCTAGGACTCGGCAACCGAATGGTGCAGGCAGCGATTAAGAGAGGCTGGCAGCGTCAGAGCTTCCCTCTGCGAGTCCCGCCTATGCGGAAACAGGAAGTTGAAACAAAGTAGACGGGACTCGCAGAGGGAAGCTCCGACGCTGCCAGCCTCTCTCAATTGCTGCCTGCACCGTTCACGCTGCCGAGTCTGATGCTGGCAGCCTTTCTTTATTGCTTCGTAGCAGGCAGGCAGGCAGTGGAGAAGGAGGACGGACTGGGGAAAGAAGAATCGATAGAAGGGGAGGGCAGGGGAGAGAGGAGAATGACTGGACATCGATGTAAGGGGAGGGCGGGAGAGAGAGGAGAATCGCTGGACATGGATGGGAGGGGAGGGCAGAGAAGAGAGAATCTCTGGACATGGATAGGAGGGGAGGGCAGGGGAGAGAGGAGAATTGCTGGACATCGATGTAAGGGGAGGGCAGGGAAGAGAGAATCGCTGGACATGGATGGGAGGAGAGGGCAGGGGAGAGATGAGAATCGCTGGACATCGATGGGAAGGGAGGGCAGGGAAGAGAATTTCTGGTCATGGAGGGGAGGGGAGGGCAGGGGAGAGAGGAGAATCACTGGACATGGATGGCAGGGGAGGACGGGGCAAAGAAGAATCGCTGGACATGGATGGGAGGGGAGGGCAGGGGAGAGAGGAGACATACTGGACATGAATGGGAGGGGAGGGCAGGGAAGAGAGATTCGCTGGACATGGATGGAAGGGGAGGGCAGGGGAGAGGAGAATCGTTGGACATGGATGAGAGGGGAGGGAAGGGGAAAGAGGAGAATTGCTGGACATGGATGACAGAGGAAGACGGGACAGAGGAGAATCGCTGGACATGGATGGGGGGGAGGGCAGGGGAGGGAGGAGACATACTGGACATAGATGGAGGGGAGGGAAGACAGGAAGGAGATGCACATGGATGGGAGGGGAGGGCATGGAAGAGAGGAGAAATGCTGGAAATGGATGGAGAGAAGAGCAGGAGATAAAGGAGAATTGCTGGACATGGATGGATGGATGGAGGGGTTTAGGGGGATAGAGGAGAAATGCTGGACTTGGATGGAGGAGAGGGGAGAGAGAATTATTGCTTTATATGAATATGAATACAGGGGAGGGAAGAGAGGAGAAATGCTGCACATGGATGGAGGGGAGGAAAGAAAAAAGAAGAAGATGCACATGGATGGAGATGAGGGACAAGGAAGAGAGGAGAAAAACTGCACATGGATGGAGATGAGGGAAAGGAAAGAGAGGAGAAAAACTGCACATGGATGGAGAAAATAGGCAAAAGCTGGATTCACGTTATACCTCCTCCAGTCAATTCCATGGAGGAGGGCACAGCTTTTACTTATGGTTGTAGGGTCAGAAATGAAGAAGAAAGGAGGAAAGTAAAGAAATAAATGGAAAGGAAGCCCTGGAAACGGAGTTAAGAGAAGATAGAGAGCAGCAGAATCAGAGACTGGGACAAATATGGATAGAAAAACAAAGTCACCAGACAACAAAGGTAGAAAAAAATAATTTTATTTTCATTTTTGTGTTTGGAATATATCCAATTTGAGAATTTCCATCTGCAGTCTTATTTTGCACTGGGTATACTGGAGCTGTAACAACTTACAGAAATGATTTATAATGAAAAGAAATCAAGTTATTTTTTTCTCCTATACTAGTATAATATTTTCAATGATGTCTTTATATGCGCCATTGCTGGTGTAAGGGGTGTGGCTGATGTAGGTGTGGCTATCATATGGGTGGAGCCATATGTGGTGGCCCCACCCATAATGAGTACCGGCACCTTTTTTTCTACAAAAAAAGCACTGGAAATACACCAAGGAGCTTTATTATATTCTCAAACAAAACACAGCCTTCACTTTTGGCAGATGTATTCTCTCTGCGATTTCCAAACCACAAACAAGCTTCAGCTTTGGCAGATATATTCTCACTGCAGTTTCCAAAGTCCTCAAGCATAACAGTCTGTGCATTTCCCTGTTCTTCTTCCTCTCAGCACAGTTCAAACACAAATCCCTGACTTTCAGAATTTAGACATATGGGTTGAGCATCCAGGCTTCACCTCCTTCTAAGGGCTTAGGCCTTCCTCAGTTTCCTGGTCCAGCATCCTGTTTGGAGTCCTCCATGCCTCGGGTTAGGAAACCCGCTTACTCCTGCTGGCTACCAGCACCCACAGCTCCTTAGTCCAGCATTTACTATAGGGTCCTCTTTGCCCTAGGTTGGATAGCCCATTCATTCCTGCTGGCTATCAGTGAACACAGCTTCTTGGTCCAGCCTTCACTTTAGGGTCCTCTTTGTCCAGCGTTGGGTACACCATTTACTCCTGCTGGCCAGTTGCTGTGAGGGAGTTCTTTTCCCTGGGCTAGGGCTCTTGCCTCCAGTTCCTTCTCTCTCTCCAGGGGGATCTCCTCTTTCTGCCTTATTAGCTCCCTCCTTTCTACTCAGGTGTTCTCAAGCCACTCCCTTTGGGGCTCCGCCTTCTCTTGATTGGCAGATAGGAGTTTAGGGAAACTAGAAATTTCTCCTTCTAGGTGGCTTCCCTGTTTCTTAGGGAACACGAAAAAACCTGCCAATCCTTGGGATTCTGCTCCAGGTTTTCTTTCCCCTCCCAAGCTCTACATCCCTCCTTAGGCTCCTTTATACATCCCAAATGAGAGAAGTGGAATGTGTGCTCTGTAACTGCTCCTCTCAACACCACAATATGTATATTTATGTTATGCTATGCTATAATTGAATAATAATTGCCGTGGTTATTTGAAGGTTTTTCATTTAAAAATTTTAAGTTGCCTCTTAGAGTTAAACCCTTTTGTACGTTGACAGTGTACAAACAGTAAAGTTTGTAAGAAAGCACCAAACATAGGACTGAGAGTCAGAATACAATCAGTAGCAAACAGAAGTTATAATAGGAACAATTGTTTGTTTCATATTTTTAGCCTGTATATATTGTAGTCAGTTTTCAAAAAGAAAGTACCTCCATTGTTTCCCTTTGAAAATTATTAATTTCAATGAACATACACTAAAAGTGTCCATTTGCTTTGCATCTGCTACATGTTAGGCAAAATTGAACATGTCTATTTTAAAACTGAAAAGCTGAGATAAAGTACTTACACTATGAAAACTTGCATGCACTTTTAGCTGAGCAGAAGATGACAATGTTAGGCCAATTTTCCTGGGTAAGGGGCCTGTTTATTAAAGTGTGCTAAGCAAAGGGCCGGTCTTAGGCAGGAGCAAGCAGTGCGGCCACACAGGGCCTCACCCTCCCAGGGGCCCTGTGCTGCTGACTGCACAGGAATGGGGTTTGTGGCTTTTTTTTTTGTTTATGTTTTTTCCCCTCTGTTTCCTTTCCCTCCCTGTGAGTCATTGCTGTGCTAGTAGCGGTAATGAGAACAATCTGTCTGGATCGACCTGGCCCTTCCCTCTGCAGTGTCCTACCCGCGCTTAAACAGGAAGTTACATCAGAAGAAAGGTCTGTTCGGCCCAGACAGGTTGCTAGGCTATAAGGGGGAAGGGGAGATACAAGACAAGAAGTACTGGACCATAGGGATGGAGGGGAAGGGGGAGGAGACAAGTAAAAGCTGGATCATAAGAGAGAAGGGTGGGGAGAGTAAAGAGAGAGTTGATGGACCATTGGGGTGGAGGGGAAGGGGGAGAGAGAATTGCTGGACCTTAGGGGTGAAAGAGAGGGGAGAGGGAATTGTTGGATCATAGGGGTAGATGGGAAGAGAGAGCTGGACCATAGAGGTGGAGGAGAAGGGAGAGGGGATAGGGAGTGCTGGACTATAGGAGTGGAGAGAGAGGATTGGGCAGGACATGGAGATGGGCTACAAGTGTGGGTGGAGAATGAGAGAGGAAATATTGGGGTAGAAGAGTGTAGGAAGCAAGAGGGAGGGGAGATGCTTGGCATGTTGGAACCATGTGAGAGAGACCATCAGGGAACTCAGGGGAGAGGAGTGAGAAGAGGATGGTGAGTACAGAGGGTAAATTATTCATTGAGGTGGGGCTAGGCGTTGGATGGAGCAGGGTTGGGTAAGGGGTGGGGCTTGGCAAAGGGCTGGGGGACCCACCAAACTGGTCTGCACAGGGCCCTGCAATTGTTAAGACTGGCCCTAGCTAAGCAGTTAACATGGGTTTCAGAGTACAGCCCCACAGGTAAAAAGATAAGTGTTCCAATCTCGTGTACAACAATCTCCATCCTCCTTCTGGCTCCTAAATAACATGGTCAAGCCCCCTCCCCTCTCACCCCCACAAGATTACGATCAACCCCACCTCAGTTTATACAGCCCAGTAGTATTCATTTAATTTGTGACAATATAAAAATAAGTAACTTATGCATTCACCAGTTGCCGGAAAATGCATAATTTGCTTAAAATATTAGCCTGAGTATGACCAGGATATGACCATTTGGCAACTCAGATTTCACTAATTAATATGGGAAGCATCTACCCTGTTCAAATGAAATTACTTTGAGGCTTTGTTGCCAAGTCCCCTATCTCCTCTATTTTTAATTCAGCAAAAGAGCTCTGGACTTTGCCCTCTCACAACCTCCCCCTTGTACAGGATGCGATTTGATGCCCTACTCACTATCTAGTAGAAACAAAAGCTTCTGGGCCTTGTTTGCCTCCAAATCCATTTTACTCCCTATGCCCTTGGTCTTCCCTCACAGTCTTCAAAGGCTGCCAACAGGTCAGGTTGTCCCTGTCTAATATACATCAACCCTTCGGGACCCATATAGTTAAACCCCTGAAGACGCCTCCGGGTGAAACGCATCGTTTGCTTAGGGTTTGACGCTGTTGGAAGCTGTTCATTATACCGACCAACTGCGGTCATGTTGATGATTGAAAGTTGGTGAGGTGTGGTATATAAATGGGACAATGAGACATTAAAGGACTGAAATGTAATGGGAAGGAAAGTGAAAATTTCCAGAGGATATTAACTCACTTTGAAGATCTCGTAATATAAAGTTAGAAGTGGTACATTGAGGAGAGAAAATACTAAGGAAGAAAACGAAGTATACTGAGCAATCAAGTGTTTACGCACTATTTTGGATTGATTTAAGAACTTGAAAATATACAAGTGGAATATACTTGGTGGACTGTTATAAGAACTTATGAACATAGAGTGAAATCTTTGTTTAAAAAAATGTTTTAAAAAAGTGTTCAAATAAAAGTTTGTTCCTATGTACTTCAGGTCCCAAAGGGTCATGTATAATAGAGGAATATAGGATGGATGATGGATGATTGAAAAGAGAGAGTGGATTGGATGAGTGGTAGAGGAAGAGGAATATAGAAAAACCATTAGGAAACACATGTGCAGGAATGATTTATTATATGTTTGCAATAAAAGAAAAAATATATAAAAAGTTTTTAAGAGTAGTTACTTAAGGGTTGATTTAATCATAATTTGTAACCAAGTAGGAAAAAGGAGCTCATTAGTATTAGTACTGTCTAATATACATGAGAGAGATTTGTGTGCATACTACCACTGGCTGCAAATCTATCCAGTTAGCATGCACTAATGTGAGTGCACTAGCTGGATAACTCTTCATTGTTCATTCCACACCCATGACCTGTCTCCTCCCAAAAAAATATTAAAAAAAAACACAAATAATGTGCTTTAAGCCTCTTTTCTTCTGTTAAGCACATGTTAGTGCTTAGCACAGTTTAGTAAAAGGGTACCTAAGTTAGTTCAATTGCTTTTTTTTTCTTTTTTCTTTTTTCTTTTTTCCTTTTTGTTTCTATTCATTAACCTAGCTTCCTTGTAATCACCATTCTGTGGCAGTTACTCCAGCCTCTTTGGAAGTCTGATACTAGGCTTCGAACGGGGCAAGATTTTGATTTGCTATATTTGTGATCAAAACTGTGAAAGTAAATTTAGCCAGTTAGCACTGAAAAGCCATGATGATAGGCTAAATTGAAAACATTCCCTGGAAATGCTTGTAGAGCTGCTGCCTTTCTAACTGGATAAATGTGGGCATTTAAAAATATTTTATGTGTACAAATTTAAACAGTTAGATGTTGGGGAAATTTTTATCTAGTTTGGTTTATCTAATTAATTTCTGAGCTTAGTTTTTTTCTGTAATGAGTGCTAACAAATACTTTCCCTCGATAATCAAAATGATTTAACCAGCCAGGAACTGCTCCTGGCCAGTTAAACAGCGTTTAAGCACCTAACTACAGATATTAAGCAGGAGATAACTGGTTATCTCCTGCTGAATATCCCAGTTAGTGACTAGCCACTAACCAGTTGTATCATGTGATATAGGCGGTTATTCAGCACCAAACTGACTACTTCCTGAGCCGGTACGTCAAGCTCCATCTCTGGCCGTCTTCAAATCTAAGCTAAAAGCCAACCTTTTTGATGCTGCTTTTAACTCCTAACCCTTATTCACTTGTTCAGAACCCTTATTTTATCATCCTCACTTTAATATTCCCTTATCGTTTGTCCTGTTTGTCTGTCCTAATTAGATTGTAAGCTCTGTCGAGCAGGGACTGTCTCTTCATGTTCAAGTGTACAGCGCTGCATACGTCTAGTAGCGCTTTAGAAATGATAAGTAGTATGTTGAGCAGTCAAAATAGGTCGCTTAAATAGCAGGCCTATCTTTGACCTCTAAAATGTTTACTGGTTAGCACTGAATATTGGCATATCCGGTTAACTTTTTAGCATCCAAAATAAATCCAGATATTCAATGCCTGGGTTTAATGCTGGTGGCAGGCAGCAAACGCGCTGCCTGCTGCCGGCTGAATAACAGTCCCTTTGTGATGTTTTCTGGATCTTAAATGTAATCATTTATATTAAAGACTTTTTTCCATATCTAAATCCTGTTCTGTTTTTAAATATTATAGGTTTGCCAACGTTTAATTCTCTAATTTTGCTTTCAGCTATCATTGTTGAGAACTTTTCACTGTTTTATTCTACTGAAGAAGATCAGCTTCTAAGCTATAATGATCTTCGCCATTTTCAAATTATTTGGAATATGGTTGACGATAAAAGAGAGGTAAGTCACTTAGGGGCAGAGTTATCAACATGAACTACTGTTAAGATGCAGTGGTGTTCCTAGAGGGGCTGACACCCGGGGCAGATCGCCGATGTGCCTCGCCGCCCGGGTGCAGCGCCCCCCCCCCCCCCCCCCCCCCCCGGTGAAAGGACACTCCCCACCCCGGCGAAAGAACCCCCCCCCCCCCGAGTGCATGCCACTGGGGGGGGGGGTGCCGCGCGCTGGTCAGCTTCGTTCGTTTCCATGCTCCCTCTGCCCCGGAACAGGTTACTTCCTGTTCCAGGGCAGAGGGAGCATGGAAACGAACGAAGCTGACCGGCGCGCGGCACCCTCCCAGCGGCGTGCACCCGGGGCGGACCACCCCCCCCGCCCCCCCCCCTTGGTACGCCACTGTTAAGATGTTATTTTACTGTTAATCCTAGCTATTAGTAACAAGGTCTCACTGCAAAACATAAGACTTGTGGTAAAATAGCATGACTTAGTCACGTAATTATCAATGTGGACTACTGTTAAGACATGTTATACCACTAGCTCATGATGTAAATATGTGCGCTTATGTGCATTTTATTTATTTATTGGGATTTGTTAACTGCCTTTATGAACAGATTCACCCAAGGCGGTGTACAGCAGATCTAGATTAACATAAAACTTGCAATTTTGTTAACATCATAACAATAGTAAAATGACCAAATATAAACATAAATACAATAAATGAGGTAAACTTGGAAATATGATGTCAGTACAATTCTGTAATAGACATCATGGAAGAATATTCAGATAACGTAGATATAATACAATGTCAGCATAATACCAATGAAACAATAAGCAAGCAATAGAACATTCAAATAACATAGATATGATGTTAATGCTTTTCTATCTAGTTGAGGGGCCAAGTGCAGATACATAGATGGGGACAAGATGGGTAGTACAGAGTCAATTGGGATAAATAGATAGGTGGCTAAACTCAAGGTAAAATCTTTGTACAGTTAAACATGGTAAGAGAATGGTCTAAGTTACAGGGTTTCCAGCAAGCTAGTCAGTCGCCACATGTATTAAAGGCTTGTGAGAAGAGCCAGGCTTTAACCTGCTTCTTGAAGTAGAGGCAGTCTCGAGATAGTCGTAGCCCCTCTGAGAGTAAATTCCAGTGTGGGGGAGGGGCTACTCCTGAGAAGGCTCGCTGTCGGGTATCACATCATACAATTTCTTTTGATGGATAGTGATGATCCTTGAAAAGACCTTAGAGGTCTCAAAGGTGTATAGAGAGCTAACTTATTTTTTAAGTACTCTGGCCCATTTTGTCTGTGGACCTTGAAAATCAAACACAGAGTTTTAAATTTAGTCCTGTAAGGTAGCCAGTGTAGGTTTTGCAGGAAGGGTGTGATATGGTCACGCCGCTTGCAGTCTTCTATCAGTCGGGCTGCAGCATTCTGAATTAGTTGGAGCTGATGCAAGCTCTTTTTTTGTTTGACCAGTGTACAGGGCATTACAGTAGTTTAGTCATGACATTATCATGGCATGAACCACTGTGGTCAGACTTGTCTTTTCAGTATACAGAGAGTTTTCATAGTTGCCACAGGTGATAGAGACAATTTGTAAAGCCTTCAGGACTAGGTTTGGGAACCACTACTCTAGGCTCTTTTTCCTGTCCTACACAAAATCTGCTTGAGTACCTTCTGCACTTATCAGAGTTTTGATTCAAAAGCAACTCTCTTAGGGTTCATCTCATTTCAATTGGTGCTTACATCAGTGTGGAAGATAAGCCCATCTCTGTACAGCTTCTAATTGTCTGCTTAATGAGAGGCTTGCTATTATTTAAGCTCCCTGTCAAGCCTCCCACAGTGCCATGGTATCTCAATTTCATTCTTACTCAGCTGATAAAAGCTCTATTTGAGCCACTTGATACTTATCATCGGAGGTTTTTTAATCTGGAAGGTCTTGTTCTTGGTGGTGATCACTTCAACTTGCAAGGTCAGTGAATTCTAAGCCCTAGGAGCTCATCAACATTACACAAGATTTCATCACAACATAGTAGTTCTATCATAAGTTCTTTCCTAATGTGGTGTCAGAGTTCCATCTTAACTAGTCAATTGTTCTGCCAACATTTTTCCCAAAATCTTATGCCCATACTGGTGAAAGCGCACTGCACACTTTGGACTGCAAGAGAGTCTTTGCCTTCTATCTGGAGCAGACTACAGCCCATAGACAGTCCACCCAGTTTTTTGTTTCTCTAGACTCTAACAGGATGGGGCAGCCATCGGTAAACTCGTGTTATCCAATTGGCTAGTAGACTGCATCTCCTTTACTTACTCCCAGGCTTGGCTAACTCTAGAGGGTCATGTCACAGCTCATCATGTCAGAGCCATGACTTCATCAGTAGCCTTTTTGAGGTCAGCCTCCATAGAGGAGATTTGCAAAGCTGCAATGGGTCATCTATTCGCACGTTCACATCTCACTGTTGTCTTCAACAAGACTCTGCCTGGGCTCTGTCAGATGATGTCACCCATATGTGTCCTGTTGACCTCAGAGAACACATGCTACAGATGAGTAACTTTGCTTTATTTCAGGTCACCAAGATCCAGTGCATTTTTTCTAGTGAAAAAGGTGCTGGTACTCAAAAGCTAGGCCACCCTTCAGGGGTGGGGTGATCACTGAGGGACCCATCCCACAATAGCCAGGCCCCCTGCAACCAGTCACAGAATCTATGACAAGGCAGAATTAGTGTGTAGAGCCTGAGTTCTTTCATTAAAACTTGGGTTCTATGGCTCAGTTTTAGCAGACAATGGAAAAGGTGCCAGTACTCAGTACCCCCAAGTACCCCCTCAAAAAAAGTCCTGCCTAGATCAGTGGTCCAAGTAGGTACCTAGGGTAGATATTCAGCCGGCAGTGGTGAGCATTTTCTTTAACCACTGCCAGCACTGTTCCCTCTAAGCTGAGCAGGAACCATGGATAATCTGAGATGGTTCTTATTTGCTGTGGTAATGACAGGGCTTTTTTTGTGGGGGTATTTGGGGGTACTGAGTACCAGCACCTTTTCCATTGTCTGCTAAAATAGACCCAAGGACCCCAAGTTTTAATGAAAGAGCTCAGGCTCTACACACCAATTCTGCCTTGTCATAGGTTCTGTGACTGGTTGCAGGGGGCCTGGCTATTGTGGAGTGGATCCCTCAGTGATCACCCCACCCTTGAAGGGTGGCCTAGCATTTGAGTACCGGCACCTTTTTTGCTAGAAAAGATGCACTGGGTAATGCGTTCCAGGTTTTATTAGCCTGATATGTGAATGAACTATCAAAGATTTTTTTATAGCGAGCACTTTTGATCGCTATGGAATGGTACTTCAATATTGTGTTTTCAGTCACTAGGGACTGGCAGGTTCCCTGGAGTCCTGCAGAGCTTGCCTGTCTCATACTATTGAAACTGTGGTAGTGAGACAGCACTCCCTACTGGCAGGACTGTAGGTGGAGGACTCCCACTCAGCTTAGAAAAAACAGTAGCCACTGGCATTTTTCCTGGATATTTAATGCAGGGCGGGTTCAGAACCCTTATTTTATCATCCTCACTTTAATATTCCCTTATCTCTTGTTTGTCCTGTTTGTCTGTCCTAATTAGATTGTAAGCTCTGTCGAGCAGGGACTGTCTCTTTATGTCCAAGTGTACAGCGCTGCGTACGTCTAGTAGCGCTATAGAAATGATAAGTAGTAGTAGTATGTCCGGACACCTGCATTGAATATCTGAGTTTATGCAACCAGCTATCTCTTATGTAGTTAAATGCAATATTCAGCACTTAACCGCCTAAGCGACACTAAATAAAGATAGGACTGACTTTTATGCAGTCCGATGTAACTGCTAGGCAGTTAAGTGCTGAATATAACTGCCCACAAAATAGCCAGCTTTGTGGTCTGTAATGATATTAACTGGTTAGTGCCACTGAACAGCAGCAGATAGCCTTAAACAAATGATTTAACCAGCCAGAAGCCATTTCTGGCTGGTTCAATTGCTTTGAATACCAACCCCTTCCTTTAGCATTGCTTTATAAATTCACATGGACACCTATGGTTCTCATTTCCAAGAAAGAAAAACATCTCAAAAGCAGTACAAATCGCCAGATGGATGTTTTTCATGGGGAAAAGTCCAAGTTGTGACTTTCTAAACTTGATTTGAGATGGGTTTCTCTGCAGTTCATCTAAATTGCAAGGGGGGTTGGTGTTGGGAGCGTTTTTAGGGCAGGATTTGTGCAAGCTCAGAATTTGGACATTTTCCCAGGATAATGGAACAAGATTAAAATGTCTAGGGTAAAAATTGAGACTTTTTATCTTGACCTGTTTCAATCACGACTAAGTCACAGAAGGGTACCCTAACTGACCAGCTGACCATTGGAGAGATTGATTCCCCCCCCCCTCTTAATCCCCAAGTGGTCACTGACCCCCTCCCATCCCCCAAAGATGTGACAGTGACAGTACATAACAGGCTTTGTGACAGCTTCAGATATTATGGCCATTCATATTAGAGCAGAAGCTGGTCCCAGGAGTAGGCTAGTGGTCAGTGTAGTGGACTGTAGAGAAAGGGACTCAGGTCTATATCCCACTCTAACTAGTACACTTGTGATGGAAATTGTGAGCCTTCCAAAATCCACAATATATCAACTATACCTATAGATAGGGGACACCTACAGACCTGAGGGCTTTTGTAGTGGTATACAGTTAGGTTTTTAGGTGTTCCCGGAGGGCTCACAATACAAAATAAGGATGTTAAGGTAGGACTTGTACGTGGGTCCCTCTATGTGAATTTCACTGCTCTAATCACTAGGCTGCCCCTCTGCTCTGCTGGGATGTCTGTCTGGTCAGTTTCCTAGGAATGGTGCTATGTTCAGGATGAGAATTTTTGCATTTTCACCAAAACATCTACAATTGAAATTGGATTTCATAGCGAAAATGCCCCTCCACATGTCTTTCTAAATTACCAACACAAAAGCAGTCTAAATCACTTCTAAAATGAAGTGCATACTTTCATTATACCTCAGGGGCTAGTGTAAATATATGTGGCTGAAGTACGCATATAGGTATATAATATTATAACCTACGTGCATACTTATGATTCTGCTGCACTCCAACAAATCTGTTCCCCCAAGCACACCTACAACCAGGTCACATATAAATATACTCCTGTTTGTCACAGTGTATATTTGTATGTGTAGTATGATTTTATAAGAGGCATTTTCCCCCGGATTCTATATAGTGTGCTTAGAGATCCATGCCAAAATCAGTGGGGATTCTATAACAATGCATGTAACAAGCTAATGCGTGCTGATAACAGCACTTAACAAGCAATAATAAGCACTAATTGGCACTGATTAGAATTTAGTCGTGCAAGTCGCTAATCATATTCTGTAACGATGTGCGTCAAACTTCTCATGCGTGCATTCAAAAAGGGGCATGGTTATAGGCGGGGAAATGAGTGTTTCATGGACGTTCCAAAATTTACATGCTCAGTTATAGAATATGGCCCAGTGCGCCTAAATGCGGGGATTTATGCCACATTTTTGTTGGTGTAAAAGGATATGCATAGATTTAGGTGCTGAAATATGAACTAAGCGTATTCTATAATTGGCACCTATATCTAGGCACCAATTATAGAATACGCTTAGTCTCAGTGCCAATTTTGTAGGCATTATATATATATATATATATATATATATATATATATATATATATATATATACAGTGGTGGAAATAAGTATTTGATCCCTTGCTGATTTTGTAAGTTTGCCCACTGACAAAGACATGAGCAGCCCATAATTGAAGGGTAGGTTATTGGTAACAGTGAGAGATAGCACATCACAAATTAAATCCGGAAAATCACATTGTGGAAAGTATATGAATTTATTTGCATTCTGCAGAGGGAAATAAGTATTTAATCCCTCTGGCAAACAAGACCTAATACTTGGTGGCAAAACCCTTGTTGGCAAGCACAGCGGTCAGACGTCTTCTGTAGTTGATGATGAGGTTTGCACACATGTCAGGAGGAATTTTGGTCCACTCCTCTTTGCAGATCATCTCTAAATCATTAAGAGTTCTGGGCTGTCGCTTGGCAACTCGCAGCTTCAGCTCCCTCCATAAGTTTTCAATGGGATTAAGGTCTGGTGACTGGCTAGGCCACTCCATGACCCTAATGTGCTTCTTCCTGAGCCACTCCTTTGTTGCCTTGGCTGTATGTTTTGGGTCATTGTCGTGCTGGAAGACCCAGCCACGACCCATTTTAAGGCCCTGGCGGAGGGAAGGAGGTTGTCACTCAGAATTGTACGGTACATGGCCCCATCCATTCTCCCATTGATGCGGTGAAGTAGTCCTGTGCCCTTAGCAGAGAAACACCCCCAAAACATAACATTTCCACCTCCATGCTTGACAGTGGGGACGGTGTTCTTTGGGTCATAGGCAGCATTTCTCTTCCTCCAAACACGGCGAGTTGAGTTCATGCCAAAGAGCTCAATTTTTGTCTCATCTGACCACAGCACCTTCTCCCAATCACTCTCGGCATCATCCAGGTGTTCACTGGCAAACTTCAGACGGGCCGTCACATGTGCCTTCCGGAGCAGGGGGACCTTGCGGGCACTGCAGGATTGCAATCCGTTATGTCGTAATGTGTTACCAATGGTTTTCGTGGTGACAGTGGTCCCAGCTGCCTTGAGATCATTGACAAGTTCCCCCCTTGTAGTTGTAGGCTGATTTCTAACCTTCCTCATGATCAAGGATACCCCACGAGGTGAGATTTTGCGTGGAGCCCCAGATCTTTGTCGATTGACAGTCATTTTGTACTTCTTCCATTTTCTTACTATGGTACCAACAGTTGTCTCCTTCTCGCCCAGCGTCTTACTGATGGTTTTGTAGCCCATTCCAGCCTTGTGCAGGTGTATGATCTTGTCCCTGACATCCTTAGACAGCTCCTTGCTCTTGGCCATTTTGTAGAGGTTAGAGTCTGACTGATTCACTGAGTCTGTGGACAGGTGTCTTTCATACAGGTGACCATTGCCGACAGCTGTCTGTCATGCAGGTAACGAGTTGATTTGGAGCATCTACATGGTCTGTAGGGGCCAGATCTCTTACTGGTTGGTGGGGGATCAAATACTTATTTCCCTCTGCAGAATGCAAATAAATTCATATACTTTCCACAATGTGATTTTCCGGATTTAATTTGTGATGTGCTATCTCTCACTGTTACCAATAACCTACCCTTCAATTATGGGCTGCTCATGTCTTTGTCAGTGGGCAAACTTACAAAATCAGCAAGGGATCAAATACTTATTTCCACCACTGTATATATATATATAAACTCTCCCCCTTTATGTGCATATCCAAGCATATATTCATGAAAACTCCTTCATAAAATTAAGGGGTCCTTTTACTAAGCAGCAGTAATCACTAAGGCATGCTTACTGTACAGGAAAATTCACTACCATGGGGTGCGCTCAAGCATCCTGTGGTAGTTTTGCCATTGACACATGCTTCCCATGCCCTGGGGGGGGTTTGGGAGGCAGAGAGTACACATATCCTGCATTAATTGGTTAGTGCAACTACATTGCGGCACATCAACCAATTAGTGCATGGTTAGCGTGGGAGCCCTTACCACCTAAATAGGTGTTGGTAAGGTCTCCCACGCTCATGGCCCAGTGCTAATTGGAAAATCAGCACATGGCCATTAATTGAAGAAATGGAAATTCAGCCATTTTACAGCCGCATTAAAAGTGGCCTAAGCAGGGCCGCCGCGCCCCCCCCCCCCCAGATCGCAGCCATCCCTCCACCCACAATTGTCGCCGCTGCCCCCTCCCAGATCACTGCCGAAATACCTTGTGGCTGCCGGGTATCCCGAGGTCCCACCAGCAGAAGAGCAGCACTGAAGTTGTTCCTCCAGGTCCTCCCCAGCCGTCAAGGAGCTGGAGAGAGAGAATCCCCAGTGCTGGGCCCCCCTTGGAGGACTGGACAGGGGGAATTTTGCTCCCACGGCCCCCCTCTTGGCAGCCCTGGGCCTAAGCATGAAGGGAAACCCATTCGGTAGTCACAGTGCAGGCCACTTTTTAGCATAGCTTAGTAAAAAGTCCCCATACTTTTTATTGGGTTTCTTAATAGATTTTTTTTTTGTTACATTTGTACCCCACGCTTTCCCACTCATGGCAGGCTCAATGCGGCTTATATGGGGCAATGGAGAGTTAAGTGACTTGCCCAGAGTCACAAGGAGTTGCCTGTGCCTGAAGTGAGAATTGAACTCAGTTCCCCAGGACCAAAGTCCACCACCCTAACCACTAGGCCACGATTCTGTGCAAACCTTTAGCTGCTGTTATTTTTTTAAGTGAAAAATAAAATGAAAATACACTTAGATATATTGTTCACAGTGCAAAAACACTGATAAATTGTAACTTTCAGTATCCTCCATAAACACTGAAGTTTCTGGAAAATAAACACCCAAGCATGATGAGGTAAAGCTTGATTAAAACTAGATCCCACAATGAATATCTCTGAGTATTTCTGTGATAGGAGAAGACTCACAGTATCTCAAATATTTATTTTCTATGTGTATGGAAGATAGTTGCAATAACACCAATAATATTAGCATTAGAATATAATAATTTACATATTATTTTTAAAATTGTTAACCAGGGGGTAATCCCTACTTTCCGTGTGAAGTTTCTGCTGAGGCTGCTGCGTGGAAGATTGGAGGTTGACCTGGATAAGGACAAGCTTTTATTCAAACACATGTGCTATGAAATGGAGAGATTACACAATGGTGGTGACGTTACTTTTCATGATGTATTGAGGTAATGCATGTATATTTTTACTTATATATATATAGGAGATAGATATTACATCTCAGTGCACATTATGTTCACTATTAATTGATTATTAGTGATATACAAGTAAATAAATCAAATCAATGCATAAGTTTCGAAGTCCAAAGAAATCTGCAAGCTTTTTTTAGTCAGAAAAAGAAGGGAAATGGGGACAATTTTATTTTCTTCTGTCAGAGACTGTTACTTGCTTAACAGAACAAAAATTGTTATTCTTTGTGTATTGCTTATTTTTTCTTTGTGTATCGCCTATTTTTTTTCTATTAATTGCTATGGGACACTTTTACTAAGCCACCTAAGCGCCTTCGTGCGCCAACACGCACAAATTCTAAGTTACCACCCAGCTACTGCGTGGCCCTTGTGGTAATTTTATTTTTGGAGCGCATCCCCAAATTTTTTTTATTTTCTGGCGCACATCAGCTACGCGCGTCAAGTGGTATCTGACGCGCATGGGTCATTACCACCCGGTTACCGCGTGAGACTTTACTGCTAGGTCAATGGCTGGCGGTAAGGTCTCAGACCCAAAATGGACACGTGGCAATTTTCATTTTGCCGCACGTCCATGTTGGGCAAAAATGAAAAAAGGCATTTTTTACAGGTGCGCTAAAAAATGATTCTGCACGTGCCCAAAACACACGTCTACACTACCACAGACCATTTTCAGCACACCTTAGTAAAAGGACCCATAAGTGCTAATATTGCTATTAGCATAATTTTTAAAAATTACCATGTTATCACTTACCGCCACCCATTTTCTAGGTGGTACGGGCTCATGCAATATCCCTGTACTAACCAGTTAGCATGCAGTAATGTAGATGTGCTAACTGGTTAGTGTAGGAATGCCCACTCTCTGCCTAAAAATTAAAAAAAAAATTTTAATGTGCAGTTACCACACACTTATTTTAAAGTTGCTACAGGGGGTCTGAACGTGTTTTGCGGTACTCTATTTTTAGCTGCATTAGGCATGTATTAGCACCTAATATAGCTTAGTAAAAAGACCCCAAAGTGAATACATGCTTTCAAGGTTTTTTTCTATGGTAGGAGTTCAATCTTGGCATGTTCTTTCAGTGGACTTATGCTTAAGTTTAGAATTACTGGAGTTAAAAGAAGTTGAAGACTCATTTGTTCATTCTGGCTTTTAATATTAGTTCTTAATTTTTCTGCTTTCTTTATTTTATTTTTAGCTTTTATTTGGTCTATTTATTTTTGTATATATGTATCTGATCTTTATATTGACTATTATCCCCTTAGATTCTTGAGATAGAATACAAACATAATAAAATTAAATTAAATGAACGACTATGAGAGATTCAAGATGGTGCTCTGAAGGAAGATGCATTCACTAGGGCTCCATTTTCCTCATTCTGTTATGCCTAAAAAGAGAAAGGGTAAATCAGGTATTCACTCTTCAGTGGTTCTGGTTATCCCTACTTTGATTCAATCAGCTGTGGAAACCTTTGAGGAGAGAGGGCCATCTACCAGAGATGGCTTGCTTGCATCACCTTAGGCAGTAGCAGAACTTTCAGTGCTGATCAAGCACAATGTTTTGCTAACTCCCAAAGAGCAGGTCTCTCTGGTGAGCCTAGCTGATGCTTAACTAAGTTGCGAAGGGCAGGAGCAGTCACATTTCTCCTTCCATGGGAGTTCGGATCAATGTTGTCATGGTTATCCGGTTAGAAGGAAGCAGGTTGCAGAGCCCAGAGCAGCCCAGAGGTGTTGGTGCCATAGAGGAAGGTTAATCAGGTGTGACAGAAACCTCGGTTACTGTTCCTGAGAGAGCCAAATCACTATAACCTTGATTAATCTGGTTAGTCCCCTGGTATTCATCCCCCGGTATTCATTCTAGAGGAGATAGAGAAGTTAGTGGTTGGCCTTGGCCAGAATTTGTCTTTGCAATTGTCACAAAATATGGCGAAAATCTCCAGTTTTGGTTCTTCAGGAGGCTCAGTTGTCAGTGTTATAGTCTCATGTGGAGAAACTGGATTTGATCATTTAGAGAAACTGGTTGATTCTGTCGTAAAGGATCATCTCAATTTGCATTCCAAATGTGAAAATTTGGAGAATACTATCAGGCTCATTTTCGAAAGAGAAGGACGCCCATCTTTCGACACAAATCGGAAGATGGGTATCCTTCTCCCAGGGTCGTCCAAATCGGTATAATCGAAAGCCGATATTGGATGTCCCCAACTGCTTTATGTGACAGGGACGGCCAAAGTTCAAGGGGACGTATCGGAGGCATAGCAAAGGTGGGACGGGCATAATGGAATAAAAGGGCGTCCCTGATGAGCACTTGGATGACTTTACCTGGTCCTGTTTTTCTTACGACCAAGGCACAAAAAGATAGCCGAAATGACCAGATGACCACCGGAGGGAATCAGGGATGACCTCCCCTTACTCCCCCAGTGGTCACTAACCCCCTCCCACCCTCAAAATACATCTTTCAAAATATTTTTTGCCAGCCTCAGATGTCATACTCAGCTCCATCACAGCAGTATGCAGGTCCCTGGAGCAGTTTTAGTGGGTGCAGTGCACTTCAGACAGGTGGACCCAGGCCCATCCCCCTCCCTACCTGTTACGTTTGTGGAGGAAACAGCGAGCCCTCCAAAACCCACCACAAACCCACTGTACCCATAGCCCTTCACCCATAAGGGCTATGGTAGTGGTATACAGTTGTGGGGGTGGGTTTTGAGGGGCTCAGCACACAAGGTAAGGGAGCTATGTACCTTGGAGCAATTTCTGAAGTCCACTGCAGTGCCCCCTAGGGTGCCCGGTTGGTGTCCTGGCATGTCAGGGGGACCAGTGCACTAGAAATGCTGGCTCCTCCAACGACCAAAGGGCTTGCATTTGGTCGTTTCTGAGATGGTTGACCTTGGTTTCTATTATCGTCGAAAATCAGAAACAACCAAGTCTAGGGACGACCATCTCTAAGGACAACCTAAATTTCAAGATTTGGGCGTCCCCGACCGTATTATCAAAACGAAAGATGGATGTCCATCTTCTTTCGATAATACGGGTATCCCCGCCCCTCCATCTGGACGTTTTGTGAGGTCATCTTCAACAAATCTTGAGCGTCCCTTTCAATTATGCCCCTCTATGTGTCATAGGAATCTGTGGCTAATTAATTTTCCATGGACTCCAAGAATATCTGCTCATGAACAGTTTAAGAAATATCTCATTGAGACTTTGCATGTACCATCTCAATCTGTTTCACCAGTGGCAAGGACTTATTATTTACCACCTTTTAAAAAGAAATCGGGGGAGGATGGACATGACATTATTTCCTCTATTTCTGAGGACAGTTCGGAACCTACTGCTTTTTTTTGAGATATCTAAATTGATGTGGCTATTTCCTCTACTCTGTTAGTGACAGTGGCATTGGATCCTGATTGTGATTGACTACTGAAACTTTTTCTTCAGACATAGGAATCTTCTTTTCTTTCCTGATGTTGCAAAAAGTACTCTAAAATGACCTAAGCAGTTTCTTGTGATGTGGTCCAGAGTTTTGACTCGGGGGGGGGGGGGGGGGGCATTATTTTTACTCAAAGACTTGTAATTCAACTAACAGCTTCAACATTTTCCATTGTGAAAAGTACGACAGAAATTTAGGGGGTCTTTTACTAAGGAGCACTGGCGTTTTTAGCGCGCTAAAAATAGGCACGCACTAAACCTAAAGACGCCAATGTATTCCTATGGGAGTTTTTAGCACGTGCCTATTTTTAGCGCACACTAAAAAAGCCAGTGCACCTAAGTAAAAGACCCCCTCACTTTACATCTGATGAAATTACTACTCACCAAATGGATAGAGTTAAAAAGGTGCTACAAAATTATTTCATTGCTTCTACAGACTTGCTTTGTACATCGATAGAGCATTAATACTGCAAATTTACTTGTGTGCCAAATGTCTCATTACTTTCTACATATATATTTATTTTCCAGTATGCTGTCATATAGATCTGTGGATATTCGAAAAAGTCTTCAGCTGGAGGAGCTCCTAGCCAGGGAACAATTAGAGTATACAATAGAAGAAGAAGTAGCCAAGCAAACAATACGCATGTGGCTGAAAAAGTGCTTGAAACGTATCAGAGCAGTAAGTTAAAAGTATTAATCTGTCACAGTCATCTGTACCGATCTAGAAGTTCGTTCATTCTTGAATTCAATTTTCTAAGCTGGAAAACTGGTTCATGATTAGGGGCTTCTTTTCTTAGATGCCTAGAAATTATAAATCTAGGTGTTAATTAGGGGCTGTCTGACAGCCCGATGATCAAAGGTAATTGCAGGCACTAGAGGCCACTAACACCGGATTAGCACCCACATTTACCTGCCCCCTCATGATCATCAGGCTGACAGTGCCTGAGTGAAGCAATAGTGCAGAGCTCATTTATATTAGATTTAAGTGAGCTCTGCGTGTATTTCACCCCATGATCAGAGAACAGTGCTGTGATCGTAGGGACGGAATAGCGCCTTAACCCTACGCCAACTCAAAGCTGGCATTAGGGTTAAGGCTCTGTTTCCACCCCCCACCCCCTTCAGAGTCAGGAAGCCCAGACTGTCACTGTGAGCTCAGGCTGCCACTTTTTACCCCCCTCCAAAAGTGAGGCCCTGTTTGCTTAAAGTACTTCTCCAAGCCCCCACACACCCCCAAACAGCGACACCCCCGAGCCCCCGCTGACACGAGGGCACTGAGGCTGGAGGTCTGGTGGATCTCCAGCCCCCCCTAACCCCCCGAAACCCCAAATAAATCTCTGGTGACCTAAGTGGGCTGCCACACCAACCCCCCACCTGCCCTGGTGGTGTAGTGGACCTCTCCCCCCGTGCTGGCGGAGGGAGTAGCATACTCCCTTCTCTTTCCAGCACCGCCTTCAAAATGGTGGCACCCAGCCCTGCCCAGTGCATCCTGGGATGCACTGGGTGGGGTTTCCCGACTATATAAGGGAGAAACTCGTGTGGGGGCATGTGCATACTGTATACGCAAGTAAATGCCATTTTTCTAAACATTTACATGTGTAATGAATGGGTGCATAAATGTTAATGCCTATGTTATAGACCTGCCCATGATGTGCTAGATTCTATGAACCTGAGCTTTCTTGGGAAAATGTGGGGTATAAATGTCATAATAAATAAAAATAAATAAAAAAATTTGGCGCCAAAAAAACGCACTTAGCTTTATTCTATAAACCTCACCTAACATTAGGCATGGTTTATAGAATACACATAGCGGCCATTCCCGCGACAGCCCTCCAGAAACAGAAAAAACCTTATGTACCTAAATATATAAGATACCTGCAAGCCTGAAGGCTATTGAAGTGATGTACAATTAGTAGGTACTTTTCTGTTCCTGGAGGGCTCACAATTACAAAAACAAAGAGTTAAAGTGGATTTTGAAACTGGGTCCCTTGGCTTACAGTCCACTGTCTACTACACTAACCACTAGACTGACCCTTTGTGGTGGTTTTGTAAGAATGCTGCAATACACATCCCTTGTTTAACACTCCCCCCCCCCCCCCCACCGTTCAAAATTTGGGCATTTCAGTTTGTAAAACGGATGTTCATACTGGACATTTCCAAGACATGGGCGTCCTTTTGAAAATGCCCCTCCATCCCAGTGTGTCTATAACACATTACAACTCTTTGTACATGTTCTCTCTGCCGGAGATGGCAAACGCCTCTACAGTATTATATAAGCCACATTGAGCCTGCAAATATGTGGGAAAATGTGGGATACAAATGCAACAAATAAATACATAAATATATACTGTTATTTGAATATTTTTTCTGCTGAAATTGGATATTGTCTATGTCCAGATTGTTCATGCTGTACACCACCTTGGCTAAATTTCTTCCAAAAAGGTGGTAAATAAATCCTATATAAATAAAATAAATGATACTGCTCTTTTTAAAAAAAATGTTGTGTTTAGAAGAACTGTTTCCATTATGCATACCACCAAGAACATAAGTGTTTCCCACTACCTTATAGATATTTTACAAAAGGCTCTGTGTTCAGCAATCCTTTAAAAAAATATTCTGGAAATTATGTATGCCCTGGCTTGGACATCCCTTTATCCTCCTAGACAAGCTATGCAAAATTAGGTTTCACAGCAATAAAGGAACTTCAGCACTTAACAAAAAATGAATTACTTTGAGGTTGATATTCAAATTAAATTCTCCTCCCACCCCCGTCCTGTACTCTGTGTTTAAATTTTGTTTGGTCAGTGAGTTAGCTGATCAAACTTTAGCTGCCACCGAAGAAACAGTTCATGAAGCATTCTGAAAATGTGGTTTGCCTTTAGTTAAACAGTGTTGATATTCCGCGTTATCTAGTTAGCTGGTTAAGTCTGGTCACCACTATCAACTAGAGATGTGCCTTCATTAGCACACATTTGGTTCATTAGCCTATCTTTAAAATATAAAGAGCATGCAAAATTGATATAATGTGCATTTACCTACAAATTTAACATGCTTACATTCCATAAAATAAACCAAAAATGTCTGAAAATAGAGAATATTAAAATATATATATTTGTCTATTCACACCCCTGTTACCAGCTGTCCTAATTTTAGCTAGATGTGCTAATCAAGGGGCCCTTTTACTAAGCCGTGTAAGCGTCTACACATGCCCAACATGCGCCAAAATGGAGTTACCACACGGCTACTGCATGGCTGTTTGGTAATTTCATTTTTGCCACGTGGCTGAAAAATAATTTTTATTTTCTGCTGCATGTATCAGACACGCACCAAGTGGCATTTGGCGCGGGAAGGTCATTAACACCCAGTTACCGTGTGAGACTTTACCGCTAGGTCAACGGCTGGCGGTAAGGTCTCAGACCCAAAAAGGACGCGTGGCAATTTTCATTTTGCCACACGTCCATTTTCGGCAAAAATTTTAAAAAGGCCTTTTTTTACAGGTGCACTGAAAAATGATTCTGTGCACACCCAAAACCTGTGCTTACACTACCGCAGGCCATTTTTCAGCACACCTTAGTAAAAGGACCCCCTAATTAAATTATTTGGTTATAAACATCTTGACAAAGTTAATCAATTAAACTTAATTAATTGTGCAGTTCATCACAGTACTGATTATCACCTCTTTGAATTTATCACTGTATAACTATCTTTTGGGGGGTTCTGTTTTTGTTTTGTTTTAGAAACAACAGCAATCATGTAGCATCATCCACAGTCTTCGAGAAAGTCAACAACAGGAACTGAGTAGGTTTCTGAATCCTCCCAGTATTGAAACAACACAGCCAAGTGAGGATATGAACTCAAATAATCAGGACAACACACAGCCAGAGGTAAGATCTGTACTGCAGATAAATGTTTTTGATTATTTTACAAACTAGAAAGCAAGTATTAAAATTAATATTTTATGTGATGTTTTCTAATTTAAACCTACAGTTTCAAATATGCTAAGGATTTTCTGCTATTATATGCCTACATAATTACTTAGCACATCTGTCCTATTGTACCTAATTTATCAAAGGTTTGCACATTTGAATGGGATTTTGGATACTTTTCCATTTGAGTTCCAGGCCAAACATGGAACGGACACATTACCGTTGTCTGTCGTCGATACCATTCATTGGGGCTTTGATCGAGGAAATCAATATGTTATGGTCCTATTGGACATAGCTACAGCATTCGACACATTAATTGCTTATTGAATAAACATTTGAGTTCTTTAGTGATTGCTGAATAAGCTTTATAGTGGTTTGAGTCATTTTTAATAGACCAACAATAGCGGATAGCCCTGAAAAAGCGATTTAACTAGTCAGTGGCCAGTTAAATCATTTTGAATGTCAACCAGCTTTTATGCAATGTTGCAACCTCCTTAGAATTTTAGATAAC
The DNA here is from genome assembly GCF_901765095.1 of Microcaecilia unicolor. NCBI lineage: Eukaryota > Metazoa > Chordata > Amphibia > Gymnophiona > Siphonopidae > Microcaecilia > Microcaecilia unicolor. The sequence goes on from NC_044034.1 coordinate 236,080,331, forward strand.
ACAGGATGGGAATCTTTTTAAATAAATAAATACATTTGCAGTTCAGTACTATCCTATATAATAATTTGCACCTTTAACGTTCTACCTCTGGATGCCTGGGTTCGTAACACAATTCCCATTGGTCCGCCCTCGCGTCGGAATGTGATGACATCAGAGGGAGGATCAATGAGAGAGAAGGGAAACCAGCACCAGCCAGCCACAGAATGTTGAAGGTGAGGATTCCATCGCGGAAGAATCGCCCCCTCCCTCCCCCCTGTTCTCCGAGTGCCAGGCCCCACCTCTCCTCTAAGTTCCAGGCCCGCTCCCCTCCCTCCCTCCTTATCCTCCCCTCCACTACCCTCCATGCCCCCCTCTCCTCCGAGTTGCAGACCCCTGTGCCTCCCTCTCTCCCTCCCTCTCTCTCTCTCCCCTCTGATTGGCAGCCCGACCTGCGTTGCCCGCCCTCTTCTCCCAGTCCTCTGCCTGCCCCTCGCCTTCCTGCATGCCAGCCTAAATTTAAAAGTTCTTACCTCTGGGTCTGCCGGCAGCAGTTAAAGGCGAACAGGCACGGCGCTTCAGCCTGCCTTCCCTTCTATCTCAGCTCTGCCTCTGGGGCCCTTTTACTAAGCCGCATAAGCGTCTACGCGCACCCAACGCACATCAAAATGGAGTTACCACCTGGCTACCGCGTGTCTCTTATGGTAATTTCATTTGTGGTGTGTGTCCAATACACACATCTGAAAAATAAATTTTATTTTCAGAAGCGTATATCGGATGCTTGCCAAGTGGCATTTGACGCGCATAGGTCGTTACCGCCCGGTTACTGCGTGAGACTTTACCACTAGGTCAATGAGTGGTGGTAAGGTCTCAGACCCAAAATGGACACGTGGCATTTTTCATTTTGCCGCACGTCCATTTTGGGCAAAAATAAAAAAGGCATTTGTTACAGGTGTGCTGAAAAATTATTCTGCGCATACCCAAAACACACGTCTATACTACCGCAGGTCTTTGTAAAAGCACCCCTCGGTGTTTTCTTTAAAACTGATTGTTGCCGACTATATTATCCCGATATTCAATGCCAGGTGCACAGCTGGGAGCACACTTTATAGAGTAGCAGTCTATGCACATTTTTTTCATTGTGCAAATTTGTGCTCCATTTACTGAATCTATTCATAAGAGGGCAATTCTATAAAGGAGCATCCAGAGGTCACCAAATTTGAGTCTATTCCTTAAAGGAATAGAGCTGTGTCAATGTTTGCTCCTAGATTGTTAAAAAAATGTGATAAAATTATAGTAATCTATAATTTATGTGCATAATTGTGTGCCCCAGCCATAGTCTGCCCAGACTCCTCTCATGTGTATGGCCGCCATCAAATTATGTGCCATTACTCTTAGGCACCATTTCACAGAATAACACATAACCGGGGGAGGAGCCTGGACCATAGGAGCCAACTTTTCAAAATGATTGGGAGTGCTGAAAATTTTTTTTTTACAGGCAGTGCGTCCCCCGCCCCCAAATACCTTAAAATTCTGTCTACTGCTGTCTTCACCTGGGCAGTGGCAGCGCCACTTATAGGCTGCCTGCAACCTGCACCAGGACTTCTTCCCTTAACAGTCCCACCCCTCAGTCCCCCTGTACTCTGCAAATATAAAGAGATGCAAATTTCAAAAACTGACATATTTCAATCACTATACTATAAATTAACAAATAAAACAAAAAATGGAAAATATGATATCATTTTAGTGGACTAAATACATTTTTCAATTAGCTTTCAAAGGCCAAAACCTCTTTCCTCAGGTCAGAACAGTATACTGCTGTTATGGTATTCTGTTCTGACACAAGAAAGGAGGGTTTGGTCTCTAAACATTAGTTAAAAATGTATTAAGACAGACTTCCGGTGACGTCATGAGCTCGAGTGCAGCTCGATACTGAAGCTCCGAGCCTAATCCCCCTTAAACCACCGCAATCCACAATAAAAATCAAAGCAAGGTACTTACTTTATATGGAAAAATACCTAACAAGTTCGCCCACAAATATGGCGCAAAAAACGCTGAAAAAAGATAGAAGCAAAGCGAGTAGCGGCGACACTAAGACGCTGGAGGAAACCGCGCCAATAGGGCCTATATTTACAGAGGCTCAGCTCCACCAACTGACGCAAGCGACCGAAAGGGCCTGGGAACCCAAATGGATAAGCCTGAATAGCAAACTGGAGGCATATCAGACGACCCTGGACGGGTTCAGTATCCGGCTTGGAGATTTAGAGACGAGGGTCTCGGCAACGGAGGATGACACACGAGGATATGGCCCCGATATCGCAGAATTAAGGCAACAAGTGGTGGAGCAGCGCAACCTCCTAGATGCATATGAAAATAGAGCAAGAAGGAATAACATACGCATTATTGGACTAGATGAATCTGTCCCGGAGCGCAACCTTGAAACATGGTTGGAAACTTGGCTATCTAAAGAGCTGGCGCTCACGGACACGATGGGCCCAATGGTCATTGAAAGAGCACACCGCATGGGCAGGAAAATGGAGAATAGAAATAGGCCACGTGCAGTCATAGCGAAGATAATGAATTACCGACATAAAGTAGAGATAATGCAAGGCTTCAAAATTAAAAGGGACTCGCTACAGTATAACCAGAGGAATATTTTGATATTTCAAGATTACTCTACTGCTGTCCAAGAAAAAAGAAAACAATATCATCCGCTTTGCTCAGAACTGGCACAGAAAAAAATTCGATTTCGACTACAATACCCAGCTCAACTAAGAATATATATACAGGAGAAATGGCAGCATTTTTCCACGGCAACTGAAGCCAGGAAACATTTAACGGACAATAAAATCTTGGAGGCAGTTTAAGTTAGCCTTCTGGCATAACTGAAATAATATACAAATCACAGCAAGTATTACTGAATATGTGGATAGCAAGATTATTGTTTATTGTTTAAAAATGTTGGGGAATCGGGAGCTCCAGGTGATCACCGAGGTCACAGGACATCCACCTGGAATATCCAGGTGGATGTACAAAGGTCACATGCGTGGATGGGATGGTAGGGGGAGGGGGGGGATTAGGGAAGAAGAACCTACTCTAAATATGGTAAATAAGGGACAAAAGACAGAATTCTTCAGAAATATTGAGGTTATGGTAAAACATGGAAATATGTTGATCAAGATATATGCAAGGTCCCTAGCGGGCACAAATGTTATGGGTTATAAGCGTCAAAATATGTGTATAGCCATGCAACAATGCCAATTAGAATTATAACATGGAATGTAGGGGGCATAACATCCCCTATAAAACGGAATAAAATACTCACAGCCCTCAAGCGACACCGGGCAGATATAGCCTGCATACAGGAAACCAGATTAAATGATATAGAACATTCTAAATTACAAAGATTATGGGTTGGAGAATGCTATGCGGTGAATGCCCAGGGGCGGAGGGGAGGAATTGCGGTCCTAATTCGTAAAGGGTTGGCCTGTAAAGTAACAGTGGTAGAAAAAGAGAAACAAGGTCGATATATAACACTACGAGTATGGCTACAAGGGTTTGAATTTTACTTGATTGGGGTATATGGGCCTAATGAATATGATAAAGAATTTTACCGGACGCTGGGAAGTAAATGTCTCCAATACCAACAGGGTAGGATTTTAATACTTGGGGACCTCAACTTAGTTCTTAACCCAAGAGAGGACACCACTAATCCGCAGTCGGCACACTACTCCGGACAATGAGCAGGAGAGCTGCCAATGTTGTTAAAGACGTTAGACCTGGTGGATGTGTGGAGAACACTACACCCTGGGGAACGTGATTATACACATAGATCAAGGGCCCATGACACACAATCGAGATTGGATTATATTCTCTTAGGTCGTACTATGTTCCACCAGGTGAGGGGGGCAACCATAGGACCGGAGGAGATCTCTGACCATACTCCGGTATGGATGGATTTAGAGTTACCAGATGACAGGACGAGAGGGGCAGGGTGGAGATACCCGGCATATTTAGACGGGGACCCTCAATTTCAAAAATATCTACTGGATAAATGGGGAGACTACTCATTTCATAATAAAGAGCATGCAGAGACAGACCCAATCTTGTTTTGGTCCGCACTAAAGGCGGTTCTTAGAGGGAATATTATTGCATATTGTAGTACCCAAAAGAAACGCCGAATGGCAACAATATTACAACTGGAAAAACAGCTCTCCAAAGCTAAGCGCATGCACATTTCAAGACCCTCCCAGGTCACATTGGAACATTTAAAGACCATACAGGTCACACTTAATACTCTACTCCATGAAAAAGAACAAAGATCAGCAGTGTATTATAAATATAAATTACACAGATTTGGGAACAAAGCGGGACGCTTACTGAGTAAAGTCATAAAACGTTGGGGGGGCTCCCGGACGGTGGCGGCCCTGAAAGATGAGCAGGGTAAGCTTAGAGTAACACAAAGTGAAATTGGGAGAATCTTTACTACACACTTTACACAACTGTACACATCAGGAAACCAAGTAAATAAGCAGGTGATACAAGACTACTTAACTCAGGCGGGTCTGCCCATTATAACACCTGAAGACTTAGCTATACTCAATGCTCCATTAACCCTAACGGAACTCCAACAGGCTATAAAAAAATTGAAAAACCGAACGGCACCAGGGCCAGATGGATATACTGGGGAATTCTATAAAATCTTACCCCTAGAAGGCCAAAAGACTCTGTTGGAGTACTACGAAGAGGTGATCAATGCAGGGACATTTCCCAAATATGCAAATACAGCTTTAATTACTTTAATCCCTAAACCAAAGAAATCGCTGGCTAAAGCAGAAGATTATCGCCCAATATCCCTAATAAACGTTGACATTAAATTACTGGCAGGAATGTTGGCAGACCGAATGGCAAAATGCCTCCCTAACCTAATAAGTTCGGAACAAGTTGGATTTGTTAGAAATAGACAAGCCACACACAATGTCCGGCGGTTGTTATTAGCTATAGCGTCATGTCAGGGGCAGGAAACGCCAGCGGTAATAATGAGTGCAGATGCAGAAAAGGCATTCGATAGGGTGGGGTGGGACTATCTCTTCCAGACTATGAGGACGATGGGGATTGAGGGCTGGTTCATGCAAGCAATAGAAACACTGTATTGTAACCCGGGGGCGAGTATTATTGTCAATGGTATAAAAGAGACTGAGTTTAAAATAATGAGGGGAACTAGACAGGGGTGCCCATTATCCCCTGCCCTTTTTGTGATATCATTGGAGCCACTGTTGCATATATTAAGAAAACAGACAAGCATCACGGGAGTGCAGATAGCAGGTCAACATATAAAGGTATTAGCTTTTGCAGATGACTTAATGATGACCATAACAGACCCCCCTAGATCCATGGCACGTCTGATACAGGAGATCGAGCGATTTGGACAAATCTCAGGATTTAAATTAAATTTGACTAAGACTGTAGCCCTGGAAATAGTAAAACATCCACACAGGGGATGGACTGCTGGATTTCCCCTTGCCTGGGAATTAAATTCTGTTAAATATTTGGGAGTGCAAATACCGGCAGATCTTTCTCAGCTATACGATCTTAATGTAAACAACTTACTCAAAGAGACCATACAGACATTGCGGACCTGGGGCGCCCTTCCAGTATCCCTATTGGGTAGGATTGCACTCTTTAACATGGTCATTGCACCAAGATGGACATATATATTCCAAACCTTACCTCTATACCTGAAAAAAAAAGATGAGCGCACATTACACCGCCATACGCAACGATTTCTCTGGCGGGGGAAGAAAGCACGACTACCGATCTCTATATTGACTATCCCGGTGGAATATGGGGGGCTAGGATTGTTGAATATTCGCTTCATGAGTATAGCTAATGGCATGAGACATATAAATGACTGGTTCAGGCAGACCAGTGATTATACTAACACAGCCCTGGAGCTGGGGGTGTCCCCGGGGATGCATTTTAGTAACTATCTGCATGGCACTGGAGTGGAGGTTCCATACCCCCTGAAGCACTCTGGGATAATGACAACTGCCAGGGCTGTCTGGGAATGGGTGTGCCGCCTCCACCATTTTTCACCTAAGGTGACACCATATTTGCCTATCTGTAACAACCATTCCTTTGTACCAGGACAAATGTACACTGTATTCAAGAGGTGGGAGAGGAAAGGTGTGGTATACCTTCTCCAGGTGGTGACTGCTGAAGGCAGACTCAAATCATTCAATGAACTACAAACCAAATATGGTTTGCCTGCCAGTGATGAGTTTTATTATAGACAACTACGTCATTACGTGTCATCCTTACCATGGACATCGTTAACAGAAGACGTACAGGAAGAAATCTCCTCAGCATATTCTTTGGAATCCCAGCAAAAAGTACCTATGGCATATCACCATAGACATATACGAGATACAGCTTTGGAACTGGACTATGCCAAATTAGCACATACCTGGACCCTGGATTTACAAACTAAAATAACTGCACAGATGTTACAATCTCACATATTGCAGATTCGGAAGACCACAAATGCAGCTGCACACTGGGAACTACAATATAAGGTGGCTTTGAGACTTCACGTGCCACCGAGAAGGGCATTCCACATGGGACTATCCCCTTGGGGCGAATGCCCAAAATGCGGAGCTCCAGGAGCGACAACGGGACACATGCTCTGGCATTGTAAATACACGCAAAGCTTTTGGCGGCAGATTGTGACCCAGGTAACCACTATGTGGGGACAAACGTGGCATTATGATGCCCAATTATTATTTGGACAACCAAAACTGGGGAAAAGACCCAAACGAGGATACACAGCATTTGTGAGGCGAGCCACACTTGCAGGTAAAAAGACAATACTGTCAGAATGGATATCCCATCAACCCCCCAGGGTGCAACAGTGGAGGACACATATGATACACATGATGCGAATGGAACGCATGGCTATAAGGGACCTAGATTCTACAGAAGGAACACAATTCCAACAATGCTGGAACCCGTTTTGGATTACCATGACAGCAGCAGCGAGAAGTCATATCTTAAATCCCTGATAATAAGACTTTGGAAATAAGTGGATGTAGGAGTGGGAAAGAGAGAGGGAGGGTAGGGGTGGGTGGGGGGGAGGAAGTTAAGGGCAGGGGGGGTGAAAATTAAAAACACTGTTTTCCAAATATGGTTTAATATGAATGATTGTAGAACCGGTAGAAAACATACAATGTATATTTACCATGTGTTGTTTATTAATAATAAAAAAAGATTTAAACATAAAAATGTATTAAAATTAGTCCAGTAAACATATCACCTTACTTCAATTTTCTATATTTATTAACACAGCTACCACACTACTTTATCCTAAACTAAAAATAAAATTCATTTTTTCCTACCTTTGTGGTCTGGCCGTTTACTGTTTCTAATTTATTTTATTTTATTTTTGTTACATTTGTACCCCGCGTTTTCCCACTCATGGCAGGCTCAATTCTGCTTACGTATTGTATACAGGTACTTATTTGTACCTGGGGCAATGGAGGGTTAAGTGACTTGCCCAGAGTCACAAGGAGCTGCCTGTGCCTGTGTTGGTCCCGGTCTCTTGTTTCTTCTTTCCTCGATCTTTAACTTTCCCCCCTTTCCATCCAGCGGCTACCCCCTCTCTCCCCCCTTTCCTTCCAGCATCTGCCCCCTCTCTCCCACTTTCCTTCCAGCGTCTGCCCCCTCTCTCCCCCCTTTCCTTCCAGCATCTGACCCCTCTCTTCCTTCTTTCCATAGCGTCTATTTTCTCCATCCATGTGTAGTTTTTCTCTTTTCCCTTTCCCTCATCTGTCAGTATGCATCTCCTTCCTCTTTCTTCACTCCCCTCCATCCATAATGCAACTCATTCCTCTCTCTTCCCTCTCCTCCATCCATGTCCACCATTTTCCTCTCTCTCCACCCCTCCATCCATATTCATCTCACTTCCTCTCTTCCCTCCCCTCCATCCATGTCCAACATTTTTCTCTCTTCCCTCCATCCATGTGCATCTCCTCCTGTCTTCCCTTCCCTCCATCCATGTCCAGAATTTCTCCTCACTCCCCGCCATCCATGTGCATTTCCTCCTGTCCTCCCTTTCCTCCATCCATGTCCTGCATTTCTCCTCTCCCCTCCATGTACATCTACTTCCTGTCTTTCCTCCACTCCATCTCCAGTATTTCTCCTCTCTCCCCTCCGTCCATGTGCATCTCCTTCCTGTCTTTCCTCTCTTCCATCCATATGCAGCATTTCTCCTGCCCTCCCCTGCATTCATGTACAGCAACTCTCCCCTGCCCTCCCCTGCATCCATGTTCAGCGATTTCTCCCCTCTTTCCTGCCCTCCCCTGCATCCACGTTCAGCGATTTCTCCCCTCTTCCCTGCCCCCTCCCCTGCATCCATGTTCAGCGATTTCTCCCCTCTTCATTGCCCACTCCCCTGCATCCATGTTCAGCGATTTCTCCCCTCTTCCCTGCCCTCCCCTGCATCCATGTTCAACAATTTCTTCTCTCTTCCCTGCCCTCCCCTGCATCCATGTCAGCGATTTCTCCCCTCTTGCCTGCTCCCTGCCCTCCCCTGCATCCATGTCAGTGATTTCTCCCCTCTTCCCTGCCCCCTGCCCTCCCCTGCATCCACGTTCAGCAATTTCTCCCATCTTCCCTGCCCTCCCCTGCATCCATGTTCAGCGATTTCTCCCCTCTTCCCTGCCCTCCCCTGCATCCATGTTCAGCGATTTCTTCCCTCTTCCCTGCTCCCTGCATCCATGTTCAGCGATTTCTCCCCTCTTCCCTGCCCTCCCCTGCATCCATGTTCAGCGATTTCTCCCCTCTTGCCTGCTCCCTGCCCTCCCCTGCATCCATGTCAGCGATTTCTCCCCTCTTCCCTGCCCCCTGCCCTCCCCTGCATCCACGTTCAGCAATTTCTCCCATCTTCCCTGCCCTCCCCTGCATCCATGTTCAGCAATTTCTCCCCTCTTCCCTGCCCTCCCCTGCATCCACGTTCAGCAATTTCTCCCCTCTTCATTGCCCCCTCCCCTGCATCCATGTTCAGCGATTTCTCCCCTCTTCCCTGCCCTCCCCTGCATCCATGTTCAGCGATTTCTCTTCTCTTCCCTGCCCTCCCCTGCATCCACGTTCAGCGATTTCTCCCCTCTTCCCTGCCCCCTCCCCTGCATCCATGTTCAGCAATTTCTCCCCTCTTCATTGTCCCCTCCCCTGCATCCATGTTCAGCGATTTCTCCCCCTTCCCTGCCCTCCCCTGCATCCATGTTCAGCGATTTCTCCCCTCTTCCCTGCTCCCTGCATCCATGTTCAGCGATTTCTCCCCTCTTCCCTGCCCTCCCCTGCATCCATGTTCAGCGATTTCTCCCCTCTTCCCTGCCCTCCCCTGCATCCGTGTTCAGCGATTTCTCCCCTCTTCCCTGCTCTCCCCTGCATCCGTGTTCAGCGATTTCTCCCCTCTTCCCTGCCCTCCCCTGCATCCCTGTTCAGCGATTTCTCCCCTCTTCCCTGCCCTCCCCTGCATCCGTGTTCAGCGATTTCTCCCCTCTTCCCTGTCCCCTGCCCTACCTCTTAAAACTCATTTTACCTGACTGAACAGCAGTGAAAGAAGCAGAGGACAGCCGGCTCGTCTTCAGCTTTCTCCTTCCCTCTCAGCGTCCCGCCCTTCCGTAAACAGGAAATGAGGGTGGGACCACAGCTGAGCTGAAAGGGAAGGAGAAAGCTGACGACGACAAGCCGGCTGTACTCTGCTTCTTTCACTGCCATTCAGTCAGGTAAAATGAGTTAAGCCCTGGCTGGGCAGCAGGAAAACAGGAGGGCAGGTTTCAAAATATTGGGGGTGCTTGAGCACCCACAGCACCCACGGAGTCGGCGCCTATGGCCTGGACACACTGGAAGATGGCTGCTTAGGAGTAGAGCTCCCTCAATCTGTTTAGCAAAATGCCATTTAACTATTCTATTTCTGGCACAAAAAACTACTAACTGTATGAGCTTATCTCTATGATATGTCGACTAACCAGACTTGTAAAAACAAAGCTCCTCTACCTTTGGGTTCCAACTGTAAACAACTAAAACAAGACTGTCTGATGCCAGTCAAAATGGCGCAGATTCATAAACACTGTGAAAAGCTGGAACCGCTCATTTCGGAGCTCAGCACGATTAAATTAATGATACAGGACAATGCATCTGGCCTTGCTGCAATTAGATTAGAGATATTAGAAATTAATTGTCAGCTCAAATCCTGCACTGACAGAGTGGCTAATGTGAAACAGAGGATTTCGTGCATGGAGAATGATATACATTGTTACAAAAAAGATCATGAAATGCTTGAAAGTCTCAGAGTGGCCTTGTAAGACTCTAATAACCATTCTTGGCGAAATTATAAAAACAAGTCTAGCTTTTTTGGGGGGTAGTTGTCAACATGGGCTATTGTTAAGACAGGTTATTTTACCACAAGTTGTGCTATTTTAGCACAGGGTCTCATTGCATAAAATGCGCGGTCGTCTTCCCGCCCGAACCGGCTCGTGTTCATCAGTCTTCTTTTGTCCGCGCTCGGGACGGTCGTGTTTTGCCGCCGTTTCATGCCCCTCAGAGGACCCTCGCGCGTCTTTCGTGTTTTTCGAAAAAAAAAAAAAAAAGAGAGAGAGAGAACCTTTTTCCCGTATTTCTAGCTTTTTCCCAGCGTAAGTTTTCTTTCGCTTTCGGGAGCGGCCTTGTTGGCCGCCCGCATGGGGTTTTTCCCCCCTTTTTGTCTCGGTGCTTCTTGTCATCATCGCCAATTTTGATTTCGCCGGCGAGATTTTTGCGCCCATGACATTGAAGCCTTCCAGCGGCTTCAAGAAGTGCACCCAGTGCGCCCGGATAATCTCGCTCACTGATAGGCACGCCTCGTGTCTTCAGTGTCTGGGGGCTAGGCACCGCCCGCAGGCCTGTAGTCTTTGTGCTCTTTTGCAAAAGAGGACTCGGGTAGCGAGATTAGCCCAGTGGAACGTTCTGTTCTCCGGCGCTTCGATGGCATCAGCATCTAGAGATTCGTCGGGTGCATCGGCGTCAGCAGCACCGAAGTCTTCGGACATCGCATCGACGTCGACTGCATCGAGGCGTCTTCCTCCTGCATCGTCGATACCGAGGCTTCGGAAGAGTGCGTCGGCGTCACCGGGACCCCCTCTGGTGCTGATGTTGTCGGACGGTGGTGCTTCGTCTGGAGTGCAGGTGAGAGCTGTCCATTCCCCTGCTGGTGGGGGTGAGCCTTCGGGTAGGTCTCCTCCTGCCCTGAGGGCTCCTCCGGTACAGCCCCCCGGGATCGACCATTTTCGGCCCCCGGCCCCGAGGAAGCGACGTCTGGATTCAACGTCCTCCTCATCGGTATCGGGGAGCTCCGGTGACATGCTTCGCTCGAAGAAGTCGAAGAAGCATCGTCACCGGTCACCTTCCCGACTTGGTACCGGGAGTTCTGGGTCACCGAGGGAGTCGGCACCCAGCAGGCATCGGCACCGGGAGGACCGCTCACCCTCCATCCAGGAGGTGTCGGTGCGCTCTACCCCGGACAGCCCGGTACCGCCTCCATGCCCAGAACAGATTCTGACCTCAACGCTTCTCAGTCTTTCTCCGCAGCCGCTCTGCACGAGAGTCTCCGGGCCGTTCTTCCTGGCATTCTGGAAGACCTATTGCGCCCTTCTCCTCTGGTACCGGGGGTGCTTGCGCCACCGGTGCCGTCGAGTGAGGTGACAGCTGGCCCTTTGCCCGGGGTGAGGTCCCCGGTACCGGTGCTGCTTGCAGTACCGGTTTCGGCTGCCTCCCAGGTGGACTCCCCGACGAAGTCGGGGGAGGGAGCTTCGCCGCTGCCGGCCAGGGAGTCCACCTCTCGACGCTCCCACCGTGGGTTCCACGAGTCGAGACGGACACGGCTTCAGACACAGGTCCGTGAACTTGTGTCTAATACCGATAATGAGGCCTCATGGGAGGCAGAAGAGGACATCAGATATTTCTCTGACGAGGAGTCTGATGGCCTGACCCCACTCCCTCCCCTGAAAGACAGCTTTTTCCTCCCGAGAGTCTGTCTTTCTCAGCCTTTCTCCGGGAGATGTCTACGGCCATCCCCTTCCCGGTGGTTGTGGAGGATGAGCCAAGGGCTGAAATGTTTGAGCTCTTGGACTATCCTTCTCCACCTAAGGAAGCGTCCACAGTACCCATGCATCATGTCCTGAAAAAGACATTGCTGGTGAACTGGACCAAGCCACTAACTAATCCCCACATTCCCAAAAAGATAGAATCCCAATATCGGATCCATGGGGACCCAGAGCTGATGCGCACTCAGTTGCCTCACGACTCTGGTGTGGTGGATCTGGCCCTGAAGAAGGCTAAGAGTTCTAGGGAGCATGCTTCGGTGCCCCCGGGCAAAGACCCCAGAACCTTAGACTCCTTTGGGAGGAAGGCCTACCATTCTTCCATGCTCGTGGCCAAGATTCAATCTTACCAGCTGTACACGAGCATCCATATGCGGAATAATGTGCGGAAGCTGGCGGACTTGATGGACCAGCTCCCTTCTGAGCAAGCCAAGCCGTTTCAGGAGGTGGTCAGGCAGCTGAAGGCATGTAGAAAATTCCTGGCCAGAGGGGTATTTGATACCTTTGATGTTGCGTCCAGGGCCGCTGCTCAAGGTGTGGTGATGCGCAGACTCTCATGCTGCGTGCCTCCGACCTGGAGAATAGGATCCAGCAGCGGATTGCGGACTCCCCTTACCGTGCGGATAACATTTTTGGGGAAAAAGTCGAACAGGTGGTAGAACAGCTCCACCAGCGGGGGTAACGCTTTCGACAAATTCTCCCGCCAGCAGCCTTCAGCATCTACCTCATCAGGTAGGCGTTTTTATGGGGGAAGGAGGACTGTTTCCTACTCTTCTGGTAAGCATAGGTACAATCCTCCCTCTCGACAGCCTGCAGCCCAGGCTAAGCCCCAGCGCGCTCGCTCTCGTCAGCAGCGTGCGCCTCAGCAAGGCCCCTCAGCTCCCCAGCAAAAGCAGGGGGCGAGCTTTTGACTGGCTCCAGCAGAGCATAGCCGATATCAAAGTGTCCGTGCCAGATGATCTACCGGTCGGGGGGAGGTTGAAAGTTTTTCGCCAAAGGTGGCCTCTTATAACCTCCGACCAGTGGGTTCTCCAAATAGTCCGGCAAGGATACACCCTCAATTTGGCCTCCATGCCTCCAAATTGCCCACCGGGAGCTCAGTCTTTCAGCTTCCAGCACAAGCAGGTACTTGCAAAGGAACTCTCCGCCCTTCTCAGCGCCAATGCGGTCGAGCCCGTGCCATCCGGGCAAGAAGGGCTGGGATTCTATTCCAGGTACTTCTTTGTGGAAAAGAAAACAGGGGGGATGCATCCCATCCTAGACCTAAGCGCCCTGAACAAATATCTGGTCAAGGAAAAGTTCAGGATGCTTTCCCTGGGCACCCTTCTTCCCATGATTCAGGAAAAAGATTGGCTATGCTCTCTGGACTTAAAGGATGCTTACATGCATATTCCGATACTGACAGCTTACAGACAGTATCTCCGATTCCGTCTGGGAACGCGTCACTTCCAGTACTGTGTGCTACCCTTTGGGCTCGCCTCCGCGCCCAGGGTGTTCAGAAAGTGTCTGGCTGTGGTAGCAGCAGTGCTCCGCAGGCTTAGGGTGCACGTGTTCCCTTATCTCGACGATTGGCTGGTGAAGAACACATCCAAGGCAGGAGCTCTACAGTCCATGCAGATGACTATTCGACTCCTGGAGCTACTGGGGTTTGTGATAAATTATCCAAAGTCCCATCTTCTCCCAGTACAGAGACTCGAATTCATAGGAGCTCTGCTGGATTCTCAGACAGCTCGTGCCTATCTCCCAGAGACAAGGGCCAACAATCTGTTGTCCCTTGTCTCCCGGGTGCGAGCGTCCCAGCAGATCACAGCTCGGCAAATGTTGAGATTGCTCAGCCACATGGCCTCCACAGTACATGTGACTCCCATGGCTCGTCTTCGCATGCAATCTGCTCAATGGACCCTAGCTTCCCAGTGGTTTCAGGCTGCTGGGGATCTAGAGGACGTGATCCACCTGTCCACGAGTTTTCTCGAATCCCTACACTGGTGGACGATTTGGTCCAATTTGACTCTGGGACGCCCTTTCCAAATTCCTCAGCCGCAAAAAGTGCTGACTATGAATACGTCTCTCCTGGGGTGGGGAGCTCATGTCGATGGGCTTCACACCCAGGGAAGCTGGTCCCTCCAGGAACAAGGTCTACAGATCAATCTCCTGGAGTTACAAGTGGTCTGGAACGCTCTGAAGGCTTTCAGAGATCGGCTGTCCCACCAAATTATCCAAATTCAGACAGACAACCAGGTTGCCATGTATTACATCAACAAGCAGGGGGGCACCGGATCTCGCCCCCTGTGTCAGGAAGCCGTCAGCATGTGGCTGTGGGCTTGCCATTACGGCATGTTTCTCCAAGCCACATATCTGGCAGGCGTAAACAACAGTCTGGCCGACAGGTTGAGCAGGATTATGCAACCTCACGAGTGGTCGCTCAACTCCAGAGTAGTGCGCCGGATCTTCCAAGTGTGGGGCACCCCCTTGGTAGATCTCGAGCCAACCACAAAGTCCCTCAGTTCTGTTCCAGACTTCAGGCCCACGGCCGACTGGCATCGGATGCCTTCCTCCTGGATTGGGGGGAAGGCCTGCTGTATGCTTATCCTCCCATACTTCTGGTGGGGAAGACTTTGTTGAAACTAAAGCAAGACCGAGGCACCATGATTCTGATTGCTCCTTTTTGGCCGCGTCAGATCTGGTTCCCTCTTCTTCTGGAGTTGTCCTCCGAAGAACCGTGGAGATTGGAGTGTTTTCCGACCCTCATCACCCAGAACGAAGGGGCGCTTCTGCATCCCAGCCTCCAGTCTCTGGCTCTCACGGCCTGGATGTTGAGAGCGTAGATTTTGCCTCTTTAGGTCTGTCAGAGGGTGTCTCCCGTGTCTTGCTTGCTTCCAGGAAAGATTCCACTAAGAGGAGTTACTTCTTTTTATGGAGGAGGTTTGCCGTCTGGTGTGACAGCAAGGCCTTAGATCCTCACTCTTGTCCTACACAGACCCTGCTTGACTACCTTCTGCACTTGTCTGAGTCTGGTCTCAAGACCAACTCTGTAAGGGTTCACCTTAGCGCAATCAGTGCATACCATTACCGTGTGGAAGGTAAGCCGATCTCGGGACAGCCTTTAGTTGTTCGCTTTATGAGAGGTTTGCTTCTGTCAAAGCCCCCCATCAAACCTCCTATAGTGTCATGGGATCTCAATGTCGTTCTCACACAGCTGATGAAACCTCCTTTTGAGCCACTGAATTCATGCCATCTGAAGTACTTGACCTGGAAGGTCATTTTCTTGGTAGCAGTAACTTCAGCTCGTAGAGTCAGTGAGCTTCAAGCCCTAGTAGCTCATGCTCCTTATACCAAATTTCATCATAATAGAGTAGTCCTCCGCACTCACCCTAAGTTCTTGCCAAAGGTGGTGTCGGAGTTCCATCTGAACCAGTCAATTGTCTTGCCAACATTATTTCCCCGTCCTCATTGCTGCCCTGCTGAACGTCAGCTGCACACATTGGACTGCAAAAGAGCATTGGCCTTCTATCTGGAGCGGACACAGCCCAACAGACAGTCCGCCCAAATGTTTGTTTCTTTTGATCCCAACAGGAGGGGAGTGGCTGTGGGGAAATGCACCATATCCAATTGGCTAGCAGATTGCATTTCCTTCACTTACGCCCAGGCTGGGCTGGCTCTCGAGGGTCATGTCACGGCTCACAATGTTAGAGCCATGGCAGCGTCAGTGGCCCACTTGAAGTCAGCCACTATTGAAGAGATCTGCAAAGCTGCGACGTGGTCATCTGTCCACACATTCACATCTCATTACTGCCTGCAGCAGGATACCCGACGCGACAGTCGGTTCGGGCAGTCGGTGCTTCAGAATCTGTTTGGGGTTTGACTCCAACTCCTCCCCCCCTAGGCCCATTTTTTATTCTGTTCCAGGCTACACTCTCAGTTAGTTGAATACGATGTTAGGTCAATCTCAGTTATGTCCTCGCCGTTGCGAGGCCCAATTGACCATGTTTGTTGTTTTGAGTGAGCCTGGGGGCTAGGGATACCCCATCAGTGAGAACAAGCAGCCTGCTTGTCATCGGAGAAAGCGAATGCTACATACCTGTAGAAGGTATTCTCCGAGGACAGCAGGCTGATTGTTCTCACAAACCCGCCCGCCTCCCCTTTGGAGTTGTGTCTTCCCTTGTCTTTGTCTTGCTACATACGGGACTGACGAACACGAGCCGGTTCGGGTGGGAAGACGACCGCGCATGCGCGGTGCGCATCGGCGCGCGAGGGCTAGCAAACGTCTTTGCTAGTGAAGATTCCGATTGGAGGGGGTGCCGTGGACGTCACCCATCAATGAGAACAATCAGCCTGCTGTCCTCGGAGAATACCTTCTACAGGTATGTAGCATTCGCTTTATGGGCCAGAAAGGAAGTGTTTTTCTGAACAGTCCTTCTAAGTATATTTATAAGATATATTCTATAATGGCAGTATACATATTCCTCAGCACTTTAATCCAACTGCATTTCCACCTGCTCACTCAGCCTCCAACAAATTTGTCTTTTGTTCCTGGGGCTTGGTGGAGTGTTTGATCTTGAGGATGTGCATACCTCTGACTTTCAAATCCATATCCTCTGGGACAAAGTTTGACCGTCTAAGGAAGACTCCCTTACACAGGGCTGTAAGTGGTGCCATATACACATCTGCGTTGCCACTGAATATAACTTCACACTACATACACATATGTATCCCATGTGAAGCCACTCTTCTATTGTGTAGGTTTTTTTATAAAATTGCCCTGGCTCTTTAGTGTAGCACCACATATACACACATCTTCAGTGGCATTATGCAGATTTTCTGAAAGGCTTGGCGTTCTCCACTTTTATAAAACATTGACCTATTTTACACAGCTGGTACATGCCCATTTCTCCAATGTTAAACAAGAAAGAAATACGCACCCTTCTCCTCTTGATCCCAGGCAATAATAAAAAAATTTGTGGATGCCCCTTTCCCTACCCAGTGGCGTACCTAGCATACTTGACACCCGGGGCCGACCTCTTTTTAACACCCCCCCTCTCTCTGTGCCTTTCCATTCAGCTGTGCGTGTGCATCTGCCCTTTCTCTCCCTTCTATCCAGCATATAACCCCCCTCTCTGCCCCGTTCCATCCAGCATCTGCCCCCTCTCTGTCCCTTTCCATACAGCCGCATGTGCGTCTGCCCTTTCTCTCCCTCCATCCTGCATATGCCCCCTCTCTCTGTCCCTTTCCATCCAGCTGTGCATGTGCATGTGCATCTGCCCTTTCTCTCCAGCATATAACCCCTCTCTCTGCCCCGTTCCATCCAGCGTCTGCCCCATCCCTTTTTATCCTTGTCTGCCCCCTCTCTGCCCCTTTCCATACAGCCGCATGTGCGTCTGCCCTTTCTCTCCCTCCATCCTGCATATGCCCCCTCTCTCTGTCCCTTTCCATCCAGCTGTGCATGTGCATCTGCCCTTTCTCTCCAGCATATAACCCCTCTCTCTGCCCCGTTCCATCCAGCGTCTGCCCCATCCCTTTTTATCCTTGTCTGCCCCCTCTCTGCCCCTTTCCATACAGGCGCATGTGCGTCTGCCCTTTCTCTCCCTTCCATCCAGTGCATGCCCCCTCTTTCTGCCCCTTTCCATCCAGCTGTGAGTGTGAATCTGCCCTTTCTCTTCCATCCAGCGTATTCCCCCTCTCTCTGCCCCTTTCCATCCAGTGTCTGACCCTCTCCCTGCCCCTGTCCCTTTCCATCTAGAGTCTGCCCCCTCTCTGTCCCTTTCCATCTAGCCGCACGTGCATCTGCTGCCCTTTCTCTCTTTGCCTTCCATCCAGCCTATGCCCTCTCTCTCTTTCCCCTTTCCAACCAGCATCTGCCTCCTTTCTCTGCCCCTTTCCAACCATTTTATGCCCCCCCCCCCCCTTGCTGCAGCTTAATGCTCTTCCAAACTGAGCAGCAGCAGCAGAAAATGCAATAATATGTTTTTTAAAAAGTCAACGCAGGCACAAAAGAGAGGGAAAACAGTATACAAGTACAACAAGGTAAACAAAAAAAGAAGCAAACACTGGGCCTTCAGGATTGAGAAAAAACAGATATTAAAGGACTCCATTTTTTCTCAATCCTGAAGGCCCAGTGTTTGCTTCTTTTTTTGTTTACCTTTTAAAAAGTCAAGGCAGCACAATTTAAATAAATAAATATTAAGATCGCACTGCGGGGCCTAATTACCTGGCTCTGCTCCGGACCTGGGATGGAAGTGGGCCTCCAAGATTCTTCTGCTGAGTGCTGATACTACCAGTGTCCCTGGCGGGGATGGAGTGCAAGCGCAGCAGGAAGCGGAGGGCGCAGGCTCGCGACTGCACTGAAGATGGCGGGCAGCCGCGAGCCAGGAGGGAGAGAGGAGCCAGCCAGCCATCGGAAGAGACGTCAGTCCGCACTGGCGCATGGGGTACCGTGCCGCAGGGGAAGGAAGGCTGAGCAGCCGTCGATCGAGATGGGCGGGACTCTGTGGAAGAGAGAAGGAGGAGACGCACGCAGCGAGTGGCAGGCAGCAGAGAGATGTTAAGCGTGCGCCGGTGCGAAGGCAGGCCCAATTGACAATGGAACAGAGGTTAGACACCCCCCCATTGGGTTGCACCCGGGGCGGTCCGCCCCCACCGCCCCGCCCTCGGTACGCCACTGTCCCTACCTCAAGTCCTTTTCCAAGTTTCAGCATGCCAATCCCCCTTTTGATTAAATCTAAGAAAAGGGAGAGCCGATCCCTCTTTTAATAGCACCATCCTCCTCCTTCTCTAAAATATCCTCCACTACCTTGCTGATCCCTACCATCACCCTCTCAAAATCATCTGAAGGAAACTGACAGGAGAACTTGCTCCTGTTTTCTGTCTTGGCCTTCGCTTATAGGATATTGATCATCAGAAAAAAAAACCACCTCTTCTCAGAGAAACAATGAATGAATTAAAGTGTAATTAAATAAAATAGTTGAATTAAATCCATAACAATGAGGATACATGGCTATATTATAATTAATGTGTGTGAAAGGCAGTTCTATAAATTCGTGCCTATGGATAGGCACCAAATACCCACGTTTGTGACAGAATACTAGCACATATGCAAGTAAGAGGTGCCAATAATTGGCACTTACCCATGTACATGCTTGCTACGATTCTAAAAAAATCTGTGCATATTCTCTTTAACACATATGTGAAAGAGAACATTCATGTGGGCAGAGCATGGATAGGCAGCTCTACTGGATGTATGCATAACTTATAGAATACTGTAAATTAACCACAAATGGGGTGCCACATAGCTGCAAACACTTGTTGACATGGCATAAGTTGTCCCAGCTATATGTTTGTGCATAAGTGGCACCTTTTTTACTGTATTCTATAAAGTGAAAAGGGACTTGATATACCACCTTTCTGTGGTTTTTGCAACTACATTCAAAGTGGTTTAGGTGGTATATTCAAGTACTTATTTGTACCTGGGGCAATGAAAGGTTAAGTGACTTGCCCAGAGTCACAAAGAGCTGCGGTAGGAAAACCCAGTTCCCCAGGATCAAAGTCCGCGGCACTAACCACTAGGCTACTCCTCCACTTACCAGCATAGGTGCTCTTGTATAATACCACTTGGCACCATGATCTTTGGTTCTAATTTTGTGATGCTCTGTTGTGCGCCATTTACTGAATTGCCCCCATAGCTTATAACATCATATCAATATTTAAATCTAGAATTGATTAATTTGTACATTATAGTTAATTTGCTTTTAATTTTTTTATGCTAATAGTTTTCATTTCAAGAATACACATAAAGAATTGCAAGGAGCAGATGTAGTGAGTTTTATATTTAGAAGATACAATGAAAGACAAAAAAAACTGTTCATTAAATTTACTGATTGTTTTTTTGTTGATTCAGACAAGCAGCCAGCAGCAGCTGCTCAGCCCAACTCTTTCTGATAGAGGTGGATATCGTCAAGATTCTACAGAAGCTGGAAAACCCCAAAGGAAATTTGGACAGTGGCGTTTGCCGTCAGGTAGATGGACAACATGTTCATTATCCATGCATGTACTATACAGACCAGTACTCCTTTTTAAAGAAAGCTTGTCAGCTATGTGTAGGAGAATGCTAAAGATTTTGAGATTTAAAATTGTTGAAATGTGTGAACTCTTTTTCTTTCCTAGCATAGCCATTTCTTGGCAGCAAGAGGAAAGTTCCTTGTTCATGTAGAATATTTCAGGAACTCTTTAATTGCTTGAAAAGAAAAAGTACCAAAAGTGATCATACTGTGACTGTGAGAGTATAGTAGTAGCTATTATAGTGTACAGTTTAAAAATAAGGACACATAGCATCAAATAAATTGTTAAACATTCTCTTTAGCTCTGAGTGCAGAAGCTCCAGTAGCTATAGATTCAGTTTAAAAAATTTATAAACCTTCTTGAATGCTGGATTGTTAGTCGTTCCTTCCATTTCTTTAATTCAGGGAGATAGTCTGCACCAGAGAATGGAGTTACTGGGCCTCTGTTGTGGAATTCACTACCATCTGAATTAAGAAAGGCTCCATCATTATTAATTTTTCACAAAAGTCATATGACCTATTTATACAAACAGGCCTTTGAAGAAAATGGCTAATTTGTGAATCATACAGTTTTATTACAGTCTTAAATTAAGTTTTATGTTTGTTATATATTTAGATTATTAGTTCTTATGTTTGATTTTATTATGAATGTATTTTTGTACACCACTTAGAATTTCAGATTATGCAGTATGAGGGTCTTTTACAAAGGCGCGCTAGCGTTTGTAGCGTGTGCTACTAATTAGCATGTGCTAAATTCTAGAGACATCCATAGGACTATATGGGCATTTCTGATGTTTAGCACATGCTTATTTTTAGTGCATGCTACAAATGCTAGCGTGCGTTTGTAAAAGTATCCCTATATAAATATGGTAAATAAATAAATAAAGCAGTATGCAGTTCTCCTTGTCTACTATAGAGAATGGGGCTATTCTCATCAATACTATGAGGCTGATACTCAAAGCGATTTAAGTGGGCAGGAGCCTCTCCTGCTCGCTTAAGTAGCTTCCTGCCACCTAACTAGGAATATTCAGTGGCACTTAACCAGACAGTGCCACTGAATATCCCCTGAGACCGCCCAAACAAAAAACGGACAGGTCAGGAGCAGCACTGGGGGTTGCACTGGGGAGGAGCCCCAGGTTATGCAGGTGCTGGCAATATTCTGTGCCAGCACCTGCATAGCTAAGTGGCTTCATTTAGGACAGCTGGCCGCTTAGCTTTGTGCGTGCCGCCTCTAAATATCTTACCAGTATTTGCATAACTTTAAAAAGATATTTTTTGATTTTCTTTTAATTTTGTTTTTGTTTAATAAACCTCTGAGCCCCTTCAAGCCCCCCCCCCCCCCCCATGCTCGTCACGGACGCCCTTCTTTTTTCCATTATCAGCCGAGGACGGCCATCTCTTAACCACGCCCCCGTCCCGCCTTCGGTACACTGCCAACAGGCCCCCTTGAACTTTGTGCGTGCTGCCTCTAAATATCTTACCAGTATTTGCATAACTTCAAAAAGATATTTTTTGATTTTCTTTTAATTTTGTTTTTGTTTAATAAACCCCTGAGCCCCTTCAAGCCCCCCCCCCCCCCCCCCACCATGCTCATCAT
The DNA here is from genome assembly GCF_901765095.1 of Microcaecilia unicolor. Taxonomy (NCBI): domain Eukaryota; kingdom Metazoa; phylum Chordata; class Amphibia; order Gymnophiona; family Siphonopidae; genus Microcaecilia; species Microcaecilia unicolor. Next base: position 236,102,092 of record NC_044034.1, read on the forward strand.
GGACGCCCTTCTTTTTTCCATTATCAGCCGAGGACGGCCATCTCTTAACCACGCCCCCGCCCGCCTTCGGTACACTGCCAACAGGCCCCCTTGAACTTTGGCCGTCCCCACGACAGAAAACAGTTGGGGCCGGCCAAAATCGGCTTTCCATTATGCCGATTTGGCCTGCCCTGAGAGAAGGACGCCCATCTCCCGATTTGTGTTGGAAGATGGATGCCCATCTCTTTTGAAAATAAGCTCGTTTAATTACCCCAATATTGGCTGGATAAATGTTTCATCAGGGAGTGCTAGGGAGGTAAAATTCCTAGATGTAATAAATGACTACTTCTTGGAGCAACTGGTCCAGGAACTGACAAGAGGAGGAGCTGTATTAGATCTAGTCCTTAGTGGAATGCAAGGCATAGTACGAGAGGTAATGGTGTTGTGTCCACTGAGAAACAGTGATCATAATATGATCAAATTTGAACTAATATCTGGAGTGAAGTCACACAGGAAACCTACTGGAGCAGCATTAGGTTTTAAAAGGGTGACTATGATAAAATGAGGAAAATGGTTTAAAAGAAACTAAAAGGATCAGCTGCAAAAGTTAGGACTTTAAATCAGGCATGGATGTTGTTTAAAAATACCATCTTGGAAGCCCAAACAAGGATATTAGAGCCAAAAGAACATTCTTCAAAGAGTGGAAAAAGGACCTGAATGAAGAAAGTGTACTATGCCATATTTTGTATTGTTATTTGGATATTTTTACTGCTGTATTTCTTATGTTTGACTTACTCTTGCTGTACACCACCTTGAGTGAATTTCTTCAAAAAGGCAGTAAATAAATTCTAATAAATAAATAAAATAAGAAGCAACACAAGCACAGATTAGTATCAAAGTTTCTTTAGGCTTTGAATTTAGATTTTTGGGACTGCTGTAATGATGTAATTTTTGTCTTCAGATTTCTGTTTGTAAATTGTGATCCCTTGTTCTGTAGTTGATGAGGGTCTGTCTGTGTTTTGGATATGACTGAGATGCAGTATTCTGTTTGAATGTAGTTTCTATATATAGAGATCTGTAGCTGTCCCACGTGTTCTGTTTTACTAGTAGTAGATATATTGGTGTTTTAGGACTCAATGTAATATGTGTTGTGCTGGGCATGTCCCACATTATGCCATTTTAAGCTGCTTTAGGTGCACGTTAGCAACAAGGGTCATAGGCCTACCTCCCAAACTCCCATTCAACAGATCACTGATTCTATATCTGTTGAACTATTTCTAATTCACTTTAAACAAATACTATTTGGAATGATCTGTATATTTTGCTTTCTAGATGCTGCTTAGGCACTAGGTCAGTGGTTCTCAACCTTTTTTCAGTTGGGACACACATATATGCTCACATATATGACACACCACATACATGACCCTCACAGACGTTGGGTCTGACACAGTATAGCAGCTCTTATGAGTTAAATGTAAACATGTTCTGCATTCAGAAAAATCCAACCTCCCCTCAACAACAGATGCAGATCAGAACTAGGAAATTTCTCCATAGAAGTCATCGTACAAAAAAAATATTCTGATTTTCATGTCATCAGAGAAATAGCAACATAAATCTTTCCACTTCCAGGCATATTGTGAAATAATACAAAACCTGAAAAATAGTAACTCAGCATACATGTAGCAAACATATTACACAACAGTAGCACTAATCCTACAATTCAAGCAGTAAGAACCCTACCTATAAATAGGCAGCACAATGAATTAATTGATTGATTGATTGATTTGTGACATATCCCACATTATCCTAAACAAGTTTGAGTTCAATGTGGCTTACAGTATACATAAGAATAATGCAAAAGAAAGTAATTTTTTGTAAGAATCCAATTTTATAATACAGTATCATAAACGTACTAGGATAGCTAGAGATGTTTAACATTTAGAAAATCTATTATGAATGAGAAATTGTACATAAAGCAAAGAGAAGGTTAATGGTAAATAGAGTACTAACCAATTCAGGTAATTAGTTGTTTGAGATATGGTTGTTCTTTGTGATGGTTTGTTTGAATAGGAACAATTTGCAGATTTTGCGGAATCTGTATTTTCCTGTATATTTCTTATTTTGGTGGTAAGGAGTTCCACCATTTGGTTCCTAGGTAAGTGAAGTCTGCAGAGTGAACAGTTTCGTAGATCACTTTTTTGCAATTGGGAGGTGTAGTCTGAGATAGTTTCTTGCCTCATATTTAGCATTTCTTTGAGGTAAGTATATTAATGGTACCTATAGTCTGGAGCTCTGCCATTTAGGATTTGAAAGATAAAGGTACATAATTTGAAGGTGATTCTCGCTTTGATGGGAAGCCACTGTAATTTGATTAATAAAGAGGAGGCACTTTCAAAATGAGAGATTTTGTATATGAACCTGGCTGCAGTATTTTGAGCTATTTGGAGTTTTTCCAACAGGTACTCCTTACAGCCAGCATATATGGTATTACAGTAATTGAATTGGGATAATGTTAATGATTGTACCAATAGTCTGAATGTTTCTGATAGGAAATAGAGGCTGATCCTCCAAAGAGACCTGAAAGATTTTGTGATTAATGAGGAAACTTGAGTATCAAATGTTATATGTTTGTATATAATTATACCTAGAATTTTCAGATGTCAGTGGGGAATGAAGTGTTGTCAATTGTGAAACTGTTATAGTCATGTTGGTCAAATACGTTGGTAATAACCATGAATTTAATTTTTTCTTTATTTAGCTTTAGTTTAGATTCTGAGGCCCAGGTTTCTATCAAATTTAAGCCAAGTTGTGCCTTTTGTAAGATGTCTTGAATGTTCTTTTTGAAGGTTATGTATATGGTAACATCGTCAGCATATATGAATATTTTGAATCCTACTTTTCTAGTCTGTTACCTATTGGTGACGTCATTACATTAAACAGTATGGGCAATAGTGGAGAGCCCTGAGGGATGCCACAGTCCGGTGACCAAAGAGAGGATAAGATTCCTTTCATTTTCACTTTGTAAGATCTTGATTTCAGGAATCCGTAAAACCATTTGTGGAGTATACCACATATGCCAAAGTTGTCTAGTATGTTTAGTAGGATATTATGATCTACTGTATCGAATGTGCTAGACATATCAAACTGCATTATTAAGATCTTAGACCCTATGCTAATTTATTTTCTGAGATTTGATACTAGGGTTGTAAGGACAGTCTCAATACTATAGCATGGCCTGAAACCTGATTGTGATTTGTGTAGTAGGAAGAAATGTGAAAGGTAGTCCATAGGTTGTGCTGCTAGTTTTCCTTCCATCGCCTTTATCATCAAAGGAATGGAGGCTACTAGTCTGTAGTTTGTTATATCAGTTATGGTGGTTGAATTGTTTTTTGATATTGGTATTAGGATAATAGAACCTTTATTATCAGGGAAAGTGCCATGGAATAGTAGGAAGGCGATATGCTGCTGAAGCAGTTTATTGAATATATTAGGAGCTTCCTTCATAAGGTAACGAGGACAAGGGTCTAGTATGCATTGTGAGGTTGAGTATTTTAGGAAGTAATGTTTTACTGTGTGATGGGTTGGTAGTTGGGTTCTAAAACAGCAATATATCTACTACTAGTAAAACAGAACATATGGGACAGCTACAGATCTCTACATAGAAACTACATTCAAACAGAATACCGCACCTCAGTCATATACAAAACATAGACAGACCTTCATCAAATACAGAACAAGAGATCACAATTTACAAATAGAAATATGAAGACAAATATTGAACTGGGAACTGCCTCTGTCCATTCAAACTTCACCCTTTTTCTCACTTCCAGTTCTCTGTCTCCTTTTTACTTTTTCATCTGTCAACTTTCCATCTCCTTCTCGCACTCCCTAGCTCTCCTATGTCCCATCTCAATCCTTCCCCAGCCTCATATTCCCTTCCATTTGTAATCTACTCTGCATTACCACATTTCTGCCCTCTGTGTTCACTATCCTCCTCTCACTCATCAGCTTGACAACCTACCCCCATGGTTCCCCATTTCCTGGTATCTCCCTTCCCTTTCCCTTCCTGCACACTTATAGGCCAGCACCTCCTCCCTATTTCTCCTCCCCCACCTTTGTAGTCTTGTTTTACTTGATCTCTCAGCAGCTTTTGATTTGGTTAACCTTTAGCAACTGTACATCACTTGTTTGGCATAGGTGGTATAGTAAGTTTTAATAAACTATAAACTGATATCTCCCTATACCTTTCCCTCCAGCATGTCTCCCTCTCTCTTCTTTCCCTCCCTTCCGTGGTCCAGCATCTCTTCCTCTCTACTCTCAGCCCCAGGCTCCAGCATCTCTCCCTCCTCTCTTCTGTCCCCAATCCAAACTCTGTGCCTCTTTTTCCCTCACTCCGCCCCTCCAATACATCTCTCCCTCCCCCCTGCTCTAATGTTTGTCCCCTCCCCCTCTCCTTTGAACCCCAAATGCAACATCTCTCTCTCTCTCTCTCTCTCTGTCTCTCTCTCTCTGCCTCCCCAATCCAACTTCTCTATCTCTGCTCTTAGGTCCATCATCTCTCTCTCTCTCTCTCTCTCTCTCTCTCTCTCTCTCTCTCTGTCTTTCTCTCTCCCTCTGCCCCTGGGTCCACTATGTCTCCCACTCTTTCTTTCCCCCCACATCCAACATCTCTCCCCCTCTCTTCCATCCCACCCACTGCCCTGAGTTCATTAATTCTCCATTTCTCCTCCCTCCCTTCTCTGCACCTATGGGGCTAACATCTCTTACTCTTTTCCTCCATTCCTCCCCAGTTCCAACACCTCTTCCTTTCTCCCTCCCTCTCTTCCCAGGTCCAACATCTTTTCCTCTCTCCTTTCTTCCGTCCTCCCTCTGCCCCCAGTCTAGCGGCTTTTTTTCTCTCCCTCCCCCAAGTTCAACATTTCTTCCCCTCTCCCTCCCTCCTTCCCTCCCTCCAGATTCAACATCTCTACCCCTCTCCCCCCCCCCCCCCCCATGATTCAACATATCTTCCTCTCTCCCTTCCGCTCCCCTTCCCCAGGTCCAACATCTCTTTCTTTCTCTTCGTCCACTCTAAGTCCAAGATCTCTCCCCCTCTGCCCCCTCCACCTTTGGGTCCAACATTTCTTCCTCTCTCCCTCCCACTGATACCTCCAGGTCCAACATCTCTTCATCTCTTCATCATTCCACCCCTGGGTCCAACAACTCTGCCTCTCGGCTTTCCATCTTCCCCTTCCCCCCAGGCCAATCTCTCTCCCTTCCTCCTCCCTCCACCCATGTCCAGCATCTCTGCCCCTCTTCCTCCCTCTCCCATTTGAACATTTTTTCATCTCTTCCCTTCCTGGATCCAACATCTCTTCTCTCTCCCTCTCTTTCTACCTCCCAGGGTCCAAAATCTCTTCCTCTCTCCCTTCAGCCCTCCAGGTCCAACATCCCTTCTCTCTCTCTCTCTCTCTCTCTCTCTCTCTCTCTCTCTCTCTCTCTCGCTCTCTCTCTCTCTCTCACCCTCCTTCTTCCCTCTGACCTTGGCTTCAACATCTCTTCCTACCTCTATCCTTCTCTTCCCAGTCCAGCATATCTTCCTTTCTACCCCCTCCCCCTCAGGACCAAAATCTCTCTCTCTCTCTCTCTCTCTCTCTCTCTCTCTCTCTCTCTCTCTCTCTCTCTCTCTCACTCACTCCACCCTTGGGTCCAATACCTCTTCCTTTCTCCTTCCCCTCTTCCTTTCTCCCATGTCCAACATCTCTTCCTCTCCCCTTCCCTCCATACCCCCCTATGGTCTGAGATATCTTCCTCTCTCTTTCCCTCTTCCACCTCCAGGTCCTACATCTTTTTCTGTCTCCCTTCCTCCCCCCAGGTTCAACATCTCTTCTTCTCCCACTCCCCCCTCCACCCCAGGTCAAACATCTCTTCCTCTCTCCTTCTCCCCTCTGCCCCCAGGTCCAGCATCTCATTCATTCTTCCCCTACCCTCAAGGTGCAACATCTCTCCCTCCCTCCTTCCTCTGCCCTTGGGTCCAACTTCTCTTTCTCTCTTTCTCCCCACCTCCAACCCCAGGTCCAACATCTCTTCTTCTCTCCTACCCTCCCTCTCTCCGCCCATGGATCCAACTTCTCTTTCTTTTTCCCTTCTCCTTCCCGTCCAATACCTCTCTCACCCCTCCCCAAGTCCACCCTCTCTCCCTCTCTCTCAATCTCTTTCTCTCCCTCCCTCCCTCCCTCCCTCCCCCACCCCTAGGTTCATCTGTTCCTCTCTCTCGCCTTCTCCCACCAGGCCCAACATATCTCCATCTCTAGTCTTTGTACATTTTGAAAGAGTAAAGAATTGATTCACATTTACCCATTCTACCTCACTCAGGATTTTGTAGATCTCAATCCTCCCTCAGCTGTCTCTTCTTCAAGCCAAAGCATCCTAACCTCTTAAGCCTTTCCTCACGTGAGAGGCATTCCATTCTCTTAATCATTTTGTTGCCCTCCTTTGAATCTTTTCTAATTTGGTTATCTTTTTTCAGTTGTGATGAACAGAATTATACACAAAACTCAAGATGTTGCTCATCATGAAGTGGTACAGAGGCATTATGATATTCTTTGCTTTGTTTTCTATTCTTTCCTAATAATTCCTAATATTCTGTTTGCTTTTATGGCTTCTGCCACACACTGAGCACAAGATTTCAGGGGTTTTTTCTGTGATGACACCTAGATATTTTTCTTGGTTGTTGATTCCTAATGTGGAATCAAGCATCATGTAGCTATGATTTGGATTATTCTTCCCCATGTGCATCACTTTCCACTTGTCCACATTAAATTTCTTCTGCCATTTTGAGACCAGTCCTCCACCAATTTCATATAGTCCGCATGCAATTTAACAACTTTGAATAGTTTTGTGTCATCTGCAAACCTTACTGGTCATTCCTATTTCCAGATCATTTTTAAATATGTAAAAAAGCACTCATTCCAGTACAGATCCTTATGGCACTCTACTATTCACCTTCACCCAATTGAGAGAATTGGCCATTTAACCATATTCTCTGTTTTCTAGTTTTCAACCAGTTGACAATCCACAACAAAACATTGCCTCCTACCTCATAGCTTTTTAATGTTCTCAAGAGCCTCTCATGAGGGACTAGTCAAAAATTTCTAAAAATCTAGATAAGCTACATCAACCATCTCACCTTTAACCATATGTTTATTCATGCCTTCAAAAAAATGCAACAAATTATTGAGGCAAGATTTATCTTGGTTGAATCCATGTTGACTCTGTCCCAATTAATCAATGTTTGTCTATGTGTTCAGATGAGCAGTTGCCATTTATAAGGTCCAACTTAACCAGTTAACTTTAACCATATAATACTGAATATGAGTTCTAACCTATGAAGCTTTAGCTAGGCCCTTCCTTGCTTCTAACATTATCTAACCAGATAAGTTTTGGAGAGACATCAAATTGCTGTTACTCCTTTTTTGTTGGCATTGCCGCACCAGGGACCACTAGCATAGTGTAATAAAAGAGGCCCTATATGTTCCATTTTGCTTATACCCTATGCTATCTATTAAAATGTTTTATTGCTTATTGTGTTGACATTGTAATATAGTATACTATGCAGTACCTTGTATTATTTGAATATTTTTACTGCTGTGATTGTCAGTTGCCTATGTTTGACTTATTCTTGCTATACACCGCCTTGAGTGAATTTCTTCAAAAGGGCACTAAATAAATCATAATAAACGTCTAAAAATAAATTGGGCTGCAAGTTAATCACAGTTAACTCTGTGATTAATGCATTCATTTTTAATCATAATTTAAAATATTAATCACAGTGCAGCATCTCCTGTCTCCTCCAAACATCTCTTCTGTTTCATCTATTCCCAACCCTTGTCCTAGGTGTGATCCAGCATCTTTCACCCCACCTGTGACTCATCACCCCCACCCCCATTCAGGTCCATCTTAAAGCTGGTCTTCTGTTGATCCCCTGCAGCCCTAAAAATTAACTAATTGTTTGGCCACATGTCAACTGATCAGCAGCCTGTGATATTCAGCTTTGAAGGTTTGTCCTGTTAACTCAAAAAGTTAATTGAATAAATCTCCCCAACCCTGTCTGCAACATGGGCATTGGCACATACTTTATTCAGAAAATAAATCTGTTCAGTAGGCATAATAATTTATACAATATTGTTCTATTTCATTTTCTAGCACCAAAACCACTCAGCCATTCTGTGTCTTCTGTCAACTTGCGGTTTGGAGGTCGAACAACTATGAAGTCTGTTGTATGCAAAATTAACCCTATGTTAGATGTGGCTTCCTCTGGGTCTGAAGTGAAAAAATGGTGGACAAGGCAACTAACTGTAGAGAGTGATGAAAGTGGTGACGATCTTCTTGACATGTAAGGAAAAGAAAGAAGCCAAGTCAAGCTACTGTATGTTGTAATTAAAAAAAAGTATAGTATTTTTATATTGCTTTTCCTGGACATTACATATAATGTATGTTATAGTTTGTTCTATCTTGAGTGGAAGAGTGGCCTAATGGTTAGTGCAGCAGGCTTTGATCCTGACAGCCTGGGTTAATTCCCACTGCAGCTCCTTGTGACCTGGGGTAAGCCACTTAGGAGCCCTTTTACAAAGGTGCGTTAGGTGCTATATGCATGCAGTACATGCCAAAACGAGAGTACTGCCAGGCTACTGCGCCCATAACGCCTGGATGATTTATTTATTTATTTCCTCCCACGCACGCCATTTCCAGTGGTAATCGGCACTTGGTGCGTGCTGACTGGTCACCGTGCATGTAGCGCGTGAGCCCTTACTGCTAGATCAATGGGTGGTGTTAAGGGATCAGGCCGGTTTTGGGCATGCACCGGTTTCAGTTATACCGCAGGCTCTTTTCCCGTCCCATCAAAAAAAAGCCCTTTTTTTTCCAGACGCAGTAAAAACAGGCTCGGTGCAAGCCCAATACATGAGTATACACTACTGCAGGCCACTTTTCACCGTGGCTTAGTAAAAGAACCCTTAAACATCTATTGCACCAGGTACAAAAGAGTGTGAGCCCTCTAGGGACAGAGAAAGTACCTGCATATAATGTGTACAGTGCTGTGTAGCACTATAGAAATTATTAGTAGAAGTAAATTATGGAAGGGATAATTTGTAATAAACTGTATGGTTGCAAAATATATAGATCTCATAGACAATTTTCAAACATAGCTAGTAGTTTCTCTTTGAAAATTTCTTGCAAGGCACATGGCAGAGCTTCCCTAAACTGATCCTGTGACCCCGCAGACAGTTGAGATTTTTAGGCAATGTCTAATATATGCCGAATAACCTCATGCATATTCATTGTGGGTGGTGTGAAAACCCAACTGGCTAGGGGTTTCCCAAGAAAAGTTTGGGAAACCCTGTTATATGGAAACAAGTGTTCATATATTTTGCATCTCCTGTTTCTGTAAATGACATAGGGGCCCTTTTATTAAGCTGCAGAAGGGCTACTGTAGCAATGGAATGCAGCAAATTGGCCCTATTACAGAAGTCCGGCAGTAGTGCCAGTATGTGTCACACACCATTTTTGAGCACTGGGGGCTTACCCGGCAGTAATCGGGCAGTGCTGCATGCTGCCCTATTACCGCTGGGCTAGCGCAGGAGCCCTTACCGCCTCCTAAATAGGAGGCAGCAAGGGCTTCCCCAGGAAATAGCTGAGCGGCAAGTGCTTAACTTACCACATGGCCATTTCCGTATTTTAAAAAACAGCCCATTACCACTGCGGTAAAAGGGGGCCTCTGCGCACACCAAACCCATACTCCAATGCCACCGCAGGGGTCCTTTTACCGCAGCTAGGTAAAAGAACTCCATAATGAGGCAAAATGCCATGTGTAAATTTAAAAATCCAAATGTACATACATTGTTCACGCCAACCTAAACATTTGTGAAAAATACCTTTTTTAACCTGGCTAAAAATTATGCACATTTTGAAAACCCACACATTCTTCAGTTGCTCAGATGGGTCAGACTTTCAAAATAGCAATAGGGGAACAACAGAAAAATATCAAAAACAGGAAAAAGTTTGTTGTATCATAAATGAGCCAAGAATGAAACAGTTTTAATCTATAATAAAACTATTTTTGAAAAGCAAAAAAACAGGAAGAGAACTCATCTGAATCCCATGCTAATAGTGTTACACACTGAAGCTCAAAGGGATCAAATGCAGTCATAAGAGTTCAAGCTTCCTTAACCATAGAACTTTTCAAAATAATTCGCCAAATTCATTAAGGGGGTCTTTTATTAAAGCTTAGCTTGAGTTATCTGCATCAGGGCCCTTAAGTAAAAGACCCCCTAAGTTCTTATTTCAAATCTGTTCAAAATAAAAGAAACAAACAGCAAACACATCAGATGTGGGAAAAAAAGACCCAGAAAGGTTTTATATAACTTAGCCAAAAAAACTTCACATCAACAATACTTTCAAACATTTATTTATTTATTAATTATGACATTTCTACTCTGCATTTTCCCAAGAAAGCTCAGGTTTAATGCGGCTTACATAACAAATTAACAAGAAGCATTACAAAACAATTAATATTAATACAAGAATACAACTATTTAAAAAGATTTCTTATCATATTAGCTGAACACAGATCAAAAGACATGAGTTTTAAGTAAACTTCTAAATTAAATATAATCGACTGAGTGGCATACTTTAATGACTCATTTACAAGTATAGAATCAGTCAGCTACCATCAGAGTTATTTAAATGTATACAAAAATACACAGATCTCAAAACTCCATAATCAAAATATTTCACTTAGTCTTGTGGTGTATTCTTACATTCTATTTATCTCAAAGCACTCAGGATATTTAAATATGAGTACTGCTCCTTTCTGAGCATTTCAGTATTAGTACTGCTTCCTGACAAGGGCATCTCATTTTGCCAATGGCTGCATCAGAGGAGAATACCATTATTTGCATACATATCTTTGAAAATGTTCCTCAAGATACATTAGGTAACATAGGGCTAAATGTATTAAAAGGTGCTAACGTGAGTTCATGCATGCTGTTTACCACTTATCCCATTTAATGCAACAGAACCTACTTGCTAATAGCACACACTGATGTAGCCCATAAAGCTGACAACTTTGACATAAAGATGACTTCCATCATTAGGTGCAAGGCAGTCATTGAAATCTGATGGCATACAGAAGGTTATCATGCTCTCTCCTCTCATCTCCCTGAGTACCATTGTATTTCATTCCTTGTGCCCTGGATGGTGCTTCAGTCTGGTAAATCCTCCCTTAGCAATGACAGTGCCTTCTGTTCCTGATGTACAGTTCGCTGATCCTGAGCAGTTCAAACAACTGATCACTGAATCAAATGGGCTGTAGTCACCGGGCTTCCTCTCCCCTTGTGACAGCCCCGGTAGTCATTAAAGCTTGAACATACATACAGTTTTCAAAAAGAAACAAGGCCGGTAGTTTTCCCTTGAAAATGTCTTGCAAGGTATATAGCAGAGCTTCCCTGGGATCCCACAGCCATATGCAAACTGACCCCATTCATATTCCTTGTGGGTAGCCTGAAAATCCATCTGGCTGTGAAGTTTTCAGGATAGGTTTGAGAAGCCCTGTTATATGAGCACAAAAGTACCCATGAATTTTGAATCTCCTATTTCCAGAGGTGACGTGATGAGGTAAAATATCATGTGTAAATTTAAAAATTCAAATATATGTGCATTGTGTACTCTCATATGTTCATTTTGTTTCTCCTCCCCTTGTGACAACCATGGTAGTCACTATAACTTGTACGTATACAATTTTCAAAGGTAAACAAGACTAGTAGGTGTCCTTTGAAAATGTCTTACAATGTATATGGCAGGTCTTGACAGACCTGTACTCTCTATTAATCCTGATTCCTGGAGTTAGGAGAAAAATACACACACAAAAAAAACCATAAGAAATTGATTCTACTGAAAAAAAAGAAGTAATAATGGTAACACAAGGATCCTGTTCCTTTTTCATGATACTCACCTGGCTTGACTCTGTATTCCCCAGATTCTATAAATGACGACTAAAGTTGCGTGTGCAATCTGCACGCATAGCCAATTCGTGCACGCAACTTAAGAACATAAGAGTAACCATACTGGGTCAGAACAATGGTCCATCCATCCCAGCATCCTGTTTCCAACAGTGGCCATGCCAGATCACAAGTACCTGGCAGAAACCCAAATCACAGCAACATTCCATGCTACAAATCTCAGGGCAAGCAGCTTCCTCCCCATGTCTTTCCCAACAGCACTTTTCCTCCAGGAATTTGTCCAAACCTTTTTAAATTCCAGACACGCCAACTGCCGTTACCACATCCTCTGGCAAAGAGCTCCAGAGCGTAACTATTTGTTGAGTGAAAAAATATCTCCTCCCATTTGTTTTAAAAGCATTTCCATATAATCTCCTTCAGTGTCCCCCAATCTTCGCACCTTTAGAACGAGTAAAAAATTGATTCACTTCCACTTGTTCCACACCACTCAGGATTCTGTAGACCCCAGTCACATCTACCCTCATCCGTCTCCATTCCAAGCCGAAGAGCCCCAACCTTTTCAGCCCCTCTCCATACGAGAGGAGCTCCATCCCCTCTACCATCTTGGTTGCTCTTCTCTGAACCCCTTCCAACTTCACCACATCTTTTCTGAGATACAGCAACCAGAACTGAATGCAATATTCAAGGTGCGGTCGCACCACGGAGCGACACAGAGGTCCTATGGCATTTTTGGTCCCATTCACCATCCCTTTCCTAAAAATTCCCAGCATCCTGTTTGCCCTTTTGGCCGCCGCCACACACTGAGCAGAAGATTTCAGAAGGACCTTACGAGACTGAGAGACTGGGCGGCTAAATGGCAGATGACGTTTAATGTGAGCAAGTGCAAGGTGATGCATGTGGGAAAAAAGAATCCGAATTATAGCTACATCTTGCAAGGTTCCACGTTAGGCGTTACGGACCAAGAAAGGGATCTGGGTGTCGTCGTCGATAATACACTGAAACCTTCTGCTCAGTGTGCTGCTGCGGCTCGGAAAGCGAATAGAATGTTGGGTATTATTAGGAAAGGTATGGAAAACAGGTGTGAGGATGTTATAATGCCGTTATATCGCTCCATGGTGCGACCGCACCTTGAGTATTGTGTTCAATTCTGGTCACCGCATCTCAAGAAAGATATAATGGAATTGGAAAAGGTGCAGCGAAGGGCGACTACAATGATAGCGGGGATGGGACGACTTCCCTAGGAAGAAAGACTAAGGAGGCTAGGGCTTTTCAGCTTGGAGAAGAGACGGTTGAGGGGAGACATGATAGAGGTATATAAAATAATGAGTGGAGTAGAACAGGTGGATGTGAAGCGTCTGGGGGCATGCGATGAAACTACAGTTTAGTAAATTTAAGACAAATCAGAGAAAACTTTTCCTCACCCAATGCGTAATTAAACTCTGGAATTCGTTGCCGGAGAACGTGGTGAAGGCGGTTAGCTTGGCAGAGTTTAAAAGGGGGTTAGACAGTTTCCTAAAGGACAAGTCCATAAACCGCTACTAAATGGACTTGGGAAAAATCCACAATTCCGGGAATAACATGTATAGAATGTACGTTTGGGAAGCTTGCCAGGTGCCCTTGGCCAGGATGCTGGGCTCGATGGACCCTTGGTCTTTTCCCAGTGTGGCATTACTTATGTACTTATGTACTTATCTACAATGACACCTAGACCCTCCTCCTAAGTGCCAACCCCCAATGTAGACCCCAGCAACTTAATTGTTTAACAAGCTAATCAGTGCCAATAATTGGCCGCTAACAAGCAATTATTGGCACTAATTGGTACTAATTAGAATTTGCACATGCAACTTTCTAAGCATATTCTGTAAAGTGGTGTGCGTAAATTCTAATGCGTGGATCACAAAAGGGGACTTAGCTATGGGAGCGGCATGAGTGTGCCAGGGGTGTTCCTAACATTTATGCACACTGTTACAGAATATGCCCAATCCACACCTAAATAAGATGTGGGCATTTACATCAGGTTTTCATTGATGTAAATGGCTACACCTAAATTTTAGTTGAGGGATGGCCACTAAGTGTATTTTTTATTTATTCAAGGTGCTTGATATACCTTACAGAGTCCAAACATGGCTACTGCATGGTGTACAATACCAAAATAAAAATTTTAAGGGAGAGGACAAAAGGGAGGGATAGACAGCAGAATGCAGATTAACCAAAGGCCTCAGAGAACAGTTTTAAGCAAAGTCAATTTTGAATAGGAAATCTATGACCGAAGAGAGGAAGGAATTGAGTTCCAAAGAGTGGGGCCTAAAAAGCTGACGGTAGGCTCTTGGGATATAGTTAAACGAAAAGATGGGAGAGAGGGTACTACAAGAAGGTTGAAAACCAGAAGAGCAGAGGGAATGAGGTGGAGTATAAGGGATAAGAACTGAGCGAAGATAAGCAGGGGCAGAGGGGAGGTGAGACTTGAAGACTAGACAGAGAATTTTAAACTTTATTTGGGTAGAGATTTGAATTCAGTGTTTGGAATGTAGAAGCAGAGTAACATAATCGAAATGATGAGCAGAATGGACAAATTTTACAGCAGTTAATTGTATAAGTTGAAGATGCTTTATAGAGTACAAGAGGAAACCAGCATATAAAGAGTTGCAGTAACAACCGAAATAAGAAGAGTGTGAAGAAGTGGTGGATCTAAGTAGGAATGAAGAGACCAGCTTAGAATCAAAATTAACCCGAGGGTTTTCACCGTGTCCGAGTATGGAAAGAGATGGCCATCAATAGAAGTGGGGAGTAGGAGTAGCAAGGTGACACCAGGATTGGGAGAACTTATGGCTTCACATTTCGTGGAGTTGAGGAAAAGATTACTTTTCTTCAGCCAAGAGGAAACATGATGAAGACAGTTGTGGATTGTGGTGAGAGATGAAGTGAAATTAATGACCTTGCAAAGAACCTGAATGTCATTTGCATAGCAGAATGGTACACAGCCCTATTCCTGAATAAGTATTAGAAGGGGTGAGAGGAAAATATTGAACAGGGAAAGTGCCAAAGTGGATCCCTGAAGTACACCCAGGGTGACCAGATAGGAGGAAGACTCAGTGGATCCATGAAACAACTGAAGGAGCGTCCTGTAAGATAGTCAGTGAACCAAGCAAGAACAGTGTCACGTACCCCTTAGGGAATGACACTGAGAGAGAAGGAGAGAGTGATCCACCAAATCAAATGCAGACAATTTGGTGGATCAAAGGAGATAACTGTGACAGAATAGTGCTGATCCAGAGTGGTGTGGATAGTGTTGTAAAATGATAAAAGGAGAGTTTCAGTACTGTGATGATGACGGAGGCCAGACTGGTAAGGATGGAGTGCATTAGTGCTTTCAAGAAAATTATCTAGCTGAAGAAAGACTATCTTTTCTGAAATGTTTGAGAAGAACAGAAGATTGGAGATGGGACAAAAATTAGAGGGAAGAGAAGGATTGAGAAGAGGTTTGTTTTTTTTAAATGATGAACAAGGGCATGTTTCCAAGTAGGTGGAAACTGACCAAGAGTAAGGCTGGAATATAGCAGAGGAAGCAGCAAAGGGGAGAGGAGAGGAAATAGACAGTTGACAAGGTGAACAGGTCAAGGGTCGAGAGGAAAGGATGAAGGATTGAGAGACCTAACTATCTGAAGCACGTTGGCACTAGATGGGAGAATGAAAGATAACCAGGTTACCGTGAAGGTTGTGACAGAGGAAGAAGAGAGAAGTTCAGTAGGAGAGCCAGAAGGTAAAGGAGGAGTGGATGATGAAAGAGCTATAGACTGACATGGAGGGGCATAATGGAACAGAAACGCCTATCTCCATGGGCGTTAATCTCCGAGAACGGGTCCGTGAAGGGGCGGACCAAACTGTATTTACGAAAAAAATAGACGCCCATGTTTTATTCGCCAATGTGTGAGCTGGGCGTTTTTGCTTTTCAGCGATAACGGAAAATGAAAGCGCCCAGCTCAAAAACGAATAACTCCAAGGCATTGTTCGTGGGAGGGGCCAGGATTCGTAGTGCACTGGTCCCCCTCACATGCCAGGACACCAACCGGGCACCCTAGGGGGCACTTTTACAAAAACAAAAAAACAGGTAAAAGAGCTCCCAGGTGCATAGCACCCTTCCATTGTGTGTTGAGCCCCCCAAATCCCCCTCAAAACCCACTGCCCACAAGTCTACACCATTACTATAGCCCTAAGGGGTGAAGGGGGGCACCTACATGTGGGTACAGTGGGTTTGGGGGGGTTGGACGACTAATAAGCATTAAGCAGCACAATTGTAACAGGTAGGGGGGATGGGCCTGGGTCCACCTGCCTGACGTCCACTGCACCCCCTAACAACTGCTCCAGGGACCTGCATACTGCTGCCAGGGAGGTGGGTATGACATTTGAGGGTGAAAATAAAAAGTTGTGAAACATCATTTTTTTGTGGTGGGAGGGGGTTAGTGACCACTGGGGGAGTCAGGGGAGGTCATCCCTGATTCCCTCTGGGGGCAATCTGGTCATTTAGGGCACTTTTTGGGGCCTTATTCGTGAAAAAACAGGGTCCAGGAAAAGTGCCCTAAATTCTAGCTAAAAACGCATCCATTATCGGCGAAGGGCGCCCATCTCTGTTCGGGTGATAACCACGCCCCAGTTCCGCCTTCGACACGCCTTCGACACGCCCCCATCCACTTTGTCCGCATCCGCGACGGAGTGCAGTTGAAAGCGTCCCAAATTCGGCTTTTGGTTATACCGCGTTATTCGTTTTTGTGAGATAAACGCCCATCTCCCGATTTAGGTCGGAACTTGGGCGTTTTTCTCGTTCGATTATAAGCTGGATGGGGTCTCAGCAGGGGGTGAGGGAAGAGCAATAATGAAAGGGCTACAGACTGGTACAGGGTCTCAATTTTTGTTATCCAGGCTGCACCCAGGTTATCTGGTGGGAGCACAGATGGATCATATGACAGTGGGACAGTCTGTGTTGGGGCCAACTCTGACAGGATATGATGGGTGGTTTTGTTAACTGATTTTTAAAACAACAGAATCATTGTGATGTAGGTTCCATGATTAATGACTAGCATTTTCATTTATCCCAATTGACTAATCAATTTACCCCTTATAAATATATTAATGGGGAAATGACCATGGTTTACTACTGATTTAAAGGCTAGAAAACAGAATTGTAGGGAACTAGAAAACGTATGGCTTCATTCTAAATTGGATTGTGGAAGACAAAAATGGAGAAATAGTATTAATCTTTTGAAAAAAGGACATACAGCAGGCAAAATGATTGCTTTACTGTAAGAAAATTGCATTAGGAGGTAATGAATCAAGAGAATAATTGATTGAGATTTATTCAAAATAGTATCATCATTGTTTCAGAAACCACCTGGTTATGCCAAGATGTTAGGTCCATCTGCAGAAGAGCTGGCTAATTATTTTATTCAGAAGATTCGACTTTTGAGAGCTCAGTTTCAAACTCAATCTGTCTTATGTGCTCCTGCTTATCAATACTGGGAGGATGTTGCTAAGGTGGAACCTGATCACTTAGTACCTCTTATTTCTAAATTTAGTAATATGATCAAACAGTGGAGTGCCTCAAGGATCGGTGCTGGGGCCGATTCTGTTCAATATATTTGTGAGTGACCTTGCCGAAGGGTTAGAAGGTAAAGTTTGCCTATTTGCAGATGATACTAAGATCTGTAACAGAGTGGACACCCTGGAGGGAGTGGAAAACATGAAAAAGGATCTGAAGAAGCTAGAACAATGGTCTAAGGTCTGGCAATTAAAATTCAATGCCAAGAAATGCAAAGTGATGCACTTAGGGAATAGAAATCCACGGGAGACGTATGTGTTAGGTGGCGAGAGTCTGATAGGTACGGACGGGGAGAGGGATCTTGGGGTGATAGTAACTGAGGATTTGAAGGCGACGAAACAGTGTGACAAGGCGGTAGCTGTATCTAGAAGGTTGTTGGGCTGTATAGAGAGAGGTGTGACCAGCAGAAGAAAGGGAGTGTTGATGCCCCTGTATAAGTCGTTGGTGAGGCCCCATCTGGAGTATTGTGTTCAGCTTTGGAGGCCTTATCTTGCTAAGGATGTAAAAAGAATCGAAGTGGTGCAAAGAAAAGCTACGAGAATGGTATGGGATTTGCGTAACAAGGCGTATGAGGAGAGACTTGCTGACCTGAACATGTATACCCTGGAGGAAAAGAGAAACAGGGGTGATATGATACAGACGTTCACATATTTGAAAGGTATTAATCCGCAAACGAACCTTTTCCGGAGATACGAAGGCGGTAGAACGAGAGGACATGAAATGAGATTGAAGGGGGGCAGACTCAAGAAGAATGTCAGGAAGTATTTCTTCACGGAGAGAGTGGTGGATGCTTGGAATGCCCTCCAGCGGGAGGTGGTGGAGATGAAAACGGTAACGGAATTCAAACATGCGTGGGATAAACATAAAGGAATCCTGTTCAGAAGGAATGGATCCTCAGGAGCTTAACCGAGATTGGATAGCAGAGCCGGTAGTGGGAGGCGGGGCTGGAGGTTGGGAGGTGGGGATAGTGCGGGGCAGACTTATACGGTCTGTGCCAGAGCCAGTGGTGGGAGGCGGGACTGGAGGTTGGGAGGCGGGGATAGTGCTGGGCAGACTTATACGGTCTGTGCCAGAGCCGGTGGTTGGGAGGTGGGGATAGTGCTGGGCAGACTTATACGGTCTGTGCCCTGAAGAGCATAGGTACAAATCAAAGTAGGGTATACACCAAAAGTAGCACACATGAGTTGTCTTGTTGGGCAGACTGAATTGACCTTGCAGGTCTTTTTCTGCCGTCATCTACTATGTTACTATGTTACTATCTACCATTGGAGGCAGTTATTTGGTTAACATCTTTTCTTAATTTAATATTCGGGAATGGATTGTTTCCCTTTTGGCATGATTACATTAATCCCTTTACTGAAAGATAAATCCAAATCTGTAGACTTATGTACAAATTATAGACCAGTTGCAAATATTCTTTTTTTAGCCAAATTGGCTGAGTCATCTGCAGCATTACCTAGATAGACACAATATTTTAGATTCTCAATAATCTGGATTTATCTAATATTTTAGTACTGAGACTTTATTGTTGTCACTAGTAAAAAAAGGCCCGTTTCTGATGCAAATGAAACGGGGGCTAGCAAGGTTTTCTTCTGTGTGCATGTGGGAGTGTGTGTGTCCCTGCCCTCTGTCCTCTCTCCCTTCCCCTGTGCTGTCTGTCCCCTCCCCCCTCGGAGTCGAGTCCTTCAGTGTTAAGTTTCCTGCTCTGCTGTGTTTGTGTTACAGAGATAGTGAGGGCTTCTGCCCTCTCTCCCCTCCCCCTCTGAGTCCTTCACTGTTACAAAGAGAGCGATTTGATTTCGTGCTTTGCTGTGTTTTCCTTCACTGTTTGTGTTACAGAGAGAGCAAGGGCGGGGCAGACACTCATGGGGAAACCGGATATCTCTCCCCCTTCACACTTCCGGCTGGAGGCTTCATTTAGAACGTTGGTGGTGCCTTTTATATATAGAGATTAACCTCAAAACTTCAAGATATTTAATTAAGGACATTGTGCTTTACTAATGTACTTGGACTTATCCTTTGCTTTGATGTTTTAAATCATGATTTATTCTTAAGTAAGTTAAGAATACGTATAGGGATTACTGGGGCAATATGGAATTGGTTCTCTGGATTTTTGAGAAATCGTTCATATCATGTGAGAAGACCCAGGGGCCCTTTTACTAAGCCGTGTAAGGCTGTACACGCGCCCAATGTGCACCAAAGGAGTTACCGCCCAGCTACTGCATGGCTCATGTGGTAATTTCATTTTTGGCGCACGTCCGATATGTGCATATTGGATGCACGCCAAGTAGCATTTGGCGTGCATAAGTCATTACCACCAGGTTACTGTGTGAGACTTTACCACTAGGTCAATGGCTGGCAGTAAGGTTACAGACCCAAAATGGACATGCAGCAATTTTGATTTTGCCACACATCCATTTTTGGCAAAAAAAATTTAAAAACAACAACAATTCCACCAGTAAAAGTTATCTCTTATAACTGTTAAAATATTTTTTCTTTTTAATATGCAGTGCTCAGACTATACTAACATACCGTATACCATATATTGTGGTGTCGGCCTGCAGCATTCACTTCATAGCACCAGTCCTGCCTACCTCCTAACAAGCGGATTCTTTGTGTTGAACCGCTGTAGTTAAAACACTGGTTATATACAGATATGAACACTTATCTGTGAATGTCTTTAAAGTGCCAACGGTAGGACCGATGTAAATGCTGCTGGACCTTCACCCTTATGTGACAGTGAAGTTAAAAGTAGGATTCCTTCATTATTCCCAATGTGGGGCCACGTTTCACCGTGTTGGCGTTTTCAAGGGAATATATTTCGACTTTCTACAAAGCTGAAAACATATAGGTATCAGTCTAAAAAGTCATTTTATGTTGTATAGTCTTATCTAATGTTACTCATTCACAGTATATCACTCTTTTTCAACTTTTCTCAGTAAATATTCATTTAGATTCTCTATTTCGGCTTACCGGGAGTGATCACGAGCCAGGCTCATCCCTGCTAGTATTGACCCGGCGCCAACTAATGGCGCTTTTTATATACGTCAGTCAACAGCTGACTGCAGTAATCAAGTAAGCTGTAATTGTGTCATGATAGTGGTTATGTGATTAGCCAATCTATTTCTTTATTGAGACCCTGTGGTTGTACTGTATTCCATAGATAGATGAATCTTTGTTCATGTTTCATCAGTATGACTGTAATATCACCCCCCCCCCCCCATCGTAGTTGGATGTGCCTGAGAACTACATACTTAAGATCTGATTCTCTGTGACCTTTAGCCTGCCAATGCACTACTAATGAGGTCTCACTTTTGTTCAACCTGATGTTACTGAGGTGTTCACCAATCTGCTATTTTTTAGTTTAAACAGCTTTGTCTGTCCTATGTACCATTTTAAACATGGACAACAGATGGCATATATCACTTGGGCAGTGTTGCAATCAGTTTTGGATCTCAGGTCAAAACGTCTGCCCATGACTGGATTGATGACATAATTAGTCATTTTTTACAGGTGCGCTGAAGAATGATTCTGTGCACGCCCAAAACCTGCGCCTACACTACCACAAACCATTTTTCAGCACACCTTAGTAGAAGGACCCCTCAGAAAGATATCTTCTTTCTGGTGTTCAGAGTGTGGAGTACCCCAAGGTTCTCTCCTATCTCCCATTCATTTTAATATGTTTTTTAGTTCTTTAGAATCTGTGTTGCAGTCTTTGAATTTATCATTTTATATATATACAGATGATGTACAAATTATTATTCTTTTTACTCCCCCAGCTACTGATATTTTCCTCTTAGGAAATATCTCATTGGATGATTGCTCATAAGTTAAAACTAAATACAGGGGGGGAAAGTCTGTACTTTGGATATGAGGGAGAAATCAGTCTTTCTCAAATTTAACATTATAGTTAGATGAAATCCTAATACCTTTACAATCTACTGTCAGGAATTTAGGAGTAATGCTGGGCTCTATATTCAGTGACAAAAGACACAGATTCATCATGTCATTTTTGTGCCTTTTGCTAAGCTATGTCTTATTCACCAGATTCGTCCCTATTTTTTTACTGATGATTTAAAGAAATTAGGTTATGCTTTGTTCTTTTCCTCTTTGGATTATTGTAATGTCCTATATATAGGAGTTATAAAGAATTTTTGTCTCGGCTACAGATGATTCAGAATACGGCAGCTAGTGTTATTTTGCATAAGGATTACTGCCTTATTGGCATCACTACATTGATTTCCTATTAAGACTTGTACTGAGTTTAAAATTGTGTGTACTGTTTTTAAGATTTTAAACAGGTTGTGTCCTGTTTACCTAGCCACATTATTAAGAGGGGCATTTTCGATATGACGTCTAAATCCGATTTTGAACGTTTTGCAAAAATTGTCCAAAACTCCAGTAGCGAACTTGGCCATTTTCAAAGCAGAAAACATCAAACTTTTGTTTTTAAAACAGCCATTTGCTATACATTTTTGTGCTCAGTGCATCTATCTTTTAGGACCATTTTCGGAAAAAAAAATCCAAGGGAAAAACACACAAAAAAACAGGCCATTGGGATGTATTGGGGGAGGGGGAAGTATTCTTAGCAGATTGGCCAGACAGACATCCCAGCAGAGCAGTGGGGCACCCTAGGGGGCACTGCAGTGGACTTCACATAAAAGGTCCTAGGTACACATCTAACCTTTACCCCCTTATGGTTTGCCCTCCAAAAACCTACTGTACCCAATAGCCCTTATGCCTACAGGTGTCTCCTCTATGTGGGTACTGTAGGTATTTGGTGGGTTTTGAAGGGCTCATACTCTCCACCACAAGTGTACCCGTTAGAGTGGGTTATGGGCCTGGGTCCCATTTTCTACTGTATACTGCACCAGCCACTAGGCTACTCCAGGGACCTGTGTGCTGCCCATAACATCTGAAGCTGTATGTGCTGTTTCTTTCACAGGTTTGGGGACTGGGAGGGGATCCATGACCACTGGGGGAATAAATGGGGTTATGCCATAATCCCTCCCATGGTCATTTGACACCGTTTGGTCATTTAGTCATGATTAAAACAGGTCTAGCCAAAAACATCTTAATTTTGGCACTAGACATTTTCATGTTGTTCCAGTATTGCAGAAAAATGTCTATCTTTTGGTGTTGCCCATGTCCCGCCTAAACCATGCCTCCTTGAAATTTGGACAAACTGTGGAGCAAAACGTCTAAAGTCGGGGGGTCAAAAATTGTAAGTTGGACCTTTTGGAGAGAAAAGTGTCATTCTGCCACCTTATGATGTTTTTTGAACGTTTTTCTCTTTTGAAACTGAGCCTCTAAATATGTCAGTCCAACATAAATCTGGAGACAGTTTCATTGTAATAAATTGGATTTATCTTTAACTTCACATATTTATCTATTAACATCTCATAAGAAGTTATTCCTAACCATTGCTCCCAATTTATGGAATTCTCTCCTTGTCGAATTGCAACTTGAATCAAATTATTTGTACTTTCTCAAACAGTTGAAAACTTGGTTATTTGAAAAACATTTATGTAATATATAACAGCCTGTTAGTTCACACAGTGTAAATTTAATTTTTGTTTCTTACGGCTTTTATTTTCTAAGATAATATGGTCTTTTAATCATATTTTATTGTAAATTGTAATTTTAATGTGCCACAACAATTTTCCTGTGATTGGTTCAAGGTAGAATTTCACTCTACTTTGAACCTTTGAGTATCAGACCCTTAGATGGAACACTGAAAAAGATAACTATAAAAACAAAAATGATTTTCCAAAGAAGGGAAAATGATAAAACTAGAGGACATGAATTGAAGTTGCGGGGGTGGTAGACTTAGGAGTAATGTCAGAAAATTATTTTTCGTGGAAAGGGTGGTTGATGCCTGGAGTGCCCTCCCAAATGAGGTGGTAGAGAAAACAAATCCATGGGATGAACATAGAGGATCTCTAATTTAGAAAATGAATTTTTTTATTTTATTTATTTGTTGCATTTGTATCCCATATTTTCCCACCTATTTGCCGGCTCAATCTGGCTTACATAGTACCGTGAGGCGATCGCCTTTCCGGTATGACAAATACAGAGTGATATTATGGTATAATAAGGTGCATGTGTGACAGACACAGAAGGGAATAGAAAGGAGGAAGCGTTCAGTTATGTCCGGTTCAAGTATTAGTATAGTTGTGTTGCAGGATTCAGGCATTTAAGTTGGATCGTTAGGGTATGCCTTTTTGAACAAGATAGTCTTTAGTGATTTCCGGAAGTTTGGTAGGTCATACGTTGTTATTGCGGCGTTTGGTAGTGCGTTCCAAAGTTGTATGCTTATATAGGAGAAGCTGGATGCATAGGTTGATTTGTACTTCAGTCCTTTGCAGCTTGGGTAGTGAAGGTTTAGGTTTGAGCGTGTTGATCTTGTTGTGTTTCTAGTTGGTAGGTCTATGAGGTTTAACATGTATCCCGGGGCTTCGCCGTATATGATTTTATGAACCAGAGTACAGATTTTGAACGCAATACGTTCTTTGATTGGGAGCCAATGCAGTTTTTCTTGTAGGGGTTTGGCGCTTTTGAATGTCGTTTTACCAAATATAAGCCTGGCTGCGGTGTTTTGAGCAGTTTGGAGTTTCTTTATGATTATTTCTTTGCATCCCGCATAGATTCCATTACAGTAGTCTAGGTGGCTCAGTACCATTGATTGTACCAATTTGCGAAATACTTCCCTTGGGAAGAACGGTTTTATACATTTGAGTTTTGAATGATATGCAACCCTTTAAATTGTGTTATTTTATATGTGTTTGCATGTCAAGTAGTGCTTAGATGGCAACTCTGGCTGCATCAACTAAAGGCCAGTGCTGGGCTGGCTTGTAAGATCTGAGTCCCACATATAGCGAACCAGTTTAGTATAGCTTGGAGAGAGCTTTGACGGACTTTTATGCCAATCTGACTTTTATGGTCTGCATCCCGCAAATGACAAGACGGATTCGGATAGGCTGGAGTGAGATTTGATGGCAACTCCAGTAGTTGGAACATAAGAGCAGAGCCAGAAACACCAAAAAAAGACCATGATTAAGTATATATCACGTTCATTGTTGATTTAATCTTAGATTGATAATGAATGCGACTGTTGGGCAGACTGGATAGACTCTTTAGGTCTTTTTCTGCCATCACTTACTATGTTACTATGTTTGTAGGGAGAGCTTTGTTATACATCTGTTTAGCAGAGCAGATGAAACAAAACTGAGGAGCTGAGAAGTCTGCAGTGCTCAGATAATGTCGCCCACTTGTGTACCTGACTAATTCCTGCTTGTTTATAGCAAATACTCACCCACTGTACAGAAATGAATTTGAAGGGATATGCATGTGAATGCTGTTATTCTAGTCAATTGTATGTGTATGTTGACACATACCCAAGTAAGTAGGTGACCATTTTTTAGCTAAACACTGTTCTGTGATTATGCACTTAGATGCAATGATGCATAATTCGTGGGTGGACATTCATGATAGTCACAGTTTGGGCAGAGCACAGGCAGAGTGAATACTTAAAACATAAGGGTCGATATTCAAAATGAGTTAACCAGGCAGGAGTGGCTCCTGCTCGATTAAATTGCCTGTATGGGGCACTTAACCAAATAGTGCTGCCGAAATCAGCTATGTTGTGGGCAGTCCAAAGGCAGAGTCAGCACTTATGCACTTAAGTGCCAGGACTCAGCACTTAACTGTGGAGGAGTGGCCTAGTGGTTAGGGTGGTGGACTTTGGTCCTGAGGAACTGAGTTCAATTCCCGGCACAGGCATCTCCTTATGACTCTGGGCAAGTCATTTAACCCTCCATTGCCCCATGTAAGCTGCATTGAGCATGCCATGAATGGGAAAGCACGGGATACAAATGTACCAAACAAAAACAAGATAACCAGACAAATCAGACCTATCTTTGTCCAATTTCACTTTTCTAGTGAAGGGCCGAATATTGGCCTTAACCGGATAAGTGCCAGACAACCGCATATATCCAGATATCCAGTGCCGGTGCCTGAACATGGACCAGCATTGAATATCCAAGCTTAAAGAAAGTAGCTGAATAATTCCCCATAGATTATAAAATCTTATAATCTAAGCCAGTTCTTTAACAATTGTAGGTGTGAGCATTTACACCATCACTGTGGCTGATTTATATGATTGTGTCTAAAATATAGGTGCCAGTTATACTAATATTCTATAAAGAAAAGTAGGCGGCTATTTTTCTTTACAGAATAGGCTCCAAGGAGGTACATTCTTGCTACCTAAGAGTAATTTATAGAATTATCGTCACCGTCACTGTCACTACATATACATATAAGTTTATAGTGATATATTGTTACTACAAAGGTAAAGTTTTATGGAGAGCAGCACAATGAATATCCATATTTTTCTCATTTTAATAACTTAGCACCTGAAGTGGCCAACGTACAAACACAAGATCTTTAATTTATGTATCTGCTCAGTTTATACTGTTTCTCTGGAGCACTTTTATTATTATAAAATTATCTTACAAGAATAGTATTTTTACTAATTACAAATTAAGAATTTAATACATATTATTTTCTCTGTTATTTTTAAAATATGCAAATTACTAAATTGAAAGATATTAAATATGATTCATTAGTTTTACAAAAATGTAAATATTGTGGTTAATTATGCAAAAAGGTAGATTTTGTTAAAAAGTCTTTAACATCAGGATGTAGCTTGAATTATTTTTAGGTGGTTATATACATAATGAAATTATGAAAATGTTATGGACATCTAGAAAATCAATTTTTCTGGTAAAAAAAAAATATAAATTAAAAAATGACCAATCTGCTGATATCTTTACTGTCATTAATTTTTTTCACTTAGGAAATGCATTTTTGTTATTTTCAGCATATTTTGTTCATTCTACGTTTAATACGTTTGTAAATTTAAAAAAATGTGATTATTCATAAAATATTCAATATCTCTTTACAGTTAATGTTTGTGTTTTGTTTTAAAGATTATTAGGAAACAAGCAAAATGTACTTTTCTTTAATAAATGATATAGGGGGCCTTTTACTGAAGCATAGCGTCCACTAACAAACATCAGTATGCAGTAAGTGCCACATAGCCCATAGGTATAAAATGAGCTGTGCAGCATTTAGCATAGCTTAAGGGCTCCATAGTGAATTATGATCATATTATTTTAAACCGGAAAGGTAACTCAAGATGCTATTTTTAAGGACTACAAAATACACCAGCTAAAGAGAATTGTTCTTTGTTTTAAATTTATGATAAATACATGTATGACATTTAAGGGAAAAGCTAACCCTGAGTTTCCAATAAATTATTAAATGAAAAGACAATGTTGTGTTTGTTTTCTGAGAGTATTTTGTAAAAGATTTGGCAAACGTTCTATACCTGACATTTATAACATTGTGTCAGTAAATATTATTTTTATGTCCATTTGATGATGTTTCTCTAAAGCTTTCATTTCAGAGGGGAGCTATTGAATATAGCAACATAATAGAGCAATTTTTCAACTTGTCTTCAATTAACAAAAGGATGGGGTACTTTTTACCTGTGGAATTTGCACTTTTCAGAGAAAGTGTGCATTTACTTTCAGTTTGTACCTGGTATTTGTGCAAACAGATTTCATCAGAAAATAATACACAAAGACTTATTTATAGATAGACTAGTAAAAAAGGCCCATTTCTGACACAAATGAAATGGGCGCTAGCAAGGTTTTCCTCGGAGTGTGTATGTTTGAGAGAGTGTATGTGAGAGTGACTGTGTGTGAGAGAGAGAGAGTGAATGTGCAAGTGTGTGTGTGAGAGAGAGTGAGTCTGGGTGCGAGTGTGTCTGTGAGAGAGCGAGTGTGTGTGTGAGAATGAGAGTATGTGCAAGTGCATATGTGAGACAGTGTGAGAAAGAGAGAGAGTGTGTTTCACACAGATACAGTGTGTGCGAGAGAGAGTGTGTGAGACACAGACTCTCTGTGAGACTGAGTGTATGAGACCAAGAGAGTGTGTGAGTGACTGTGTGACACATAGAGAGTGAATGTGATACAGTGTGAGACATAGAGTGTGTGAGAGACAGTGTGTGAGAGTGAGAGAAAGACATTGACTGTGAGAGAGAGAGAGTGTGTGTGTGAAAGAGATACCTCCCCCACTCTCTGGTGTCAGGCCCCCTCCCTCCCTCTCTCTGGTGTCAGGCCCCCCCCCCCCTCTCCCTCTCTCTCTCTCTCTCTCTGGTGTCTGAGCGTTACTGTGCAGGACGCTGAGCTCTGGCTGTGCTTCAAGGAACTGACCAATCCTATTTAATAGAATGCACCTCCAACATTCTGAAGCCGAGAAACCTCGTGTGGTTGGTCACTTCTGCTTATGACGAACCCGGAAGTATGTGATGTCAATTCAGGAGATGGATACAGAGAGCAGGAATGCCTCAGCCATGCAGTCAGCTTCAGAATGTTGCAGGTGTGTTTTATTATATAAGATATATAAGATATGCAAAAAATTACCCCCCCCCTCCCCCCCCCCCCCCCCCCCCCCCCGTGTTTTGTGTTGTTTTCTCATCAACCGCTTGGAATTTCAGTGTGAAATTTTACAGCTTTACTTGTTGTTACAATCTACAGGGTCCTTTTACAAAGCCACAGTAAAAAGTGGCCTGCGGTACTGTGGGCATGTCTTTTGGGTGCAAGCTGGACTACTTTTTACCGCTGCTAGAAAAAAGGCCATTTTTTAATGGGCCAGGAAATGGGTGTGCACAAAAATTAAAACTAGTTCACGTCTATTTACGGCCTGAGCCCTTACCACCAACCATTGACTTAGCAGTAAGAGCTCACGCACTACCCGTGTGGGGAGAGAGAGGACTTCAGCAAGATGAATGGGGGTGGTCTGTGCCAAGGGAGGGAGAGGGCTGGGAATTGGAGAAAAGTGTATGGTGTGTGTGTGTGTGTGTGAGTGTGATTGGTTGGGGGGACTGAAGAAAGGTGAACAGAGAGAGAGAGAGAGAGTGTGTGTGTGTGTGTGTGTGTGTGTGTGTGTGGTGGAGGGGACTGGAGAAAAGTGGATAGTATGTGTGTTGTGTCTAGGGTGGGGAGGTTGGAGAAAGGTAGATGGTGTGTGTCATGGGGCTTGGGAGTGGACAGAAGAGGGGGAAGATACCTTGGGGTGAACAGAAAAGGGGTCTTTCTGGGTGTTAGGGAAAAGCATAGGGAGGGCAATGAAAGCTGAATGATGGGGAGAGAAAACTCTAGAAGGCTTTTTCCCTATCCCACCCCCACTGCATGAACACCTAATTGTAGGTGTGTTAAAAACGCTAGCGCTCCTTAGTAAATAGGGCCCTAAGTATTACAAAAACCACTATCATACGTGGGAATAAGTTATTATCATAGGTCTTTTTTAAAAGAAAGAAAGAGGAGGAAAGAATCAGCATCAAAAACTCCCTATCCATGGTGAAAATCTACTGATTCAAAAAAGCATTTTCTTTCAAATACATATAAACACACAAAAAATAGTAAATTGTTGGCAAATCCACAATCCAAAAATGAATCCTAGTGATACTTTAAACTAGAACAAAGCAAGTAAGCTTACTGCATTCAGGGGGTCTTTTACTAAGGCGCACTGGCGTTTTTAGCATGCATTAAAAATAGGCACGCGCTAAATGCTAAAGACACCATAGGAATATATTGGTGTCTTTAGCGTTTAGCACGCACCTATTTTTAGCACACGCTAAAAACGCCAGCGCACTTTAGTAATAGACCCCCTCAGTGTCCATTACAAAAAATCAAAAGAGCATAACCAGCAAAAAATGTCATAAGGGTCACTTAGCTGGAAGAACCAGCCATAAGTCCATTGATGTAGCTCAAACCAAGCCTCTACATGCAACACTGAACAGCGCACTGCTAGTTCCACTTGATGTTTTTCTTCAACAAGAGTGCCTTGTTTTGTTTCTCTAAACGCTGCTTCAGGAAGAATCTCAAAATATCAGTGGATTTCACACAACCTTAACTGAGTTAAAAATGGCACCAGGTTTACAATCTAATATGAATACATACCTTAAGAACAATCATCAGTGAAATCTCTTACCCCCCCCCCCCCCCATTTACAAAGCCGTGCTAGCGGCTATGTCAGCATTGTTGCATGGCTTTGTAAACGGGGGTTATATCCGTTTTACTTTATCTTCTATTACTCTATCACCTTCTGATGATGATTGTTTATTTCTGAACTTCTGATAACCACTGTATTATGTATTAACATGGGGCAGTGAGATTAGAATATGCAGTGAAATTAGTATACATATACATATATAATATGATCCCCTGTATAAGCATCAGCTATAATTGTTTGTTAATTTGTAAATTGCTATGTTTAAAGTATTTTATTAAATTTTTGAATAAACATGGACTAAAAAAATACATTCACATGTCAACAGAGGCATGTAGATGTGTATATCACATACCTGGATTAATACCAGTTTGAGCTGCTATTTACACATGCAGATCTACACCCTGCAGAGATTTCAAATGGACACGCTTTGGATGGAACTAAAAATCTACATGTGTATTCCTCATTTTGCAAATGTCAAGTATTACACCAGTTAAAATACACTCAGATTTTTTTGAAAGTGTTTATTCTGCCCAGTGCTTTATACGATGGATTAAGGAAGTTCTTTATCTTAATCCCATGTAGTTCATTTCTACCTCCAAAATAAAACCAAGGTAAAATTGTGGTCTCACTACTTAGCCGGTGACACCAGAACTGTAAGGGGTGCTTTTACTATGCTGTGGTAAGAAATGGCCTCAGTATGCCTTTTCACTGGTCTGATGACATTTTTTACCATGACCGTGAAAAGGGGCTACTTTCTATTTTTTCAATATATGGCCATGCACAGTTAGCATTAGCACGCAACCATTAAAAAAAATTACCATGGGAGCACCTACCTCACCTGTTTAGGAGGAGGTAAGGGCTCCTGTGTTAACCATGAACTAACCAGTTAGTGCACGGTAATGTAGATGCGTTAACTGTTTACTGCAGGATTGTTCACTCTCTGCCCACACTTAGCTTGCAGACATGCCAAAGCTAACACAAAACACTATAGCTTTTGTTGTGTTAAGGGCATGTTAGTGCTTAATGCAGCTTAGTAAAAGGGCTGGGCTACTGTTAAATTGGGTTATTTTAGCACAGGGTCCCATTTTATGCAACGAGACCCTGTGCTAAAATAAACTAACTTGTGGTAAAATAACCCTCTTAACAGTAGCCCATGTTGATAACTTCCCCCCTAAGGGCCCCTTTTACCAAGCTGTGGCAAAAGGGGGCCTGTACTAGTGCCAGCACATGTTTTTCACGCACGCCGAGGCCCCCTTTTACCGCAGCGGGTAAAAGGGAAGTCTCTCCTGCAGAAAATGGCTGTGCTCAAGTAAAACACTTGCCATGCGACCATTTCGGGGGGAAGCCCTTACTGCCACCCATTGAGGTGGCAGTAAGGGCTTCCATGCTAACCCAGCGATAACTGGGCAGCGTGTAGCACTGCCCAATTACCGCCAGGTACACTCTGGCACTGCAAAAATAAATATAGTTTTGTAGTGCCAGATATGATAGTACACTAGGGGTGGGAAGTACCACCACCCCTAAATGGAGGTTCCTCCTATTTAGCGAGCAGTACGGCTGCATTGAGCTTACTGCCGCTTAGTAAAAGGGGCCCTAAGTTTGTAAAATGGAGCAACTACATATGAATGGCACCACTTACCCAAAGAAGCTGTGAAATTGCTGCTTGCAGGTGTATGTGCTGCCACCTCTACATGGAAGCTTCCAGGTTCTGCCATTCATTTTTTAGAAATGTGTATTTATAAAATAGCTGCATGTACAGGCAAATACATATGCACTCCTGCAGGTATTTTAGAAAAGGCTCTGTGTTGGCAGAGTCTTTCCAAAATACCACTGGAATTGAGCACGGCCCTATCTGGACATCTTAATTCCGATGTCTGTGCTCCATATAAAATAGGGCTCCATGCCCGCTGTTTATCTCTTTGCATTTGGATGTATAACTTATACATTCAGTTACTGAATTTCACCACTGAATGTGTGTTTATCTTCCTTGAAACCACCTCAAAATCACTCTCCTTTTCTAGATGATAGCTTTGCCCATTTTCCCTGGGATTCTATATATAGCGGCTTAATTTCCTTATGGAAATCGAAGCGTATTCTATAACAATGCATTTAACTTGATTAGCTAATCAGCACTGTTAATTAGACATTAACAAGCAATCATCAGCACTAATTGGCATTACGATTTACGCACACAACTCACTAAACATATTCTGTAACATGGTGCACCGAAATTTTGAATTGCATAGTTGAAAAGAGAGCGTGGCCATGGGTGAGGCATGGGCATTTCTAAAATCTATGCGTGCTGTTATAGAATACACCCACTCAGCACCTAATTTAGGCATCGGTATTTACACCAAGTAAAACATGTAAATGGCCACGACTACATTTGATTGCGTGGAGAGGCGCTTGGCGTTATTCTATCTACCACACGGAAATTTAAGCCTATTCTATAAAATTTAGGCATACTTTACAGAATACACCTAGGCATACTTTTTTTCCACGCGGAATTTTCAGGTGCCATATATGGAATCTAGGGCCCCGTTTACTAAGCTGCATTGTAGGCATGTAAACTTTTTAGCGTGCACTTAGTAAACAGGGCCCTTATCCCTTTATGAATAAAATGGGCAAAGTTATGTAGAGAATTGGTGCAGATTAAGGAAAAAAACATTTATGTGGCCAGTGCTGCCACTGATCAACTTCACGATGTGGAAGGAGTAGGCTACAAAGACTTCTGCAAGAATCTGTACCTTTAGAAGATGAAGAACAAGTAACGGAATCTTTGGTTGATCAATGGACTGATATGATTAAGATGAATAAAACGATCATACAGAATGAATTGCATTATGCTACTTTATTACAATATTGTAGAATTAGAAAGATTCCTAGAGGTCCTTAGGATTATGAAGGAGCCTTGTTTGTTCATTGATGACGAAACGTTTCTTAATCAGTGGTGTTCGATTCTGTGACGAGAGGCAACTTCAGAATGTTCCATAATATATGTACTTTTAGATGCATATAGCTGAGGCATTTCCTGGTGCATGTTTTTGGTGGGGTATACATATATATAAATACAGGGTGAGGGGAAATAAAAGTAACCCCCTAGAGTTTTTTGCTGTTTTCTCAGCAACTGCTTTGAATTTCAATGAGAAATTTTACTTATTTAGTCATCATTCTTATGTATTACTATTAACCAACATTTAATTATCTTAAGCTATGTTGATGTTACTGACATTTTAGTGTTACTACCTAGCGATTTTTGCACATTACAAATGTTCGAGCTAAAACACAGTAAAATATAGTCATTCAAACGATACAATTAACAATGTGTCAGAAGTTTGCAGTCACTGTGAATGCTCAAAGTGTCCATCCCCAGCTTCTTTAACACAGGCCTTGAGACGCATTGGGAAGTTCTTAACAGCTTTGTTGATTGATCCCTGTGACAGACTGTCGTATATCATGTGCAGTGCTTCCTTCAGTTCAGCGGTTGTTTAAGGCTTTGGATGGAGCTTGTGATAGGCCTCCAACATTGCTCCCTAGACAAAAGTCTACATCACTGTGATGTCATTAACAATAAGCTGGTACCCCATTTTTTGTTTGTATTTTCTTTCTCAAATAATGGTAGTTTTACAGTGCAAACATTTTTGAATGTGCGAAAATCGCTGGGTGGTCATGCTAAAAGTTTGTATCTTTGCCATGTTAAAAGATGTTATCTATGTTTATGGGCTGAGTGAAATGAGTTAAACAACAATGCAGTGGGTTGTAGACCTGGTGGCCATGTTCAGGTTCATGTGTTTAAAACCGAAAACCATATCTCTGCTGGTGGTCGATGATTATCAGTGGCAGAGCAAAAAGATATTCAATTGCCAGTATCCATTGTACACTGAGGACAAAGAACACATACAAATCAGGCACACTCTAAAGGAGGTTAAAATGCGGGTGGGTAATGTGGGCGTGGGTTGGGCATGGTTTGAGTTATTATATCATCAAAATGGGCGGGGGTAGGCATGACCTGGGCGAGTCCTCGTTTCTGATTGGCTGAAATCCCAGAAGTGGGTGTGTCACCTGTCAAAATCAGTTAAATTTGGCAAATGTTAGTGAGTTACACTACTCACATAACAAAAGGAGCAAGTTGCCACAAATCATCTTTTTCTTTTGATCTAGGCACAGGAAAAAAAAGATTTTGAATGCTCTCAGGTTTCAACCTAATTCATGTTTAATGTGGTATATAAATGTCATAAATAAATAAATAGATAGATAGATAGATAGATAGATAGATAGTTAGAAACTCTGAATGTTGAGCACCTGATTCTCATAAAGTGGCCCTTTACCAGGAGAAAAAAAATATCGGAATGAATATAATAGGGTGTCCCTATAACCAGCCACTGCAAATGACACACTGAGTATGATTTATAACAAATTACCACTCTACCTACAAAACGTTATTCCATTATTATACTTCCTCTGTGTACATCTATATGCTGCACAAGCCAGCATGTTTGAAAATATAAGTGGGATCAAATAAAAATGCTACCAGCAATAAAGGACGACAACGTGGATGCAGCAACTCATAGGTTTGTTTCCTTTGTTATGAGTATAGTTAAATAACGGCTGCATGGTGGGGGGGGGGGGGGGGGAGGAAACAGAGATTAACCAAAGTGGTTTCAACTTTTTGACGCCATCCTGGCTCCTGTTTTCTTCAACATCCTTGGGCCAAATAGGTTCATTAAACCAAAGAGGTTAGATAAAATAGGAGCCGAAGTGATGTCAACACGTTGAAACCAATTAGGTTCATTTCTGTTTCCATGCCAACATGCAGCCGTCATCCCCAAACACTCAAAACAAAGCAAACAAACCTATGAACTGCTGCATCCACATTGTTGTTCTTATAACAGAATA
The DNA here is from genome assembly GCF_901765095.1 of Microcaecilia unicolor. Lineage (NCBI taxonomy): Eukaryota > Metazoa > Chordata > Amphibia > Gymnophiona > Siphonopidae > Microcaecilia > Microcaecilia unicolor. Next base: position 236,136,637 of record NC_044034.1, read on the forward strand.
ACTTTTCATAGGTAGAGTAGTAATTTATTATAAATTGTAATCAGTATGTCATTTGGAGGGGCTGGTTACATTAAACATGAATTAGGTTGAAACCTGGGAGCATTTAATTTTTTTTCTGTGCCTAGATCAAAAGAAAAAGATGGCATGTGAGAACTTCCTCCTTTTGCTTTGTGGATTGCAGTGGTATATTATAAAAATGCACTTGATATTTTTATTACTATTATTTAAAAGACAGATATTGAATAATGAGGGCAGAGCTACCTTCATGCAGAAGTCCAGAGTCAGTCTAAATGCGCCATTTTTGTCCAGTTCAGCACACTATTAGCTGCCAGGTTCATACAAAGTTAATTATGTTCAGTGTAAAATAAATCTGTTGGCTCAGGCTGCCTGCTATGTGAATATTCCATCATTGTTTAATTATTGTTACCAGGTATTACATATTATGGGCATTTGCTTTAAACTTTGATTGTTTTAATTTGTTTATCTGGACCTTAAATGCACATAGTTTTGCTTTTTAAACTCAAAAGTGAATGTTAAGGGTGGTTGAACAATTAGGTATAAACTGTGTTGTTTCTGACTTTACCTATTTTGGAGTGCTTTGGGTCCTGCTGATCTGTACATCTGAAGTCTGCAATTTTGGAAGATGGAAATGAGAAAAAAAATTAAATTCTGGATGTACTCTGTACAAGTTGTTTACTTTTGCAATGTGATGGATGCCTGTTCTAATGTGTGCATGTGATAATCTTTGAATAACTGCCTATGCTTATGGCTATGATTTCTGAACATGTGGCATCATTAAACGACAAGCTTAAATGCTCAGTTGGGTATATATGCTAATTTCAACTTTGTTAAATGTTTCAAACATATCCATCTATTTGCTCTCATGATATAACTGAATTCTAGTATTCTGTCTCACTTTATTTTCAAATGTAAGCCACATCGAACCCGACTTTGCTTGGGATAATGTGTGATATAAACATTTTTTTAAAATCCTTTATCCTCCACCTTTTAAGACACTGCCTGTGCCTACCCGCTGGATAGTGATGGCACAAGGAAAGCAAGTTTAGTCCAGTGAAGACTAACTCAAATAACCTGTTCCTTAGTTGGGCCCTAGTATTACCATATTGAAAATGCCACCATATCATGCCTCTGTGGTTATGTTATGCAATGCTAAAAAATCATCCAGAGACTTTCTTGTATTACACTTCCCTCAATGTAATAAAATCAAATATAAAACTATCCACAATGCTGGATTTTACTACTATTACTACTACTACTAACCATCATTTCTATAGTGCTACTAGACATGCACAGCACTGTACACATCATACCAAAGTACAACCAGATGGAACTGTTTGCTCAAATAACTCCGCCAAACTGAAAACTCACTTGATAAGATTGACCACTAACAATAGAAATAACTAACCCTCCAACTAAACTTGCAATAACAACAACTCTGTCTATATTCACCTTCTATCCTAAGTTTTACAAACATGTTATATGATCAGGAGTTAATATTATGCTATTATTAGTAATTTTGTGTATCTCTCTCTATGTAATCAGAACGCCTCGTCAGTTCTACTTTTGTTATATTGTGATCCACATTGAACTTGAATCCTATTTCAGATAATGTGGGATATAAAAATGTCATTAAATAAATAAATGTTCCACTAATAAGTTAAATGATGAACTGGATTATATGAAAGAATTATATAACCTTTGGATGTATGACTAGAAACAAAAACATATACTTATTTATTCAATATCACAATTCCTCATGTACAGCCACAAAGCAACCTTTTTGGGTGGATAGTGTTCACAATGAGCTCCTTTTATTATCGACCAGATAGAGATAGGAGTTTTCAGTTTTGGCACAGTATGAGTCATCACAAGAATAAAATATAAGAAAACCAATGGACTGCATTAGAGGCTTATGGCACGAAACAAAATATATTTTTTTAAATTTAGACTTATAAAGCCACTTGTACTTGAAACATGTTCAATAATCCGTGTGTGTATCTAAAAGGTAAACTTCTGAGGCAGCCTGGACAGAGAAATCATATTAATTTGTTAATTCTGTTTAAGTTTGGTTCAGTCCTGTAAAGTGGTAGAATGCCATCTGGTTTTAATTACTCAAATGTTTAGCTTTTGCTAGACTAGAGGTTAGAAAGGTCAGAGAGAAATGAAACTTTCTTTGTCCCTTTTTGAGTGATGGATTGTTAAGGCTAATGCTGTTTAGAAGGAGATAGTTTAGATTTAAATAATTCTAGATAATTTAGATTTTGTCTTATAAGGAATTCTGATTTCTGCTTATTTTAAAATATGTTTTATTCTGTTTAATTAATAAGTTCTATTTCTTTATGTAAAATATCTTTTTAATTCAGTGTTACATCTTTGTCTGACTTTCAAGTGAGATTTGTCTGCAGTTTAAGAGGTCATCATCTGGTTTGAATTATCCACAATCCTAGCTAGGTGAAAGAGGTCAGGAAAAGTCAACTCTTCTCCTTGATGGATTATAGCTAAGTGTAGGACTGGTCTCCTGAAAGTAATAAGAAACCATGTCTGTGTGTCATTAAGCAAGATTGGCCCCTTAATGAATGCCAGAGTCCAGTTAGTATTTCAAGTTATGAAGTTAGCTGGGAATCTGAGAATTTAATAATAAAATGCAGGAGATAGGTGCCACATTGTCTAGTTTGAGAGGCCCCAGGTCATAGGTCAGTTTAGGAAATATCTCAAACCTATGTAACTGATATTTTTGAGTAAATGTGTAGAGATAATTAGTTCAAGACAGGGTAATCAATCTATTCTTTACCATCTGGTGAGAAAGGGGGGCTAGAAGGGTTTAGGACCCTATATAAATGAGAACAGAAGCAGCTTACGTTAGACGAGAAGGAACCAAGACAGGAGACACAAGACACAGAGAGCTGAAGAGAAGGAGAGAGCTAGCGCTGATGTCCTACTTTGTTTGCTGGCAAATAAAGAAGATTTATCTCTCATTCTGGTGTGTGGTGTTTGACTCCTGAAGTACCACAGATTCTGCTAACAATAGTGGTAATTCCTGCAACAATTCCTGGTGTCAGAAGTGGGATCCCGAACCCTGCATCAATTTCTGGCACCCAACTGACTGAGGAACACTGACCGGGTATGTATTTTGTATTCTGTATTCTGTATTGTAATCCTAGGAAACTGTAAACCAGCCCCTCAAAAGTTGAGGGAAGGGGAGTCTGATCAACTCCCAGCGAAGGCCTTAGTACCTTCTAGTCTAGTGGGGACTAGCAGGGAAACCGCCAGAGCTTATCTGTATTTGAACAATCTGAAATTGTTGGGTGGGATTTTTTGTACAGTGTGTGTGATGCATGAATGTTAAATGAGTGTGGACTTCTTATAGCTGCGGTTCCAGTTAACGCGAGTTCAACTGGCCAGCGACGGAAGGAAGCGATTGTTGTTTGTCTACCTTGTGTCTCTGGACGTGTGGACCCCTTACCACACTTCCAAAAAATGTTCCCTTCCTTTCTGTGTGTTGTAACTGTAAGCATTATGGGAGGGACATCGTCTAGTCAAACTGGTACTCCCCTAGATTGTATGCTTAAGAATTTTAAGAAAGGATTTTTAGTTAATGATTATGGACAGACTTTAAGCTTAAGTACTCTAAGAACTTTGTGTGAAGTTGAGTGGCCATCTATGGGAGTGGGGTGGCCCCCTGGTGGCAGCTTAGATATTGAAGTAATCCGGAAGGTCTACAGCATAGTTGTAGAAGAACCAGGATATCTTGAACAACTCCCCTATATAGATTCCTGGGACAGCCTTGTGACTGACCCTCCCTCTTGGTTAAAAACCTATATGGGATCCCCGGTGAAGTTCATGCTGGGCCACGTTCAAAGAAAGATTATTAGAAAATCTAAACTGGAGGAGGGACAGAGTCCCAGGAAGCCCACCATCCAATCGGTGGCTTCCGCCCCTACTCTGTCTGAGAAACCCATACTCTCTTATGACCCCTCAGATCTTGAGCCACCACCTTATGGCCCATTGTTGAGGTTCCGCTCCACCCCCAGAGATCCACGGTGTCCAGCCCAAGCCTCTCCAGCACAGGCTTCTCCGGATAGTTCCTCCCCTTCTGTGCAAACCCCGCCACATCCTAGGTTGGACTTTTCAGCCAGCATCTACCCTTCTCTGCCACATCCTTCCCTGCTAACCTCCCATGACCCGCTTTGGGCCCCACTCCCTGACTCCTCAACTCCCGACAGCCCAGCCTCTCCCTCTAGTACCCCTTCCCACTCATCAGGGGCCCAGCATCCCCTTCAATGGACTGAATCACCTGTGATCACCTCTCAGCCTATGAGTACCCCTCCCCATCCCTCAGGGGTTCAACACACCTCCCCTGAATGGGTTAGACCCGCTGCAATCACCTTTGAGCATGATAAGGGGGTAGCTCCTAGCTCTACCTCAGGTTCCATTCCCACCTCCTCGAGAGCTCTGCCCCTCCGTCAGGTAACCACCACTCGACCGGATCCTAATAATCAGGATCAGGTTATACAGGCACAGGCCTACCAGTATGTACCCTTCACAACCACCGATCTCCTGAATTGGAAGACGCATTACCCCTCTTATACTGAAAAGCCTCAGGCAGTGGTGGATCTAGTGGCTAGTATTATGGCCACCCATAACCCAACTTGGACTGATTGTCAACAGCTCCTCCTGACCCTCTTCACAACTGAGGAGAGGCGGAAGATTTTACAAAATGCTGAGGCCATCACGCGAGCGCGTGTCCCCGAGGGGACACAGGACCCAGAGGAATGGGTTAAAGCTCGGTTCCCTCGCGCAGCTCCAGCTTGGGATTCAAATAACGGGCAGCACTATGAACTGTTGTCTGGCTATTGCCGGGACTTGCTGGAAGGTATGAAGAAAGGCATAAAGAGGCCCATTAATCTGGCAAAGGTCTCTGAAATTCTCCAAGGGGCAACTGAATCCCCTGGGGCCTTTTTAGAGCGACTAATTGAAGCCTACAGAACATACACCCCATTTGACCCTGAGGCACTAGAAAACCAGAGAATGGTGAATAGTGCATTGGTGGCCCAGAGTATGCCAGATATCCGGAAGAAGCTGCAGCGTCAGGAGGGATTCGCAGGGATGAATACCACCCAGCTAATTGAGATTGCAACAAAGGTTTTCGTTAATAGGGATCAGGAGATGCGCCGAGAGGCTGACCGGAAGATGCAGAAGAAGGCCGACCTTTTGGCGGCAGCCATTACTAATTCCACCCTTAACCGAGGTCGACCTCTAGCCAATGGGAAACCAAAGTGGGACCCTGGACCGCCAGCCCGGCCTCGAGATTCCTTCAATCAATCCCGGCCACGAGGGGAGAATCCCAGACCACGATTGGAGAGGGATCAGTGCGCCTACTGCAAGGAAAGAGGGCACTGGAAAGATGAATGCCCCCAGAAGCGCCAGGGACTGAGAAGGGGACCAGGAGATCGAGGAAGCCGAGGCCGAGTTCGAGAGGGAAGGTATGAGCCTTCTGAATCTGACATCATTGGGATAGCCGAGATGGCAAAATGGGATGAATAGGACAGACCGGGTTCCTACAAACTGGGCTCCCAGGAACCCATGGTCAAGCTAACCATAGGGAGCCGCTCAATTCCATTCATGATTGATACAGGAGCTGAACACTCTGTTGTGACGGAGCGATTAGCGCCTGTGTCTGGAAAAACTGTCCGAGTGGTGGGAGCCACGGGGGTGCAGAACCGGAGGCCCTTCCTGACGACCCGTAGATGCCAATTAGGCTCACATACAGTCACTCATGAATTCCTGTATATGCCAGACTGTCCAATCCCTTTGTTAGGCCGGGACCTGCTGTCCAAGCTTAGGGCCCAAATTTCCTTTGACTCTGATGGCCAGACTTCAGTCTCCTTTCGGCCCCCGTCATCCAGCCCTAAGGGCATATTGAGTTTCTGCTGCCCCCTTGAAGAAGAATGGCGGCTGCATCAGTCGCATGGCCAAGTTGACCTACCCCTGGCCGACAGCTTCCAGGTCAATGGGGTATGGGCAGAAGATAATCCCCCAGGGTTGGCCCGAAATATTCCTCCTGTTCATGTAGATTTACTTCCAAGTGCCCGGCCAATCCGTCTTCGTCAATACCCAATTCCCCGAAAGGCTCTGGAAGGGATTCAAGCACATCTGAATCGTCTGTTATTCCATGGAATTATTCGACCTTGCCAGTCTCCATGGAATACGCCACTGTTGCCAGTTCAGAAGCCAGGGACTGAGGACTACCGGCCAGTCCAAGACTTACGAGTGGTCAACAAATCCACTATTTCATTACACCCTGTAGTGCCTAATCCATATGTCCTGCTTGGATTGATACCTTCTGGAGCTACCCATTTCACGACACTGGACCTAAAAGATGCCTTCTTTTGTATTCGGGTGGCCCCCGCCAGTCAACTGCTTTTCGCCTTTCAATGGGAAAACCCAGTAACAGGACGGAAGCTTCAGTATACATGGACCCGCCTGCCACAGGGGTTCAAGAACTCCCCCACCATTTTTGGGACTGCCCTAGGACAAGACCTTAAGACTTTTAAATCTGAGCCTTCTAGGCGAGTTTTACTCCAGTATGTAGATGACCCCCTGATTGCAGCAGTGATCCAGGAAGAGTGTTTCGAGGCTACCAGAGAATTGCTGGAGTTACTCTTGGATGCGGGCTATAAGGTCTCACGCTCGAAGGCCCAACTCTGTCAGTCAGAAGTGAAGTATCTGGGTTTCTGCATTTCCCAGGGAAGTCGGAGACTGGATGTCAGTAGGAAGCAAGCGGTTGCTGCAATTCCCCAACCCAAGTCCAGAAGGGAAGTTAGGGAATTTCTGGGAGCAGCCGGATTCTGCAGAATTTGGATTCCGAATTTTGTACTGATGGCGAAACCCCTTTATCAGGCCACAAAGGGGGGTGAAAAGGAACCATTTGAATGGGGACCTATTGCTCAACAATCCTTCATCGCTATAAAGAAAGCCCTACTCCAAGCCCCTGCGTTAGGCCCTCCTGATGTGGAGAAACCTTTCTCACTGTATGTCCACGAGCGACAGGGGGTTGCTCTGGGTGTGCTGACCCAGATGATGGGTTCCTGGCAGAGGCCTGTTGCATACCTGTCTAAACAGCTGGATGGAGTGGCTAAAGGATGGCCAGCCTGCCTGAGGGCCATTGCAGCAACAGCCTTACTGGTCCAGGAAGCTGACAAGTTGACCTTGGGGCAAGAACTGGTTGTCAAAGTCCCCCACGCAGTTCTCACCCTCATGGAGTACAAGGGCAACCACTGGTTTACAAATAGCCGCATGGTTAAGTACCAAGCCAGTTTATGTGAGAATCCACGGATACACCTGGAAACAGTGGCTACATTCAATCCCGCCACTCTTTTGCCAGCATCTGAGGGACCACCAGATCATGACTGTATCCAAACCATGGATAAAGTCCTACAGTTGGCCAGCCTTAATGTGGAGGATTACCGAGGAGAATTAGACCTTTCCTCCTGGTGGTGGTCATTGACCTCATGGATACGTCCCCTGTTCATTTTCCTAATAGTCTTAGTTTTAGCAGGATTGTTGTTTTGTTTCTTGGCCTCATGTGCTTCGGCAGTATGCCGTCGGACCTTAACGAGTAGGGTAATGGTGATTCACAAGCCTATTCCTAGACGTTATGCCCCAGGAGGATGTATGGAGTTGGGATCACTATAGTCCCCAGAGTTTGAGTTGTGAGACTTATCTCTGCATAAGCTGATTTTAGTCTCAAAGGGGGGAATGAGGCAGCCTGGACAGAGAAATCATATTAATTTGTTAATTCTGTTTAAGTTTAGTTCAGTCCTGTAAAGTGGTAGAATGCCATCTGGTTTTAATTACTCAAATGTTTTGCTTTTGCTAGACTAGAGGTTAGAAAGGTCAGAGAGAAATGAAACTTTCTTTGTCCCTTTTTGAGTGATGGATTGTTAAGGCTAATGCTGTTTAGAAGGAGATAGTTTAGATTTAAATAATTCTAGATAATTTAGATTTTGTCTTATAAGGAATTCTGATTTCTGCTTATTTTAAAATGTTTTATTCTGTTTAATTAATAAGTTCTATTTCTTTATGTAAAATATCTTTTTAATTCAGTGTTACATCTTTGTCTGACTTTCAAGTGAGATTTGTCTGCAGTTTAAGAGGTCATCATCTGGTTTGAATTATCCACAGTCCTAGCTAGGTGAAAGAGGTCAGGAAAAGTCAACTCTTCTCCTTGATGGATTATAGCTAAGTGTAGGACTGGTCTCCTGAAAGTAATAAGAAACCATGTCTGTGTGCCATTAAGCAAGATTGGCCCCTTAATGAATGCCAGAGTCCAGTTAGTATTTCAAGCAGGGGCGTATCTGCGTGGGGCCTCAGGGGCCTGGGCCCCCGCAGATTTTGCCCTGGACCCCCCTACCGCCATCAACCCTCCCCCGCTGCCGTTCTTACTTTTGCTGGTGGGGGACCCCAACCCCCGCCAGCCGAGGTCTGCTTCCACCTGCCGCTGCCGTAAAAACTTCTTCTTCAGCCGGCGGGGGACCCCAAACCCCCGCCAGCCGCCCCGCGGTGTTTAAAATTCATCTTCGGCCTCCGTGGCCGTGCTGCTGTGATAGGCGCTGTTGAAATCCACTTCGGAGTCTGACGTCGCAGCACGTACAACGTACAACGACGTCAGACTCCGAAGTGGATTTCAACAGCGCCTATCACAGCAGCACGGCCACGGAGGCCGAAGATGAATTTTAAACACCGCGGGGCGGCTGGCGGGGGTTTGGGGTCCCCCGCCGGCTGAAGAAGAAGTTTTTACGGCAGCGGCAGGTGGAATTAGACCTCGGCTGGCGGGGGTTGGGGTCCCCCGCCAGCAAAAGTAAGAACGGCAGCGGGGGAGGGTTGGCGGCGGGAGGGGGGTGGAGAGAGTCATTGGTGGCGGTGGGGGCTTGGCGGCGGTGGGGGGGGGGGCTAAAATGTGCCCCCTCCCTCTGGCTCTGGCCCCCCCTACCGCCGGGAGTCCAGATACGCCCCTGATTTCAAGTTATGAAGTTAGCTGGGAATCTGAGAATTTAATAATAAAATGCAGGAGATAGGTGCCACATTGTCTAGTTTGAGAGGCCCCAGGTCATAGATCAGTTTGGGAAATATCTCAAACCTATGTAACTGATATTTTTGAGTAAATGTGTAGAGATAATTAGTTCAAGACAGGGTAATCAATCTATTCTTTACCATCTGGTGAGAAAGGGGGGCTAGAAGGGTTTAGGACCCTATATAAATGAGAACAGAAGCAGCTTACGTTAGACCAGAAGGAACCAAGACAGGAGACACAAGACACAGAGAGCTGAAGAGAAGGAGAGAGCTAGCGCTGATGTCCTACTTTGTTTGCTGGCAAATAAAGAAGATTTCTCTCTCATTCTGGTGTGTGGTGTTTGACTCCTGAAGTACCACAGATTCTGCTAACAATAGTGGTAATTCCTGCAACACTTCTACAAAACAGATGAAGATATGATTCCATGTACCTCAATGAAAGGAGAGTTTAATCTTAGTTCCATTTAAATTCAATATATTCCATAATCTTTATACACCAGGCTTCCCAAGGCAGATTACAACAGTTAAGATGAACCCATCAGGAAACAGGATATCTTCACTGAAATTTGGCCATCTGTATTGTATAGAACAGTGTAGAAATAATGAGCACAAAATAAAGAGTTTATTAACTGCTGTTTCCACCAGCTACAATCATTTTTGAAGCTGTTTACCCTAAATTGTTTTAGTGACAATTTTTATTTCATGATATGGGAAGCTTTAAAGTAAATTAAGAAGCTGTCAAATAAGTAAAACAAAAACGTTTGTCCTCCACCTTTTAAGGCACTGCCTATCTAAACATAACAACTTTAGACTTTTTACAGATGACCAGCCATAAGGCAATCCTTTATTTGTAATAATCTGCTGCTATTATTTTCAATAGCGGGTGCTATTGTTTTGGGTGTACTAAACCCACGACAAGCTCCGCCTACTGGCTTCAGCTCATACAATCGATAGGCTCACGTCGTCTCCAGTTTTCTCCAACCCCCTTGGAGGAGGCGGTACCCGCAAATCCCGTGTTCCGGCGTCGGTCCTCTGCTCTGACGGAACTTCCTGTCCGGTAAAAGCCGGGGCCCGGGGAGAGAGGGACGTTTTAGGGAGAGAACAGAGAAGTTGTGTCATAAAGGGACGGAGTACTACCGGAGAAGGTAAGCTTCGGGATAGTGGGTGGGCGACATCAGGTAAGAATGTGAAGGGGCGGGCGCTGGATCACGGATAGGGAGGAGCGGGGGAAACATGCTAAACCAAGAAGACAGAGGGAGAGATGGCTGACCACGACCGGTCGGATTGGGTTCCTTATGCGTGTGAGAGTATTAAGGGCAGCCGAATGCGTGTTGTGACTTGTTATGTTTGTATTTGTACTCTTTTCAGACTTTCATTACGTCAGTCAGCTGGCTTCTGCTGACTGAATCAAATCTCGGGTATACAGATAAAGTATCACATACCGTGTAAAATGAGTTTATCATGTTGGGCAGACTGGATGGACTGTACAGGTCTTTATCAGCCGTCATTTACTATGTTCTGACTATTGGGATTAATGATAGTTTTAGGTGTCTGTTTTTCACTTGGTTAGGTGTTTGGGGGTAATTTTACAATACAAAGGGCTTCTTTTAGAAAGCCGCTGCATTGTAAAAGTGTATTTTGATGTATTTCAATTGATGCAATTTTTTAAAATATTTGGTATTATTTTCACATTTTTACATGTCATTACATTGTAAAACCTGTTTACTTAATACATTTAAAAAAACATTGTTTTTAAAACTAGAATCATACTCTTAAAAAAATCATCTTGAGGAAACTATTGCACCACACTTGAAAAAAAAATTTTGTGCACAGATTTATTTTCAGTTGTGAATTTTTATAATTTTATATTCTGCCCCAGACTTGACCCCCACCATGCTTTCTGTCTGCTCAGGCTCCAATCCTGCATCTCCTCCAGCAGTTTCACTCCCCAATTAGCTTGATCTCTTTCCCACCTTGCCAAGAGAAGTTCAGTCCTCTGGTTTTTCTGCTCCCAGTCCTTTGTCTAGGATGAAGCTCCCCCCTCAACTTTCTTTTACAGCTCAGCAAGACTCCTCCCCCATTCTCCTTCCATTCTTCTCCCATGTCAGTCTCCTTAGACTCCCATTCCCCCCACCCCCCCAGTAGTGACACCCATAGCTGTTTTCACACCTCAGCCCACATACTCCTTGCTATGTTTCTAAAATCTTTATTTCTACCTCCCCCCTTTGTACACACTCCTTAGCACCCTCAGAGCCCCCCCCCCCCCCCCCACATACCCTAGTGTAGACACTCTTTTTCAGGCCTTACCCCTCCTCCCACTTTGCCTACCACATCCAATTATAGCTCTAATCCTCTGTTCTCTCCCTCTAGCACTCACAGCTCTCTCAAACCCACCCATAAGCTCTCCCCATGGCTTTCTGTACATTCTCCCTAATACTCCTCGGTGCTTTCCTTGTGGTTCTTCCTCCCCTACTCTCCACATTATCCTTGGCATTTACATGAGTGGAGGAGTAGCCTAGTTGTTAGTGCAGTGGACATTGATCCTGGGGAACTTTGTTTGATTCCCACTGCAGCTCCTTGTGACTGCGGAAGTCACTCAACCCTCCATTGCTCCAGGTACAAATAAGTACCTCTATATACTATGTAAAGTGCTTTGAATGTAGTTGCAAAAACCACAGAAAGGTGGTATATAAAGTCCCATTCCATCTCCTTTCCTTATTCATTCTCCAGCTTATCTTCTCTCTTTCCTCTCCCCTTCCTGCATGGTGAGAAGCGCAGCCATGTTCTCCGAGGACAAGCAGGCTTATTAATTCTCACAAAAGTCTGAGAGCTTTTTGGAGTGCGAGAAATGCTTCAACCCGCATGCGCAAATGCCTTCCCACCCGCTATGCGAATGCAGTCTCCTCAGTTCGTTTTCTACCACAGTGAGGAGAGGGCGTGTTTTCTTATTGTTTCCTCGCATCGCTCGGTCCTAGAGAGCTTTTTTGTGCCTTTCAGCTATTTTTTTGTTCATTTTTTTCATCTTTTATTGTGTTCCTGTCGTGGAACCTCCGTCCTGTAATTTTCCCTTAAGTTCTTAGTTGGTTTGCCTGGTTCTACGTTTCCTTTTATTTTTCATCATCAGGCTGCTTTTAGGCCTTGACTTTGGCTGGGAACTTTCCTTTCTTTTTTTGCCATGCCTTACCCCTTTTTCAGGCACTATCACTTCATTTAATTTAGCTGAGTAAGTTTTTCCTTCCATATTCACAAAGGTTCCCAGTGGCTTCAAGTGCTGTACCTGGTGCAATTGGACAGCCTCTGGGAAAAACACCCATCCTTGGTGTCTGCAGTGTCTTGGGCCTGACCATAGCCTCACTAACTGTGTTCTCTGTCATCATATGAAGAAGAGAACCCAGGTTTCCAGAGAGGTTCAACGAGAGAGGATTTTTGGAGCCAAGTCCAGTTCGACGTCGAGCATCGCTCCAGCATTGGGAGCGTTGCTAAGCATTGCTGCTGCTATGCCCACACTAGGAGCAGTGAAGCATTGAGTGTTTCACCACCTGCCTTAAGGCCTCCTGTGCAGGGCCCCTGGGACCATCCATCGTTGGACTCTACCCCGAGGCGACTTGTGGATTTGATGTCGTCCTCAGTGTCACCCTTCAGGTGAAGGCCAAGAAACATCATCTTCAGTTGCCCTTGACACATAGTGCCGGGATAGTGAGAGGAGTGTACTATTGTCCATCTGGCCAAGATGAACAGACAGATGCAGAAATGTTATCAGAAATTAGGGAGGCTAACAAACTGGGGAACACAATAATAGTGGGTGATTTCAATTACCCCGATATTGACTGGGTAAATGTAACATCAAGGCATTCTAGGGAGGTAAAATTCATTGATGAAATCAATAACTGCTTTATGGAGTAGCTGGTTCAGGAACCAACAAGAGTGGGAACAATTCTAGATCTAGTCCTTAGTGGAACACATCTGGTGCTGGAAACACTTGATAACTGTGATCATAACATGATCAGATAATCTCTGGAGTAAGTACACACAGGACATCCAATATGTTAGCATTTAACTTTCAGAAAGGAGACTATGATAAAATGAGAACAACGGTAAAAGAAAACTTAGAGGAGCACTGCGAAGATCAAAACTTTATCGGGCGTGGATGCTGTTCAAAAAATACCCTCCTGGAAGCACAAACCAGATATATTCCATGTATTAAGGAGGAATGAAGGCCAAATAACAGCCAACATGGTTAAAAAGTGAGGTGAAAGAAGCTATTAGAGCTAAAAGAAAATCCTTCAGAAAATGGAAGAAGGATCTGACTGAAAATAGTATGAAACAGCATAAGGAATGGTAGGTCAAATGGAAAGCGCTGATAAGGAAGGCAAAGAGAGGCTTTGAAAAGACGATTGTGTTGGAGGCAAAACACACATAGTAAAAACTTTTTTAGGTCTGTTAGAAACAAGAAACCGGTAAAAGGTTCAGTTGGACCACTAGATGACCAAGGGGTAAAGGGCACTCAGGGAAGACAAGGCCATAGCGGAGAGATGAAATGAATTCTGATCTTTGGTCTTCACTGAGGAAGATGTAGGAGAGAGACCAGTGCCAGAAATGGTATTCAGTGCTAGATGGTATACATCCCAGAGTACTGATAGAATTGAAAAATGAATTTGTAGAGCCATTATTAGTAATATATTATCTTTAAAATCAAGCATGGTACTGGAAGAAGGTGACCAGTGTCGCTCTGATTTTTAAAAAGGGTTCCAGAGGCGATCTGGGAAATTATAGACTGGTGAGCCTGACGTTGGTGCCGGGCAAAACAGTTGAGGCTGTTATAAAGAACAAAATTACAGAGTATTTACATAAGCATGGGTTAATGAGACAAAGCCTACATGGATTTAGTGAAGGGAAATCTTGCCTCACCAATCTACTATATTTCTTTGTAGGGGTGAATAAACATATGTATAAAGGTAAGCCAGGCATTCCTACTCCCTGCCCCCTCCCCCCCCCCCCTCGCACAAGAAAATAAGTTTTCTAGTGCATAAAATGGTGCATGCAAAAAATCAGAACTACCGCAGGGCACCAGTGCTGATTTCCCACTCGGTAGCCTTACCGCCACTTAGTAGAAGGGCCCCTATATGCGGTATATCAAGTATAAATAAACTTGGAATGTTTTGTACAATTTTACCAAACCCATACTCATCTGAGACTGTGATACCAGATGAAGATTTATAGGCTTATCTGCAAATGGCACAGCTGCCTTATCTATCTGAGCAGCAGAGGAATAGTTTTGGAAAAAATATACAAATTCAGCAGGTGATCATGGCTATAAAGACACTTAAGCCAGGCAAATCACACGCCATTGAATGAAAGTATCATCTCTATACCTTTTTATAAAGACAAATCTTATCTCTGAACGGGTGATTTTGGAGATATGTCCTCAAAACAAGCCATGTACAAGTTAGCTATGTCTGGTGCTATAGCTGAACCCATTGTCGGTAGGTATCTTGAAATCTGAAGTAATTGTTTGTCAGGGCAATGCTTGCAATAGAATCAGATTGTTAGGTATCCTACAATATTCTGTCCATCCTCTCCATATTTTTTTTTTCAGTGACAAATAACGTTTTGACTTCCACACATGGTTGAATTCTTTAGGTCAGCAGTTCCCAAACCTGGACCTGGAGGCACCCCAACCAGTCAAGTTTTCAGGATACCCACAGTGAATATTCATGAGAGAGATTTGCAAGCACTGCCTCTGCTACTTGCAAATGTATCTCATGAATATTCATTGAATGCACCTTTAAGTAACCACTATTTCAACCTTATAATCAAAATCTTCTGTTTTTTTATTAATTTTTCATATGCTATTAACACATTTTATCAAATTTCATCATACACAATATCAATTATTATTTCCCTCTACACTATTAACATTCATACTATACACTACATTTATTCCTTTTATCTACAAGACCATAGCATAAGTCTATTCATATTATAAGCAGATGGTATGTAGTCTCTTTATCAAAGATAAAAGTTCTTCCCTTAAATCTTCAGACACTTATATCTTCATAGCTTTCACATTAAATATTTGTTGTATAATATGTAAGGCTTGACACCTTTCTTGCTTTAAAGTCCTTCAGCAGGATTTCTGCCGTTCTTTCCCAGTGATGTAATGCTTGAAATGAATGCTGTCATTTAATCTCACACAAAAGAGTCTTCTGCTGAAATTCAAAAGCTATGCATCTTGTAGTCCAAAATTATTTACATCATATTTCAAGGTGTCGATAAAATCAACTCTGTAGTGTCCCACACTGTCAAACCTTTCACTGTTTGCGGGTATGATCACAGCATACAAGCAGCTTTCCACACCGTCAAACCCTTCACTGTTTGCGGGTATGATCACAGCATACAAGCAGCTTTCCACACCGTCAAACCCTTCACTGTTTGCGGGTATGATCACAGCATACAAGCAGCTTTCCACACCGTCAAACCCTTCACTGTTTGCGGGTATGATCACAGCATACAAGCAGCTTTCCACACCGTCAAACCCTTCACTGTTTGCGGGTATGATCACAGCATACAAGCAGCTTTCCACACCGTCAAACCCTTCACTGTTTGCGGGTATAATCACAGCATACAAGCAGCTTTCCACACTGTCAAACCCTACGCAACCGATGCGTTTCACCCAAAGGCATCATCAGGGGTTTAACTGTGAGAAAAATAAGATTGTTACCATGATGATTACCTCTCATAATAATGCATTCAATATGCTATGTTCCCTATATTTTAACACATTATTACACAAAAGTACCTTAGATATCTCCTGCAACTCAAACAGGTTGCTCCTCACAGGAGTCTGCAAAAAATGGCGCCGCTGAAAACCTGACTGGCTGGGGTGCCTCCAGGACCGGATTTGGGAATCATTGTCTTAGGTTGAAGAGATTGTGTATGGATTTTGACAAGTTTGATAGGCAGTCTATTATTACACAGAAATTTCATAATAGAGGATACCCTAGAGAATGTGTTGAACAGTGCTTAGATAGAGCAAGATTGAGGAGCAGAGGAGAACTTTTGACAACTCGGGCTGAAAATCTGCCCCAGGTATTGTATGTACATTGCATTTTTCTCACCTTGCGGGTAGGATTCAATGTATAATACGTAAACATTGACATATCATGGAGGGACACAAGTGTTTTAGAGTTAAGAGGCTGCTTGTTGCATATCCCAGATAAAAGAACCTTAAAGAAAAAATGTCCTCATTGCTTCATGAGACCTTACCTCTAAGTCAGTGGGTTGGTAAGGTCTCGGGACAAAAATGGACACTTGTTGGTTTTCATTTTCCGGCACATTAAAAAAATGCCTTTTGTTCTAGACGCACTTAGGAAATGGACCAGCGTGTGTCCAAAACATGTGCCTATACCATCACAGGCCACTTTTAGACGTGCCTTAGTAAAAGGGCCCTTAAGTTTGTAACATGCGTGTGCTACTGCTTCCAACATTTTTTCAGCATACATTGAGAGTGAATACGAGCCGTGAGGCGGAAACTGGGATTTCCTCATGGGTATTCCTTAATTGTTGCTTTGATGTGTTGGGTTTATTTACAAAGAAGATGGATGCAACCCCACATTTTAAATGAACTTTTTAAACTATCTTTATTTGTGACACATGAACAGCAGTGTTGATTTTCAGTCTGGGTTTTAATGGTGGTTCTTGCCACTTTTTTGAGTATAGTAAAACTGTATCCTAACAGGTTTACTGTTTTTTTAAGGGAATTCCTCTTTATCCTTCTATAGTCAGTTTCCTTATTTGTACAAGTGTTCTACATTGTAAAGCTTCAAAGTTCTAATCCATTTTATTAGTAGGCATATGTATTATTTTTTTGATATTTCAAATAGCACGCTTCCCATTTTCCACCTTTCACCTACTACTACTACTTAGCATTTCTATAGCGCTGCTAGGGTTACGCAGCGCTGTACAAGTTTAAACATGAGGAAGGACAGTCCCTGCTCGAGGGAGCTTACAATCTAAAGGTTACAAACTATGTAGCCAGTGTAGGTATCATGAATGGGGAGGGTGGTTAGGCGCCATAAGCAAGGGAGAAGAGATGGGCTTTGAGTAAGGACTTGAAAATGGGCAGGGAGGGCGCATGGTGTATGGGCTCGGGAAGTCGGTTCCAGGCATAAGGTGATGCAAGGCAGAAGGGGCGGAGTCTGAAGTTAGCGGTGGAGAAGGGTACAGATAGGAGTGCTTTGTCCTGAGAGCGGAGGTTACGGGTGGGAACATACGGGGAGAGGAGGGTAGAGAGGTAATGGGGGGCTGCAGATTGAGTGCACTTGAAGGTCAATAGGAGAAGCTTGAACTGTATACGGTAGCGGATCGGGAGCCAGTGAAGCGACTTGAGGAGAGGGGTGATATGAGAGTATCGGTTCACGCGGTAGATAAGACGTGCGGCGGAATTTTGGATAGATTGAAGGTGGGATAGATGGCTAAGCGGGAGGCCAGCGAGAAGAAGGTTGCAATAGTCAAGACGAGAGGTAACGAGCGAGTGGATGAGGGTTCGGGTGGTCTGTTCAGAGAGGAATGGGCGAATTTTGCTAATATTATAGAGGAAGAAGCGACAGATCTTAGCTGTCTGCTGGATATGGGCAGAGAAGGAGAGGGAGGAGTCGAAAATGACTCCGAGATTGCGGGCTGAAGGGACAGGGAGGATGAGGGCATTGTCAACAGAGACGGAAAGTGGGGGAAGAGGAGAAGAGGGTTTGGCTGGAAAGACAAGGAGCTCAGTCTTTGCCATGTTCAGTTTCAGATGCCGGTTGGACATCCAGGCAGCGATGTCTGAAAGGCAGGCCGAAACTTTGGCCTGGGTTTCGACTGTGATGTCAGGAGTGGAGAGGTAAAGCTGGGTGTCATCAGCATAGAGATGGTACTGGAAACCATGTGATGAGATCAGCGAGCCCAGGGAAGAGGTGTAGATCGAGAAAAGAAGCGGTCCAAAGACAGATCCTTGAGGAACCCCAACAGAGAGCGGGACGGGGGTGGAAGAAGAGCCATTAGAAAATACTCTGAAGGTGCGTTGGGAAAGATACGAAGAGAACCAGGAGAGGACAGAGCCCTGGAACCCGAATGAGGACAGTGTGTCAAGAAGTAAATTATTTTGATTTAATACTTCGTGATTTCAGTTTTGAACTGTAATGGTGTGAGTTACTTTTTGGATTTGTTACATTTCTTTTGCCCTGTAGAGATACATGTCTTACTAATCCGCAGTATGATTGATACGCATTTATTTCCGGTTGAACGATTAACCGATAGCATTTCAGGATGCCCGCTGCATATTTTACCACAGGTTTTATTTTGCCGTTAAGCTGGTGTTTTTCTCCTTTTTAAATGCTATCATATTGTGCTAGTGTTCTATGAAAAAGGGTGTATAGCATTGTTTCCAAGCCATGCATTCAACCTAGTTTCCTGCTATATTTCTCTATAAGCAGTATGTTCTTTAGTTTTAATAGACACAAGCTCTTTCTTGCAAAAACATTTGTGCTCGAATACCCTTAAGTTTTACTTTCATGATGGCAGCGCTGGTTCGCTGCTCACCTATAATCTTCACATTTTCATTGCACTAATCTACAACTCGTTTTACTTTAATAAAATCAGTCTATATATTTATCTTTAATTTTTTTCCCGATACAAAGGATGTCAGCCATACAAGAAAATATTATGTTGTTTCCTTAATGATCTACCATGCCTGTCCATCAATCTCTAAGCCCCGCTTCAGTGAATGTCACGTATCTCTCATACTTTTTCTGCTTTGCTCGTTTTGCATGATTGATTTCGTACTGCTTGCCCAAGCTCCCTTACTGTCAGCTGTTTCGCTCTATTGCTTTACAGTCTCCCTTTCTTTGTTTGTTGTGTGGCAAGTGTATTATCTAGTGTATAGTGAATGTACCTTACCCGAAGAGCGTACATGTGTTTTTTTCTTTTTTCTTTTTACTTGCTATCTCTGGAATAGGTTTCAGGGATTCTTTCTAGGAACATGCCATATATCTTTTTATTTTATTTCTCTCTTTTTCCTTTTCTTTTTTTATTATTATTATTATTTCTTTCACCAGTGTCACGCTATAACCATTGGCTTTGATATCGATGCCTGGGGCTTACACCCATTGAAGGGGACCCTCCAATGGATGACGGTATCTCAATTATTAGATTTTGAGCAGACTTCCATTCCATTTTCGGAGTGGCCTGCGGATTCGGCATTATTGCCCACATATGAGTTACCTAGTACAGATGAGCGTGGGGGCAATAAAGAGACGTCTAGCGCCTTTCATTGCGATTGTGTACAGATTGACTCGGGCATTCAAAATTCTAGAAATGGTTAGTTGTATACGCGGGAGAGCCTAACCTATAAAATTTTCATTTTACAGCATTGTAGCGCTAAGGGTTTGTAGACCCCTGAGTGGTTTGTAGACCACTTAAGGTCCATTGGGGTGATTATGTTGTAGCTAATCAGCGGGACCCTTTGGACCGCTGCTCCTCGACTCAGAAGACCTTATTCGCGGGTTTTTTGGGTTCTTTTTGGGAGTGTTTGCAATGTCCCTTTTTGGGGACTCTATCTTGGGTTGGAGCCCATGGCCAATTAACCGGGACAGTTCTTGGCAGACAGATAATCTGGGATTACTCCTGTCTTTAGAAGCACACTCTGGGGAGTAGTTTTCATTAATTTGGGATAGAGTAGTATAAATATATAATAGCTGACACTAGGTATTTATTCACTTATTCACCCACTCTTTGGGTACATCCCTGTTTGCTGTTTTTATTTCTCTGTTAATGTCACCTGCGGTCAAAGCGTTGAGCTTTCCGCCAATTAGTAATTTTTATTTTGGGTCCCTATGTTGGAATACATTAATAGATGCGTGAGTATGATTGTGTTATGTCTCTGTATGTTCTACTATCAGGATAATCATCGCATGTTTTTGTAAACTGTTAGCACATTATCATTTCTAGGTCTCCTTGTTATCCCTGAAGCTGCCTTTTGAACCACTAACCTTGTACCAGGTTCTAGGTCTGGTCAATATATATATTATTATTAATCTAGTTCATTTTTTCTATAGCAAATTACAGATCTGAAGCTTATTTGTAGACCACTTGCTCACTAGGTCCCGTTATTATATATATTGGGTGATGTTGCTCACTACCCATTATATCATATCTTCCTCTCCGCACCCAACACCAGATACTGGTGATCTGACATCTATTCAGATCTCTGGTAAGGACTTTTTGCAGGCTCATCTTTTCCAGAACCTACATGTCACTTTACGTATGAGCTCTCTATTACAACAGACAGCGATCGTGATTTCAGAAGATACTTCCATCACCTGGACTAGTTATGAGTTTTAAATTCCTGCACATTAGACTTCTGCTCTGATTATGACTATTTCCTAAGCTACCCTTCTTTCTGAATCATCTAACTCGTAAGTCCTGCTGGCCTCCTGCAGCTGAGGGCCCAACCCTTGGTGAATGTTAGTCATCGCAGGTGAAGATTCCATACCTATTGGCAATAGATTTCAATACATTGCCCGTGCCTTTTTGACTATTTTTGTGCACCATATTCCTGACCCTCCATACCTAAATAACTTGAACAATCAACATCATCTCTTAATTTTAATTTATATTGTTTTTTTTTTGTACCCTTTTCTTTTGTTCCATATACTTTAACATTGTTATTTGATCATCTCTTCATAATAATTACCAATCTGTCTTGCACATTATGCAAGTCAGAAGTGGGGATATATTATGCAAATCCCAATTCCTAGTATTAAGAGGGTTGCAGTTGAAGCTCTGATCCCTACCAATCAGGAGATATAATTTCATATATACTATTGCTATTTATGTAAATTGGCTTTTCGTTATTGAACCCTTATGGTTTCCCTTTTGCTTTTGCACTTAATTAGCACTGTTTTCTCCATGTTTACATTGTCTTTCATTTCTTTTGACATCTATATATGATCTGACTCTTGATGGACTGAGTATGATGGGGCATGCCTAGAATAAAGACATGGAAAGATCCAAGTTTGTACACCACAAGTACGTCTTCAAGATCTATCCAGGCCCAAATGATGTTAGATCCCCCAAGGTTGTGGCAATAATCTTTACACCTTGCAAACTACTGGACCACAAGTCCTGGGTCCATGTGAAAGATATACAGGTTTACTCAGCCGCAGAACCAGATGTTAACAGCCTAACCATCTCAAGACTGGCCACTTCCTTCAGCTGGCCAGCCTGAAAACCCAGATCTCCGTCCAGATTCTTCAGCGCTTCCACCGCCTCAACCATGATCGATGAAAGAGAATTTAGAACTGATACTTAATTTGAGAATTACTGTTGCTGTTTATGGACATTATAGATTATTTTCAGTTTAGCAGTAATCCTGTCTATATATTGAAAAGGTTTTATTTTTATTTTCCTTTTATTTCCTTTATTGTTCTAATTGTTTTTCTAAGAGTTTCCCCGTTATTTCTGTTTATGTAATTTAGATTGAAGTTTGCTCAGACACAAGGGTAACATCAAACCCTAATACTGGCTAAGATATCATAATGTAGGTGTAAACCCTGTTGGTATCAACCAGTTATGCAATTGTTTAACTTTGGTGTAGGCTTACTTAAGCTTACTTAAGCTGCATGTCTTTCTGTAGGTTTGACTAAGCTCCAAGTGGGGTAACGGATATATAAAATGCTTCCCATACTTCCAGGTCATTATGCATATGTCAAGATCCATGCATGACCTTTGTTAATATAAATATTCCTAGGATTGACCATTTTTGGCAGTATTAGGCAACCTCATACTTGCTATCCACTTTTTAGTGCTCATGATTGGATGCCAATGACGAGTAATAGTAAGGTCCAGGCACTCCGACCTGTTTAAGGATTCTGAATACCTACAACCTTAAACAGCCTGCAAACAGAGTACTAACCATATATTTGTTGAGCCCATAACAATGCTTAATCGAAACCACTGTTCCTTCTCAAGACCACTGAGATACATACATTAGATTATCTCCCTATGCACTATGCTACAAATACAATAGAAGCCATAGAAAGACCTGAAAGTGTTTATTAGTACGATCCACCTGAAATTGCTATTACCTATACTTCATGGGATTTTGTAGATGAACTCATGGATTTGTCCCATTCATAAAACCTCTCTCACTACAGGTTTGAGTAAGTCTCAAGAGAGATGACATCTGGATTAAGCCCAAGGGATTGGGTAATATAAAGGGAATTCCATATGCCCAAATAATATATCACCTGAGAATGAAGTTTCCTGTCTTGCACCATATCTTCTAGCAATTTGTAAGACCAAAACTCCCCCTCTCGTTTGATAGCTTGCCACCTTCTGGAATGGATGATGATGAGCTTGACGAGCTTTGTGTCACCCCTCTCCAGAGGGGGTGACAAGTGGGGAATGTATAATTATGATACAGCCAGAGACCCCCCCACTGGAATGGTGGTGGGCCCAGTCATAGAGCTCAGGCCATTACAGACCTTGGCTGAGTCAGAAATCTGATGGCTGACATAACTGGGAGCTTACTGGAAAAGTATGGCCTGGTTTGTAGCCCGGATTGAGGCCTAAAAGTTAAGTTAATAGATATGGAAACAAAGTTACAAAGTGGAATTTTCTCTAATGTAAGTTAGAAAAACAAGTTGAGCAATGAGTGAGTCATAGCAGGTGCAGAGAAAATAAGGAACTTGCTGTCCAAGAAAGGAGGGAGACTTTCCTGTGAGCAGGGTCTTGCTTAAGAAGCGAGCTAAAGATAAAACCATGTTAGCAAGATAGAAGCTACTCATTAGCATGAGCCAATCAGTGACAACCATGACATTAGCATAGATCCAATCAGGTATATCAACTGTCATATTACCCATATCCTGAGGGCACCTATAAAAATCAGGGTATTTCCTGGTTTGAGTTAGAGAGAATAGGGTTGCCACTCTCTCTCCAAGGGAAACCAATGTGTCCAGCAGAATTGACAAATTACCTAATTGCTTTCCCTTGTAAAACCTCTAATTGGTAAAATAAATTATAAAAGATTAGCAAATAATTGACACCTGTTTGCAGCTTATTATATTCCTATAATTAATTGATTGTACCTGCCTGTTGTCAATCACTGATTTGACTTGTACCTTGGCGAATAAACTCCTCATCCCAAATGATGATTTGTGGGCTTCACTTAATGATCAAAGGCTGTAAGTATAAATGCATTGTATAACTTGTAATCTAACGTCTCCCTTAGAGGCAATAACTCCTTGATTACCCCGTTACTAGTGTTATTTAGAGATGGAGTCAGATTAGGGTCACTCTAGCCTTCTTGGGGGGGGGGGCTCGGGACCCCCCAATTTTCAACAGGACCTACTCCCCACCTCTTCATTTAAAGTCTATTATAAATGCCTTGGTGCATTTATCAAAGGAGATGTATATTCACCGATAAGCACATTTTGCCAGGGGGAGTTTGAACCCCACCCCCTTTTGAGTACATCTTTGCTACAGCGCTTTTTTAATACCTTTGGTACAGCATAAAACTTTTCTCTTTATGTGGCTGTAAGGTTATGTTCAGTGGGCTGGGTAGAGCTGCCAGTAATTGTAGCGATACAATATTGAAACAAGGTTGCCATTTTAGAATGAGATTCTATCATACAGTAACTTGATTGCAACAGCATGTGGCTTTTATGCTTTAAAGCTACTATTCTATTGGTTTGGTTGTCAAAATTTGCTATATAGTACATAGTGCAGTTAGTTTTGTAGTGCTGTACATATTTTTTTTTATGGTAGTTTGCTTAATTTGAAAGATGCATACACTTGCTTGCTAAATGTTCATTTATTATTTTTCTATATATACTCTGTATAAGTGGCACTTTTGGGAGTTTTCAGTATTTCTCTGGCATAGGTTCTTTTTTAGTGTCTTTTTTTTTTTTTTTACATATGTTTCTATGTAGATGTTGTTGTTTTAAAATTAAATCTTAGGCTTTGCTGATAGAGGTGTTTATATCTTTATTACAGCTGTGAAAGACAGAACAGTATTTTTTTTATTATGATTGGTTTGCATATAATCTAAAATTTGTGTTCTTTTTGTGATTTGCTATATGATCTGAATATATCTTTTACACCTTCTATTTCTTTTTCTTTTTTTTTCTTTGTCCAATTAATTTGTACAGTAATACATTGTGTTTTACACTGAGGGCCCTGTTTACTAAGACGCCAGCATTTTTAGCGTGCGCTAATTCTAGACAAACCCATATATTCCTATGGGTGTCTCTAGTGTTAGCGCGCCAACATTTTTAGCGCAGCTGTCATGAAACACCTAGCCACCTTCCTGGGGTTACCCCGCAGCCACTTAAAGGGTCTATCCCCAACATGGCTCAGGTCTGCCTGCAGCTGCTGCTTTTCCACACTACTACTACTACTACTACTACTATTTAGCATTTCTATAGCGCTACAAGGCATACGCAGCGCTGCACAAACATAGAAGAAAGACAGTCCCTGCTCAAAGAGCTTACAATCTAATAGACAAAAAATAAATAAAGTAAGCAAATCAAATCGATTAATGTGAACGGGAAGGAAGAGAGGAGGGTAGGTGGAGGCGAGTGGTTACGAGTCAAAAGCAATGTTAAAGAGGTGGGCTTTCAGTCTAGATTTAAAGGTGGCCAAGGATGGGGCAAGACGTAGGGGCTCAGGAAGTTTATTCCAGGAGTAGGGTGCAGCGAGACAGAAGGCGCGAAGTCTGGAGTTGGCAGTAGTGGAGAAGGGAACACTAGTACCCTCCTCCCACCAACTGGGTCAGAGCCGCCTCTGGGTGAGTCTCCCACTCTGAAATGATCTCCAGCGAGTTGTAGGTTACTGGGGCCACACTCCCAGTGGTCCCACAGTTCCCTGTAAAATGTTGACCAACAGGCATGGGAACCCTGCTGGCACCAGTATTGTTCATATGATGTCTATGTAAATTGAATCTTGTCTTAAGCATCTGGCCTGTTTCTCCAATATAGCATCCTTCGTTACATTTTTTACACTGAATGTAACAAAGGATGCTTTAGCTGACACAAACAGGAAGAAAGAACCAGTATATATTTGAAATCTTGTTGACTGGGCTCTGATTGGCTTGGAGTTTGAAATTACCTAGCTGGCTGAGGCTTCAGTCCTAGCCAGGAAGAAAAGAGAGCAGAATCTCTTTGCTGAGGCTCAGTAAACAGTTATATATCCTGATCTTCCCAGGTACTTTTCTAGGAAGTATGCAAATGTTTAGTTAGTGTTATAATTGATCCACTTCCCCTATACTGTAGATTAGTCTCCCTCTCCGCATCTGAATTTCCATAGTATACTCCATCACCTGCCACCTTCCCTTGCCCAAAAAGCTCACCTGCCCATAACTCCCTTCAAAAACCCCCTTAATGCCTGCCAAACCCTCCTAACAGGCTTACTCAGGGGAAGTGAGCCCCTAACCCCCAGCCATCTCAGCATACACTTTTAAAGCAAAAATAACACCTAGAAAATAAAGTGACGGAGCAAATCAATACCATTTAGTCTTCAATGAATATTCCTTATCTGTCTGCAGATGGTGCAATTTGTCTCAGCCATTAGTAACTAGTTGCCGCCTGGGTCTGTCTTTCACAGCTGATATCTGTGATTACTGTTCCACAAGCTGAGTCTACTGTTTCTCCATTGGCAGGAGTTGAATTTCCTCTTCCTTGCTCATTATGTGGTAGTGCGTTCTCCCATCTTTGTTAAAGATGAGTGCAGAAGGGAACTGCCATTGGTAGTGGATCCCTTCTTTCCGGAGCCACATAAGTCCTTGAGTTCTCCTCGCTTTTTTTGTGTTGCAGCTGCTGTGTCCTGATACACCACAATGCCATAGGTATCCAAGATAATAGTCAAATTTCCTCTAGCTTTCTTCAGAATCTGTTCTTTTTATCTTGAAGTTTTGAAAGTGCTCCAGAACATTGGGAGGCACATTGGCATGTTTCTCCCCTAGAGCGCTGTGCACAAGTATTATCTCGGTTTGTTCAGAGTCTATTGTACATTATCAGAGAGAAGAAAGCTGGCAATTTTCTGTGCTACTCCTTCACAATCTGTATACTCTGGGAGATCGGGAATCCATCGAAATCTGATTGCATCAGCAGTTAATGGTTTTCAAGTTCCTTGATCTTATCTGCCCTATCACCTGCTGTTCTTTTCAGTTTCAATAATTGTTTTTCTAGGTCAATTGTTGCTTCTGCCTGCAAATATCATGCACCATCTAAGATATCTTCAAGAATGTCACTGACATCATTTCTGGGTCTGGTGGGTGGGTCAAATTGCTGCGTTCGTGGCTAGGGCCGGTGCTAGACATAATGGAGCCCAGGGCAGAGGTTAAGGAGGGGGCCCCAAAGCTTGCTCGCAGATTGTCCCTCATTCAATTTTAAGCAAGTTTGAGGTCCCCAGTGACAGCCCTGTTTGCCCACTCCTAACGCTAGCCCTGTTCAAAGCTGAACTCGGGCAGGCAAAGCAGGCAGTAACAAATGGATCTTAAGAACTTATGACCATTCATCTCAACTTAAAAAAAAAAAAAAAAAACACACACACGGAATTTATTCCACAATTTGGTTTTGGTAACCAAATAAACAACTTTTTATGTAGCAACTAAATGGACTGCAAAAACTAAAGCAATCAATGTGTTTGTACCTGAAGACTGTGATACATGGAAAGATTAAAGAGATCATAGACAATCACATAACTATCTTGAACCTGACCCCTGCATGCGACTAGCCTCAAGCTAACTGTTTGCGACAGGCAGCCAATGAATCCTTTCTAACTTTGGAGTAATTTTGCTCCTGTGGCCCACAGCCTATAAGCAGCATTGTCACCTGCAGGCCCAAAAGATCTTCACTGAAAGGCCTAGATACAACATTATTATAACCTAGGCTGCTCAATACTAATATCTGGAGAACGGACCTAAATTCCCCAGGAGTTAGAATGTTAATGCCTTCTCACCAACTGCAAGGAAGTTCCTAGCAGCCACCTTGCTACTATGTTCATGAAAAAGAAGTTGTAAAGTTTTATTCCTTAGCTTCTTGGTGAAGACAACCAAATGGAGGTACTACTAATCTGAATGTGGTGAAAATCCATGGGGGGAAAAAACATAATACTTCCGTTTTGAGACCAAACTGTTCTCAGTTAATTATGTACTGACTAAGCAAAATAGTTCTGAAACTGAGTAACACGACCTATGGAGCTAGAACCTGGAAGTGAAAAAGAATGTGTGAAAAATGTGTGAGTGGACAGTAGCCAGGGTTGAAGCCTTGACGATTGGCGCTACTGCTCACAAGTTTCAAACTTGTGCCAATTCAACCCCTTTTTATGTATGTTACCGGATATCATGTGTATAGCAGATCATTCTTTGAATAGTTTTCAAAACATTTAATTTTTTTAAAATGTATATCCCACTTTAGCCCAAAGCAAGTTACAATAAAAACATACATTTTGTATCTGCCTTTTTAGGAGAGCCATTTCTTCAAAGCTAGTCATAAATATTAGTCTTGAAAAAGAGTACCTGCAGCTTGCTTTTTGATCTTTTATTTTGGTGTGTTGAAAAATAAAAGCATAATTTTAATGACTAAAGTGGTTTTGATATGTGCTTCCTTGGTGGTGATGGCTAATGCCAGAACTGCATGTAAAATACCTAGAAACTATGGGTTTAATGTCTCGTTAATTAAAAATGCAATATAATTTTTATTAAGAAAACAGAAGCCCTTTGTGCAGGTAGAGCACACATGCATATGTCTACATACATTCTCCCACACTAGCTGCTGCTGCTGCTCCTCACGCTAGAAGTTCCCAGAATGTTCATCTGGTCTGTTGCTGCCTCTACCTGGCAAAGGTTCTAGGGTCTTTTGAGGGTGGAGAGATTGTGACTCAGACATGCAGAAAAGAAGAGCGGGATTGCTGACAGGTTTTCAGGCTAGAATACTGACATCAGTGGTGACAACTGCAACAGGAGTTGCTGGGCTCAAAGCTGCTGAAAAACATTCAAACTACACAGGGAAGGAGGCAGTCTCTATGGTCAATCTAGTCCTGGCTGCTTCCTCCTTTATACTCTCTAGCATTTTCGTTCTTGCAGGAGAGAAACAGGAGAATAACAAAAACTTCTCACAAATGGGTGACATCATCCGACTGAGACCGGTTCGGACACTATCAAAGTGTACTGTCACTTTAAATCTTTAAGACAGTGTGCGCCCCCCCCCCCCCCCCCCCCCATTGCGCAGGTGCATTCCGCCTGATGCGCGAGCACGGGACTGGCAGTCTTTCGTTTTCCGCGGAGCAGAGAGGTTGTCACTTTGATCATTCCTCAACATGTAAACTTTTGTCTTTTGTTGTCTTCTCTTTTCAGGACAAATTTTCTTCATATTTTATACTTCTTTCATAGTTTACTTGATTTTCATATATTATACAATTTTTGTTTTTCAATTTTTTTGTTTTTCAGCCCAAGGGACTTCTGAGCCCTTTTCCCTACTTGAGAACCATCGACCTTTTTTGGGTACATAGTTACTCGAGCTCCCCAGGCCATAGAGTCTTTTGACCTCACATTGGCTGTTTTTCCCTCCATGTTATTGAGGATGCCAAGTGGCTTTATGAAGTATATTTGGTGCAATAGGACTATTTCAGGCAAAGACCCCCCTAACTGCTGCTACTAATACTACTACTTATCATTTTTATAGCGCAACTAGACGTATGCAGCACTGTACACTGAACATGTAAGAAACAGTCCCTGCTCAACAGAGCTTACAACGTAATCAAAACAGACAGACAAGACAAGGGATAAAGGAATTACTTAAGGTGGGAATTATAAAACGGCATCCTGTTTTTCAAACAGTGGCCAAGCCAGGTTACAAGTACCTGGCAGAAACCCAAATCCTGGCAACACTCCATACTACAAATCCGAGGACAAGCAGTTTCTTCCCATGTCTGTATCAATAGCAGACTAAGGACTTTTCCTCCAGGAATTTGTCCAAACCCCTTTTAAACCCAGATACACTAATCACAGTTACCCATATCCTCCGGCAAAGAGTTCCAGAGCTTAACTATTCGTTCAGTGGAAAAAACATTTCCTCCTATTTGTTTTAAAAGTATTTCCATGTAACTTCCTCAAGTGTCCCCTAGTCTTTGTACTTTTGGAACAAGTAAAAAATCAATTTACTTCTACTCATTCTACACCACTCAGGATTTTGTAAACCTCAATAATATCTCCCCTCATCCGTCTCTTTTTCCAAGCTGAAGAGCCCAAACCTCTTTAGCCTTTCCTCAAGCGAGAGGAGCTCCATCCTATTTATCATTTTGGTTGCTCATCTTTGAACCTTTTCTAATTCTGCTGTATCTTTTTTTTGAGATACAGCAACCAGAACTGAATGCAATACTCGAGGTGTGGACGCACCATAGAGTGATACAAAGGCATTATAGTATTTTCGGTCATACTCGCAATCCCTTTCCTGATAATTTCTAGCTTCCTGTTTTCTTTTTTGGCTTCTGCCACATACTGAGCAGAAGATTTCAATGTATTATCTACAATAACCCCTAGATCTTTTTCTTGAGAGCTGACTCCCAAGGCGGACCCTAGCATCAGGTAACTATGATTTGGATTCTTTCCAATGTGCATTACCTTGCATTTGTCCACATTAAATTTCATCTGCCATTTGGACGCCCAGTCTTCCAATTTGCTAAGGTCTTCCTGCAATATTTCACAGTCCGCACGTGTTTTAACAATCTGCTGTTAGTCTCCTCACTCGTCATTGTGATTTCCATATCATTTATAAATATGTTAAATAGCACCAGTCCCAGTACAGATCCCTGCGGCACTCCACTGTTCACCCTTCTCCATTGATAGAAATGATCATTTAACTGTACCCTCTGTTTTCTGTCCATTAACCAATTCCTAATCCACACCAGAACCTTGCCTCCAATCCCGTGACTTTTTAATTTTCTCAGGAGTCTCTCATGAGGAACTATGAAAAGCTTCCTGAAAATCTAGATACACTACATCAACCAGCTCATCTTTATCCACATGTTTATTCATTCCTTCAAAGAAATGAAGCAAATTAGTGAGGCAAGACTTCCCTTGGCTGAACCTGTGCTGACTCTGTCCCATTAAACCATGCTTTTGTTTATATGTTCTAAAATTTTAGTCTTTATAATAGTTTCCACTATTTTGCCCGGCACCGACATCAGGCTTACCGGTCTATAATTTCCCGGATCACCCCTAGAACCCTTTTTAAAAATCTGTGTCACATTGGCCACCCTCCAATCTTCATGTACTATGGACAATTTTAAATGACAGGTTACATATTACTAACAGCAGATCAGCAATTTTATGCCTGAGTTTGAGTACCCTTGGATGTGTGCCATCCGGTCCAGGTGATTTACTACTCTTTAATTTGTCAGTTTGGCTTAGTACATCTTCCAGGTTCACCAAGATTTCTTTCAGTTCCTCCGCATCATCACCCTTGAAAACTATTTCTGGTATAGGCAGATCTCTTACATCTTTTTCCATAAAGACAGAAGCAAAGCATTCAGTTTCTGCGCTATGGCTTTGTCCTCCTTGAGTGCCCCTTTTCTCCTTCATGATCTTACGGTCCCATGGATTCTCTCGCAGGTTTTCTGCTTCTGATGTAGAGAGCTGCACGGGAACAGGGATAGCGGGATTCCTGCAGATCTAGAAGTCTTGCGAGGTGTTGCTTGTAGTCTTGGCAGCCATATTAAAAAAGCAGAGAGGAGAGTACCAACACCGCTGTACTGGGCAGGAAAGAGTGGTGATCTTTCCTTCCCCGTAGAAGTCATTAGACCACCAGGCTGCCTTGAACTATGTGCTGGGAGGGCACCCAGGATCTGAGAGGAGGTGGATGGATGGAGTCAGGAAGGTAAAAGGGTGAGTCTTTCTCCTTCCTCGCACTGCTGTCATCTCCATACACTCAAAACAAAGCAAGCAAATATTTGTGACATTTATATCCCACATTAAACATGAATTAAGTTGAAACATGGGAACATTTAAAATCTTTTTTTTTTTTTTTCCCCTGTGCCTGTATCAAAAGAAAAAGATGGCATGTGGGAACTTGCTCCTTTTGTTTTGTGAATTGCAGTGGTATATTATAAAAATGCACTTGCCTTTTTTATTACTACTTTTTCACAGAAAGGTATTGAATAATTAGAGAAGGGCTTCCTCATGCTGAAGTTTTGTCCAGCATAAGTCTAAATGTGCCAACATTGTCCAGTTCAGAACGCTATTAGCTGCCAAGTTCATACAAAGTTAATTATGTTCAGTAGAAAATGAATGTTGCCTCAGGCTGCTTGCTATGTGAATACTGCATCAAATATTACATATTAAGGACATTTGCTGTAAACGTTGTTTTAATTAATTTATCCAGTCCTTACATATACATGGTTTTGCTTTTTAATCCCAAAGGTGAATCCTAAGGGTGGTTGAACAATTAAGCATAAGCTGTGTTGTTTGGTGACTTATTTGTTTGGAATTTGGACTACTTTGGGTCCTGTGCTGATCTGTACATCTGCTGTCTTATAGTACGGAAGAAAATGATTTATGTTACTTTTACTAGTATTTTTACTGGTTAAAGAGTCTGGCTTTCTTAGGAAAGGGGGGGTGAAGGTGACTGCAGCATGGCAAGGGATTAGTGGGCTGGGAGCTGGGATGGAGGAGATTACTTGCGGCGGGGACGGGCAAGGATGGGTTAGATTCCCCACAGGGATGGATGGGGACGGATTAGATTCCAGCAGGGACGGGTTGGATTTCTCTCCCTGTGGAACTCTATTCTGATGTATCTGAAAAGTTGTTACTGTGAGTTTTAGCCTCTACGGCAACTTTCTCTTCATATTCTCTTTTAGCCTTCTTTTATTAATGCCAGTGCTTATGTTGCTTCTTTTGGGTCATTTTTCCATTCTTTGAAGGACGATCTTTTGGCTGTAATGGCCTCTTTTACTTCACCTTTTAACCATGCTGACTGACGTTTTTTTTTTTCTTCTTTCCACCTTTGCAAATACGTGGAATGCATCTGGACTGGGCTTCCAAGATGATATTTTTTAATAACATCCACACCTGATTTAGTGTCCTAGCCTTAGCAGCCGATCCTTTTAGTTTCTTTTTAACCATTTTCCTCATTTTATTATAGAAGCCCTTTCGAAAATTAAAGGACAGCTACAGTAGATTTCCTTTGTGGGTTCATCCCAGATAGTAGCTCAAACTTGATCATGTTATGATCACTGAAATGACAGCTACAGTAGATTTCCTTTGTGGGTTCATCCCAGATAGTAGCTCAAACTTGATCATGTTATGATCACTGTTTCCTAGGGAAGCCAACATACCACCTCTTGCACTCTGCCCTGCATGCCACCAAGGACCATATCCAAAATAACTCCCCCTCTTGTCGGTTCCTGGACCAGTTGCTCCAAGAAGCAGTCGCTTATTACATCTAGAAATTGTATCTCCTTGGCAATCCCTGATGTAACATTTATCCAGTCAATATCGGAGTAATTGAAATCACCCATTATTATAGCGTTGCCCAATTTGCCAGCTTTCCTAATTTCTATAAACATTTCTTCATCCATCTGTTCATTCTGTTCTGGTGGATGGTAGTACAGCCCTACAAGAATACTCCCTCTTTCACACATGAAAATCTATCCATAATGATTCTATGCTGCTATTTATGTCATGTGGAATGTTCTTTCACATATAGCGCAATCCCTCCCCCCCCCCCCCCCCCCGCCTCCTCCAATTTGTTTTCACATCTGTGTTGAGGATTCTTAGCCCACACCTCTTCATCGAACTGCTGTAATTCAGACACATTCGTAGGTTTTCATGCATGAACTACTTGTTCCGTGTCCTGCCACAGCATCTATATTGGGTTTAAATTAGGTCTCTGACTAGGCCAGACCAAAACCTTAATTTTATATCACTTCTGCCTCCTATTGGAAGGCAATTTTTGGAATAAGCTTCTGGGTTGGAGCTTAGTGGTATTTGGTGTCCATTTGTTATTTAAGGGTTTTGAGCTGGGGTTTTCAACCCAGTCCTTGGGATGCACCCATCCAGTCATGTTTTTAGCATACCCACAATGAATATGCATGAGAGAGATCTGCATAGCACATGTGGATATCCTGATTGGCTGAGTAGATAAATCAGAAAGCCATGGGTTAGAGCCGCTGACTCTGGCTTCTAAGGCAAGCTATCCGCAAAAAGGAAAAGTCCAAATGCAGTAATCAGTGAGCATATGTTTAACTGCCATGTTAAAATCACTTCTTAACTGCACGCTACAGCTTGCAGTAGCTGTCTGCATCAGCCCCTGAGTGTGTCTGAAGGACTATGTTGAGAACCCTTGGATTAGAGGCATCTCACCCAAAATACTTTTTGGGGCAATGAGGAGATGGATAAGGCGCACTATAATACTACTTGATCACATGATATTTTAACATCTGGGGGAAAAGGGCTTTTGATGATTCTTTTAAAGCTTCTTCCTACAGGTGTAGGTAAAGTTTGGGGGCTACAAACTACAACTCTTTTTTTTTTTTTTTTTTGTTAAAACTGGCCTGCAAAGCATGGATTTTTTTTCCTACACATGCCCTTTTGCAAAATTTCATGTTAGTTTGGTGTTTTCCATGATCTTGTGTTGCAGCAGCTCATCAATGTTAAATGTACCTTTACTTTTGTTCATAGAGGAGTACATGTGAAAGTTTGTATTATAAAAGTGCAGTTTCTTGCAAAGGTTTTGTGAGGACAAGCAGGACATCATGTCCTTGCAAATAAGTGATGTCATCTGACAGAGCCCGATGCTGAGTAACTTCCCGGCTTCTTTGTAGAAGCATTTGAAACAGCACACTGTGCACATGTGCACGTCTTCACACGCATCACCACCATGTGGGACTAGGCAATTTTTCTTCCACTCTAGGGCATTGGAAATTTATTCTTATATCTCTTTCTCAGCTCATGTCTCTCGTGTGGCTCAGCCTGTTTTCCTTTATTTCGTCAGTGCTGCACAGAGCCAGTATTCTGTTTCTCCCCCTTTATTTCCCTTAGATTTTGCGGCACTTTTTTTTTACTATAAATCTTGTTTATTGATATGCATAATAGGATACAAAGGAAAGGACTTGACAACATCAGTCAGAAAAAAACAGTATCCATACAGACATAATAAACCGCTAATATAGGCGTTGATTTTTATCCCAAGAATCCTTCTATCCCTCCCCTACTAATTCCTTTTGTTTTTTCGGTCAAGAATTCAGAATCTTACTACGTGCAGTTGGAGTGAGTGAGTCCCAAAAAGGAAACCAGGTTTTACAAAATAGATATCCTTTTTTTTGAAGCTAAGTCAGAGATTCCTGTCCGTTCTAGGGAGCAGAGGTGGATCATAGATGAGCGCCACTGAGGTATTGTGGGGCCATTGTGATCCAACCACAGTTGAAGGATTACTTTTTTTGCCATTAGCATAGATCTTTTTAGAAAAGCCGTCGAGCCTTGAGGTGCAGGACCTGAAATGTGGAAAATGTCAAATAGTTGGCTGGGTGTTGGATGCCATTTGATGTTCCAGAGCTTCGATACGTGATTAGATAGTTCTTTCCAAAAAGTCATTGGCAAAGAACAAGACCAGAACATATGTCCCAGATGAGCTCCACCGGAACACCTAGAGCATGAGTTATTGTTTCTTAATGTGGCTCGAAAGGCTCTAGGAGGCGACATATGTAGTCGTAGCACAAATTTGTAATGTAGCTCCCACTAGTTAGCATTTTCTGTCAAATGATAAGCATGATTCTACTTGCTCTGGTTGGAGCTTCAAACCCAGTTCTGAGTTCCATTGCTGAGTTACTTTGGTGAAGTCATATTTTGTAGTCTAATCTCTTAAATAAGAGTGAAAGTATTTCAGCGGGGTACGTTGCTGAGCATCAAGATCTAGAACCTCATTCAAACGCTCCCAAACCTCTAGTGACAATGCTAGAGGAGATAAAGAATGTACATAGTGACGAAGTTGAAAATAGGCAAACATATCTGCATCATTTAAACCAAATTCCTCGCAAAGAATCGTAAAATACTTTATGGCTCCCCGCTCTGTAACCACATGAAATAGATAATGTATCCCCCTGGAGGAC
This sequence comes from Microcaecilia unicolor, assembly GCF_901765095.1. NCBI lineage: Eukaryota > Metazoa > Chordata > Amphibia > Gymnophiona > Siphonopidae > Microcaecilia > Microcaecilia unicolor. The sequence continues at coordinate 236,171,872 of NC_044034.1, forward strand.
CACCTGCGAAATATCAAAGAAGAACCACCCACTGGGAAGACCAGATTACCCTGAATAAGGAATAGAGGGGACATCTCAGCATTTATGGAGTAAAACTTACATATCCATCGCCAAGCTTGATGCAGCGGGAGAAAGATAGCTGCAAATGTCCCAAAGGGGGGGCCCTCCCTACTGGGGCATGGAGCCAGTAGGCAAAATGTAATGGCTTGAGAGAGGAGATCTCTGGGTGCAAGAAATAAATTGTGTAGAGTGAAACCAATCATAAAGATGGAGAGCACAACTGGATATTGAAAAGAGTCGGAGATTCAATAATCCCAATCCCCCCTTGGCACGTGGTAGCATGGCTCTAGAGAGAGGTATTCGAGCCCGCTTTCCTTTCCATAGAAATGTAGTCAATCTCCTGTGCAGCCATCTTTCATCTTTATGACATAACATAAGGGGTATTGTTTGAAAGGTATAGATCCATGTAGGAAAAAGAACCATATTGTACAACGCTACTCCCCCTAGCAAGGATAGAGGTAAACCTTGCCATCCCTGTAAAATCTCCTCTATCTGGGTCTTTAGTGCTTCCAGATTTATAGTAGAGAGTTGTGTTAAATCTGAGGGGATATAAACACCCAAATATTTCACCGCTTTGTGTTCCCACTGGAGGGGAAAAGGGCCCTCCCACATCTCTTTCACTTCTTGCTGAACTGGGAAGGCTACTGATTTTTGGTAGTTCGGAGAGAGCCCTGAGAAAAAGCTGAATTCATCAAGAACAGATAACAACTGGGGTAAACCTTGTTGTGGTTGAGTAAGTGTGAGAAACAAATCATCTGCAAAGGCCAGAATATTTACTGTTTGTCCTGGTAGAGAGACCCCAAATATATCGGGATCAATTAGTATTGTACGCAGCAAGGGCTCTAAATAAAGCAAAAATAAAAGAGGCGAGAGTGGGCAGCCTTGTCTTGTACCCTTCTGAACTGCAAAAGTGGGAGATTTATATCCATTTACTAGGAGACGGGCTGATGGGTTGTTATATAGGGATTGAATAGCTTGAAAAAAAACAGCCCTTCAGCCCCACATAGGATAAGACCTGAAATAGATAGTCCCAGTAAACCTTATCGAAGGCCTTTTCTGCATCTAGGCTAACAAGTAGTAGTTGTTCTTTAGTAAATTGACTCCTTCAAAACAGCATGCTGTCCCCTAACAAACCCCACTTGGTGGTCTCCTATTAATGTAGGGATGTGAAGAGCCAAACGATCGACCAAAACTCGTGCCAAAATTTTAGATCTACATTTAATAATGAAATTGGTCGATAAGATTCTACTTTGTCTCGTGGTTTACCTGGTTTTGGAATAAGGGTGATCAGGGCCTCATTCTCCCCTGGAGAGAAGAAACCCCGCTCACCACTCAGTCATAATAAGCTATAAGGGATCCACAAATGTGAAGTTCTAGCATTTTATAGTATTCATGTGAGAAGCCCCATTGGAAGAGATTTAATTACTTTTTGAATTTCTTTGGCTCTTAGAGGTTGGGATAGCTGAGTTCAGACTGCCTGGGGAAGACATGGCAAGCCTGCATCCTCTAAATAGTCCCGAACTGAGGGACCAGGGCCCCATTGTTCCGCTGAGGACAGATTTGTGAAATAAGAGTGGAATGCAGATATTATTCCTTCTTGGTTTGAAACACAGAGCCCCTGTTTAGTAGTAATTGTGGGGATAAAGTGGCGTGGTGACTATGTGCGAACCACTTGGGCTAATAACTTTCCGGTTTTATTGCCAAATCTTTGAAAATTGTGTCTTCGTGCCAATAAACGCAGTTTCGTTTTTTTCATGGATAAATGAGTTTAATGCAATTAAGGCTGCTCACATTCTCACGATTTATATGGGATGGAGTCAGGAGATATGCTTTTTTTTGCTGCTCAATAGTCTTTTTCTAGCTTTACAATTCCTGCCTACAAGCATTTAGTTCTTGCGCTCATATAGGCTGTCACTTCTCCCCTTATTACAGCTTTGGAAGCTTCCCAAAAGAGGATAGGAGAAGAACACGAGTCCACGTTCGTTTCCTCATAAAATTCCCATCGGGATTTCAGGTGCTCTAAGAATTTGCTATCCTGACTCAAATAAGATGGGAATCTCCAGGTACAAGACAAGTGGCCCCTCCCGTCTACATCTATATCTACCCCATATTGGCGAATAATCAGAAACTGCCAAGGGTCCTATATTAGCTCGACGTACCTAAAAGAACCATGCCTGAGATAGTAAAATATAATCTATGCGGGCCCAAGATTGGTGGGCCTTGGATTGATGTGTATAATCTCTTACCATGGGATTTAATAGGCGCCATGGATCTACCAATTGTAAAGATGTGCATGAAAAGGGGAGCCCTCTACCTTTCCCTACCGCCGGGCAGGCTCTTGGGGATGAGCGATCTACCATCGGATCCATTACTTGGTTAAAATCTCCTGCCCAGACCCAAGAGGCGTCTGAATATTTGTGTCCCAGGGCCGAAAGTGTTTGAAAAAATTGAGGGGAATATATATTGGGGGATTATACTGTGCAGAGAGAGAATTTCTGGCCTTGATAGTTGATATGAATCAACCCAATCCTACCCTCATTATCTTTGTACACTAATTTGGACTGACACTGCAACCCTTTTTTCAGTAAAACAGCTACCCCACTTCGTTTGTTACCCGAGGAAGATAAATAACAATTCTCCACCCATTGTTGTCTAAGTTTCATGTATTCTGCGTCCGATAGTTTGGTTTCCTGTAGGCAAGCAATAGTTTCCCGGTGGTGTTTTAATTGCATCAAAATCTTGGAGTGCTTCACTGGCGAGGATATGCCTGAAACATTCCAAGACACAATACAAAGTGCCAAATCACCTATCAGTGCCTCTGGTTAATTGAAAAGCCATCAAATTATCTTGCCCATTTACAGAGCCCCCAGGGGATCGCCAATCAACATATGCAGATTCATCATATAGGAAACAACGGTCTTGTATACCATAACCCACACTCACCCTTTCATCCTCTTGTCTCTTCACAGTCTGGAGGTCACATATGCTAGAGCAGAGAGCCAACCTTGACATATATTCAGCATGCGAGATATTACCTTGTACATTATACATCACACTCACTCTTTCTACATCTTGTGCCTTCAGAATCATTGAGTAATCCCAAACCCTTCCCGTCCTCCTTACCCCCTTGTTACCAATGATCCTGGAAATGAGGAAAGGGACAATAGTCAGTGTTGTTGTTGTTATTATTATTAACATTTGTATAGCGCTACCAGACGCATGCAGCACTGAACACCTGACACAGAGAGACAGTCCCTGCTCGATAGAGCTTACAATCTAAAAATGCAGATAGACAAGACAGTTAAGGGCGAGGAAAGTACTGGGTGAGAAGGAACAAGGATAGGGGAATTGAGTAGTGGTCAGGAGCCAAAAGCAGTGGTGAAAAGGTGGGTTTTCAGCATAGATTTGAAAACAGGTAGAGATGGAGCTAGGCGTACAGGCTCAGGAAGTCCATTCCAGGCATAAGGTGCTAATAAGGTGTTAATGCCAGAAAGGGTGGGGGGGGGGGGCTTCCTTCCTTCTATGAAGCTTCATCCATCTACAAATCTGCAAACCTTTACCCATTGGCATGTTTACAGTGTGCTTAAATATAACCATTCTCTTACAGTAATAGGTCATTAGATAGATCTTGGTAGAGGTTGTAAATATACAGATCGTGATCTCACACGTTCTCCAAAGATTGTATCCATGTCTGAGCAGTTTCTGGGTTAGTGAATGAGTGCCAGCGATTTTCATGGTGTACTCGCAAATTGGCTAGATATTGTAGAGAAAAATGCAGGTGCTTAGTTATCAGTTGGGAGCAGATTGGCGAAAAGGCGCGTCGTTTCATGGTGAGAGCAGCAGCGTAGTCTTGAAATATCTTAATCGAATGTCCTTCAAATTGTATATCTTCAGGCTTTATTTTTATAGAGGCACAAAATCTGAGCTTTTTGTAAGTAACGGTGAAATTTCGCTATGACCACCCTAGGCCTGTCGTCTAAAGTATGAGTAGGCTCCAAACAATGTACTCAATCTAGATGAATGACGCCTTTATCCCCCACCGACGGGAATTTTTCCAGCAACCAAGACTCTAATGCTGTAGATAAGGAGGATTCTTGAAGTGATTCCGTGAACCCAACAAATCGCAGGTTTTCACGGCTCGCTCTGTTCTCCAAGTCCTCAATTTTCACCTGTTGGGCGCGGGAGAGTCTCCAAGCGTTCTATATCTGCATTGTGAGACTGAAGTGTATCTTCCGCCTCAGAAACCTGACACTCCAGCTCGCCGGTCCGTCGTGTTAGATCCGAGGCAGTCTGGGCAATCCCTTCAATTTGTTCCGAAAGTTGCATGAACCTAGAATACTGATTCATGGGGCGTCGATGGGGGAGACTGTGCCATCTTGTCCTCTTTTGGGCAGGTCCAATCCTGGCCTCTCCGTGATGATTTCGACGACATAGAGAGCGTTGTTCTATTTATAAATTTGTCCATAGGCTCCCAGATTAATAAGTATAATGAATATTTTCAAAAAACGCCATGCATTTTGTAAAAAGAGTTGAAAGAAGAGGGTCCCTGAGTAGCCAGTTTAGTGTACGTCCACCACCGCTCACAGCACCACGTGACCTCAGTTTTGTGGCACTTCTAAGTTTTCTTTATTTTCTGTGGCTCACGGCCTCTGTAAGACTGAGCACTCTGGATGGTGTGAAATTTCTTTCCTTTTATTTTTTCATCATTGAGACATTTTATTTCACTTGGCTATGTTCCCTGAAATGTACCCCCAAAACTCCCGGTGATTTTAAAAAGTGCTCCCAGTGTGGCAGGATCATGTTTCTTATAGACACTCAAATATAGAGTAGTGGTTAGTGCTTAGATCTGGAAGCAGTCAGGTCAGTTGTTTGAGGCTTGCTGTGTCATGTCATTTTGTGTAGTCCTGAAGAGGTGATGAGATAGGACCACCTGAGGGGAGGAAAACTTCACTGGTGTATCTTACCTTCTCCTGCTGAAAATTGCATTTAAACTTGGGAAAAGGTAAACTTGGGTTGAATAGGTAATTTCATTGTCTTCTTTTTGTTAAATTACTCTTAGTGCATTTTGAAACTTGGCATAACATCAGTTTAGAGCACAGTAACCAGTTGAGGGAAGCCTCTATTTAGTGTTTGATTCCCTCCCTCCCCCTCCCCCCCCCCCCCCCAAGGCTGATGTTTGATTTTATAGGTGCTCCAGCCAATTAGGGGGAAGTCTTTGCAGACTGAAGTAGATTTGGGGGGGGGGGGGGGGGCTTTTTTTTTTTTTTGCAATGTGCTGTGTCTTTATTTTAGGAAAGGGTTATTTAAATTCTTTATATTGCTGGGGAAACTGTTGCTCTATTTTACTTTATTTTTGTATCTTAGAGAGGACTTCATTTATTTTTCTCTTTAAAGAGCTTGAGTGTCTCCTTTGTCCAGAAAAGATTTCAGTAAGAGATCATATAATTTTAAGTGGAAGAGCTTTGCCATCTGGTATGAGGGTAGGGCCCTATATCCTTTTTCTTGTCTAGACAAATACTGCTTGAGTATCTTCTGCAATTGTTAGGATTCACCTCCATGCAATTGATGCTTATCAGTATGTGAAAGGTAAGCCCATCTCTGTACAACCTTTGGTTGTTTGATTCAGGAGAGGTCTGCTGTTACTCAACCCCCCTGTAAAACCTCCCACAGTGTCAAGGGATTTCAATGTCATTCTCACCCAACTGATGAAAGCTCCATTTGGGCCAGTTGACACCTGTCACTTGAAGTTTTTAACCTGGAAGGTACTATTTTTGGTGGTGGTCACTTCAGCCCCAGGGTGAGGGAGCTCCAGGCTCTAGTAGCTGATCCACCTTACACAAGATTTCATCACAACAGGGTAGTTCTCTGCATGCATCTGAAATTCCTTCTTAACCAGTCAATTGTTCTGTCAACAGTGTTGTTGTTGTTTATTGTTTATTAATTCTTCCCAAAACCCCATGTCCATCGTAGTGAAAGGGCCCTGCACACCTTGGACTGTAAGAGATCCTTGGCCTTCTACCCGGAGCAGACTAAAGCCCATAGACAGTCCACCCAGCTTTTTGTTTCTTCCAACTATAACAGGATGGAGACAGCCATTGGTAAATATACCTTATCCAGTTGGCTAGCAGACTGCAACTCCTTTACGTATGCCCAGGCTGGGCTGACTCTTGAGGGTCATTTCATGGCCTATAATGTCAGGGCTATGGCTACGTCAGTAGCCCTTTTAAGGTCAGCATCTATAGAGATTTGCAGTCCACATATTCACATCTCATTATTGTCAAGAGTAAATTTCCTGATTCAACAGTCAGTTTGGCCAGTCAGTGCTTCAGAATCTGTTTGTGGTCTAGAATCCAACTCCACTCCCGTAAGTCCCTTTGGCTAAGCCTGAACAGAAACAAAACACACACATATGCAAAAAAATAAAAAATAAAACACAATGTTAAAAAATTTCTGGGCCTTAATCTGTTGCAGGTCTTGTTTATTTTTCTTTCTTTTTTTGTCAGCCTGGTAGCTAGCGAGTCCCATCTGTGAAAATGTGATGTCCTGCTTGACCTTGGTTAAAACGAAGTTACTCACCTGTAGCAGATGTTCTCCGAGGACAGCAGGACATATATTCTCACACACGTGCCCACCTCCCCTCAAAGTTGTATTCTATTAGTTTTTTTTTAATAGACTGCCTGGTCTCTCATGGCCACAGCGGGCGGGAAGATGTGCGCATGTGCATGGTGTGCAGATCCAAATGCTTCTAGAATAAAGCTGTGAAGTTGTTCGGCACTGGGCTCTGTCAGATGACGTTGCCCATCTGTGAGAATGTTTCCAGCTGTACTTGGAGAACACTTGCTAGGCTGCTACAGGTGAGTAACTTCATTTTACTTGGTAAAAAACATGCAAAAATGTTAAAACTATAGCATTTTTGTGAGTTTCAGGGCGTATTTTACTCATGAAGCCTCTATTATGAAAGTTTCACAATATGCTACATTAGACTTTGTCAAATATGAACACAGTTGTAGAAATCTGTACTCTTATGTTTCTTGCAGAAGCCAACGTAATGGTGGAACTCCATGCATGGCATGAACATATCGTAAAATGGCACAGTCTGAGATTAACCTGGACCACGACATTCCGATTCTTCATCTTTCTTCCTTCTGGGCTAAAAGTATTATAGGACTCCTAGCTTTTGTATGTTTTGCAAATAGCTTTGATGGAGATTTTGTCTTTGATGATTCAGAAGCCATTCTCAATAATAAGGTTTGTGTATTAGATTTAAGAATGCAGAATTTTCTTAAATGTATTTTTAAAATAAGTGGAGAAAGCATGGAGAGCACGTCTCAAGGAATTCTTCCCAACTCCTCTACTTGAGTGTGTATGTGCTGGTGCATGTGTTCACATGTTGGTCTATGTAGGCTGTGAAGCCTGTGTGCATATATATCTGTTTTTTCCTTAGCTTCTGGACTTGTACCATCCTTAACAAGCAGGGTGTTATCCTTTCATGCCAGGAGAGGGAGGTAGAGAAATTGATCTTTTCCAGTGATGTCACTGTTTATAACCTGCCGTTACTCGTAGTAAAGTTCCAGTATTTCTCTACTTCTAGCAGAGATTAGGTTGTTCAGGCTGGTACTGCCGGTCCCTGCCCTAGCTCCCAGCAGTGCAGGCCTTTGCCTCCCAGCTTGGTTGAGCCTAATGACCGGCTCCCAGGTTTCCAGATCCATCAACCAGACCTGGTCAAGTGCAGAGCTTGTCTCCACTGTCCCCAGTCATCTCCCTCGGGCTACCAGTGGGCGAGACTTTATGACTTGGCCCCTGCCTTGCCCAAGGGGGTGTGGGTCCCCATCCCTCCCTCTTCTCTTGCACCTTCTTGGGTCCTTCCTCTGAGCTTCCCCTTCAGGCAAACAAACTGGCTGGGGTTACCTGGTTTAGCTTTTCCCTTGCATAGGGAGTTAAGCTATGTAAAAAAAGACAAAAATAAAAACCTTGCCTTTGCAGCCTTAGAGAAACAGCCCACCTGAAGGAGCAAGCAAGCAGGGGGATGGCAGGAATGGCAGAGTCCCGGACTGCAGTGAGCCTATACTACTACTACTCATTTCTATAGCGCTACTAGACGTACGCAGCGCTGTACACATGAACATGAAGAGACAGTCCCTGCTCAACAGAGCTAGCCTATGTGGACCATCAGGTGCTGCATGACCTGTGGGAGCCAGCAACTTATTACAGCTGTGGGTTCCCTTTCCCTTCCTATGACAGGTCATTTTCAACTTTGGAAATTGTCCCAGGGAGGGTCTGGGGGACTGTCCAGATGTCTGTGGAGACCACTTTCTCAGGGCCAGTGAGACCCTCATCCTGTTATCTTTGGCAGGAATTGTGGCCATTTTAAGTGCAGGCAGTCCCCATTAGGGTTTGGTGGGTCATGACTAATAAGTACCTGTATATAAGATGTAAACCTCTTTGGGGCTCATTTTCACAGCACTTAGCCTTCCAAAGTTCCATAGAAACCTATGGAACTTTGGAAGGCTAAGTGCTTTGAAAATATGCCTCAAAAGGTGGTTTATCAAAATCCCTCCCCTTTCCCTTTTACTAGTAGAGGATAAAACCTAGAGGCAGACATTGTAAGAAACACAGTCTTTATTAGCTATAAGCTCCCAGGAATTCAAAATGAGGCAAGCAATGCTCCAGTTTCTGGATGCTTTTGCCAAATGCATCCAGGAACAGCAGCATTGCTTGCCTTGATTTTTCTGTTGGACCAGCCAAGGTGATGTCTGCAGTTTTACACTAGCTGGTAATCTTGTCCCTGATGCAGCCAGTGTCTCTAGCGAAACATGGCCATGTTGGGCACAGATGTTTGAATTCCTGGGAGCTTTTAGCTAATAAATAAAGACTGTTTCTTACAAGGTCTACCTCTTGGTTTTATCTTTCACATTGGATTTGGGGGGACCACCTGCCTTGTTGCTTTTTGACTCCTTTTACTGGTGGAACAGTCCCAGTCATTGTCTTTAGCAGGGGATTTCTCTGGACCTGTCTGATTTGGGTGGTGGTCACCACTGATGTCAGTCTCTTTGACTGTGTAGCTCGCTCTTTGGACTGAGAGGTTCAGGGATGCTGGTTCTTGCTTGGATGGCTCTTGGTCCATCACCATCTGGAGACGTTACAGTCAGATTGGCTCTAGTGAAGTTTCTTCCTCTGGTTTGAGGAAGGGTGGTCTGGGTGATGGTGGACAATGCCACAGTGGTGGTTTATATTAACAAACAAAATGGTACCAGGAATCAAGCAGTGGTACTGGAGGCTGCTGCACTCTGTTGCTGGGTGGAAGCAAATTTACTGGCCTTGTTGGCAGTCCACATTGCCAGCATTGTTCAGGTAGACTACCTCAGTCTGTCTTTCCTAGATCCAGAGGACTAGGAGCTGGGGCAGGCAGCCTTTCAGCTCCTTCTGAACCGCTGGGGGCAGCTGGTATTTGACCTCATGGCTTCGAGCAGCAGTGCCAAAGTGGATCACTTTTTCAGCTGCTGGAGAGAAGTGGCATCACATGGTATAGATGCCCTGGTTCTGCAGTGGCCCAGGGAGGAGCCCTTATACGTCTTCTTGCCGTGACCTCTCATAGGCTGGGTACTGCGCAGGATTGTGTGCCATCCCTTTCTAGTACTCCTAGTGTTGCTAGGTTGGCCTTGTAGGCTGTGGTAGGTCGACCTGGTTTGTCTGTTGGTGGGCAATCTGCTTTGTCTTCCCAGGGGTCGCAGATTGCTCAGGCAGGGCCCAGTAGAGATGTGAAATATCTGGATTCCTTTTGGCTTATGGTTTGGCCCTTGAGAGGCAACACTTAGTGAAGAAACGGTGATTGCCACTTTGCTTAAGGCATGCAAGTCTTCCAACTCCCTGGCCTCTGTCTGGGTTTGGAAGGTCTTTGAGAGCTAGTGTGTCCAATGCTTGCTTTCTCCTTGGAAGGTATAGATTTCCGAAGTTCTCAGGGTTCTACTGAAGGGTTTCACGCAGGAGCTGGTGCTGAACTTGCTAAAGGTTCAGCTGGCAGTTCTTTCCTGTTTTCATGGCAAGATCTGAGATCTCTCCCTCGCTGCTCAAAGAGCCATTGCATAGGTTTTGAAAGGGATTGCTCATTTGTTCCCCATGTTTGACCGTCTCTTCCCTCCTGGTATTTGAACTTGGTGCTGAATGTTCTTTTCTGTACTACCTTTGAGACTCTCAAGTTGGCCTCTATCAAGGACCTCACTCTGAAAACAGTCAGCCTTGAAGGTGTTGGGCTTCAAGCTCTGTTGTGTCGAGACCTGTATTGCTTTCTCTTGGAGGATTTGTGTCTATCCACACTTTTTTTTTTTCTTCCTTAATGTGATCTCCTCCTTCATGTGAATCAGTTCATCTGCCTGCCCTCCTTTGCGGAGAGGGATTTGGATTCTGCTTCCAGGAGGCTCCATAAGCTGGACGTCCACAGGGTTCTGTTAAGACACGTGTAGAAGACAAATGAGTTTCTCCTCTGATTATCTTTGTGTCTGTTTCCATGGGCTCAGGAAGGTTAAGGCGACGTCCAAGGCCTCCATTGTATGTTGAATCAAGGCAGCTGTTGAGACTGTTAACTTTTGCAAGAACAAACAAGAGCATGCTAGGTTGAGGACGTTGGGCGGTGACCTGGTCATTGCTACATTCCTTTGTGAAGCATTACAGGTTGATAGCCAGAGCCTGTTTGGACTTTGGCAAGACTGTCATTCAGGAGGCATTGTCTTCTGCCCTGTGAGTCTGCTTGGGTATTTCCCGCTTGTTAAAGATGATACAACCCAGACTCTAAGAAGGTGAAATTTGGTCGTATCTGTTAATTTCCTTTACTTTAATCGGGCTGCACCATCTTTGAACCCTACCGCGGAACACTGTGACTTCTGCAACTCTTGGGATTCTGTCCTTTTCTCCAGTGGTGGTTCAAAAAAGAGAAAAAAAGCAATTCCTTTAAAACTGCATTGTGTTTTGGGGCATAGGTGTGTCCTGTGGCATCTTCTGCTGCCTTGGCAGAGGAATACTGGAACTTTCTTATGATTACTAGCAGGTTATGTTGATAATGTCGCTGGAAATTATCAGTTTCTCTATCTTTGCTGGCACGAAGGGTTAACACCCCGCTTGTTAAGGATGTTACAGCCTGATTAAAGGAAAGGAATTTAACAGGTATGACTAAATTTCACAATGTATGTTATCTGTTCGTTTCTGTATGTGTGTATGTGTATGGATGTGTTTCTATATTGGTATTGACTTTTTTGTAACTGATAGGTAGAATAGATGAAAGGGGAAGGTAGTTTGAAAGGTGACCTATGCATGCTGCTTCTCCCATCGCTTCCCCCACCAAATGCAGAAATCTCCCTTATGCAGCACCACAGCTCATCTCACTTTCTGTGGCTAGAGCTGCCGTTTAGTGTTCTATGCCCACTGCCTTCCTATTGACTGGATCCAACCCACAATCTCTGCTGCTAATAACACTAGAAGCAGGCAGGGCAGGCTCACTCACTTTGGAGAGGGTGGATTGGAGAACTGCAGATAAAAGATTTTAGCTTCTGAAAAATGTCCAGACACATTAGCTTCCATGTAGCTTCTGGACATTAGTGCAAAAAAATCCTGAGTCCTGAAAAAAGATTTGTCAATCTTAGCCTCCTGAGCATAACTCACATGGCCTAAACGTTTGAACCGAAACTATGTAGGTAGTGTGCTAATGCCTTAATTTGACAAAACTCACAGCAACAGATATTAGCACTACACAGCAACTAATGAGAAAACTGTATAATTCAATCAGTAGTTTTAACAAATATATATATTTAAAAAATCCCAAAACAAGACTACCAGTAATTTAATAACAAAATATAATAAAAAAACAGAGTACAAAAAACTGTGAGTGAACCTATTTTTTTATTTTTGTTACATTTGTACCCTGTGCTTTCCCACTCATGGCAGGCTCAATGTGGCTTACATGGGGCAATGGAGGGTTAAATGACTTGCCCAGAGTCACAAGGAGCTGCCTGTGCCTGAAGTGGGAATCGAATTCGGTTCCTCAGTTCCCCAGGACCAAAGTCCACCACCCTAACCACTAGGCCACTCCTCCACTCAGCCTATATGTATATCTAGTTGAATCTAGGTCAGTGTATTATTTAAAGATTAACACACCCCTTCTGTTTTTACTTATCTTGTCTTATCATGCTGCACACAAAAAAAGAAATACTACCATAGTAAAAGGAAAATATAATCCTTAAATTTTTTGAAGTGGAAGAGGGAATTCTCAGAGATATAATTGCCCATGCGGGGATATCCACTGCAAAGCTTTTCTCAATGCGTAATTCTTTGCAAACCTGCAACAATATAAAACAAAAGATCCTATATAACGATTTGCACCTCCCAACATTCTACTTCTGGATGCCTGGGTTTGTAACATGCATTCCCGTTCATTGCCCCACCCTCACGTTAAAACGTAATGACGTCAGAGGGCTGAACAATGAGGGGGAAGGGAACGCTGGAGGCGAGATGATAGGAGGAGAGAATCGTGGGACATCGAAGGGGAGGGCAGGGCAAGAATTTTATTGATTTTAGAAAGACAAACAATTTATCAATCAATAACATCAAATAATATCAACTGTAACACAGAATTCAAACAAAAGAGGAGAATTGATGGACATGGATGGGATGGGAGGATAGTCATAGGCTCCCCATATAAGAGGCTTGGGGAAGCTAAGCCTCCCTAGCCCAACCATGACCTTCCCCTGGCTGCTGCACCCCCCTCAAACGCAGGGCTGCCTGGCGCAGCAGCACTGCAGCCAGGCAGCTCTTGGACGGTCCCTCCGCTCCTTCCTGCCCTCAGCTCCCCGATCGACAGCCCTCCTCTCCATTCCTCCCCCCCCCCCCTTGCGTTTGTTTAACCCTTTTACTTTCAGGCGCAGCGACGGCAGTGAAGAGAACAACACAGTGGGCTCGCCTCCAGCTTCTCCCTTCCCTCACAGTGTCCCACCTTCTGCAATGATGCATTTCCTGTTTCCGCGAGGGCGGGACACTGTGTGAGGGAAGGGAGAAGCTGTGTTGTCGTCTTCACTGCTGTCGCTGCGCCTGAAAGTAAAATGGTTAAACGCGCGTTGGCGGGGGGGAAGGAACGGAGAGGAGGGCTGTCAGGGAGCTGATGGAGGGCAGGGAGAATTGCTGGACATAGATGGGAGGGCAGGGGGAGAGAAGAGATGGCTGGAATTGGAGAGGAGGGCAGGGGGAGAGAAGAGATGGCTGGAATTGAAGAGGAGGGCAAGGGCGAGAGGAGAATTGCTGGACTTGGATGGATGGAGGGGAGGGCAGGGGAGAGAGGAGAATTGCTGCACATGGATGAATGGGGGCAGGGGAGAGAGAAAATTTGCTGGATATGGGTGGATGGAGGAGAGGGCAGGGGAGAATGGAGAGTTGCTGGACATGGATGGATGGAGGAGAGGGAAGTCAGGAAGGAGATGCACATGGATGGAGGGGAGAAAAGCGAGGAGAAATGCTGGACGATGGATGGAGGGGAGGGAAGTCAGGAAGGAGATGCACATGGATGGAGGGGAGAGAAGCGAGGAGAAATGCTGGACATGGATTGAGGGGAGGGAAGAGAGTGGAAATGCTGGACATGGATGGAGTCTGCGTACTCTTTATCTTTTAAAAAATAATATAAATAAAAATCACAAAAAAAAGAAAGATTAAAACAAAAAAAAACATAGATAAAACAATCATACCCCTGGAGCATATTACTCATTATGCACCCTTCCCAATTATTACTTATCATGACGGAACATTTCTCCTAACGGTTCCCTCAAAAACATAATTGCCATTACATGATAACCTTGCTAGTGCCCGTTTCACTAGTGTGAGAAACGGGCCTTTTTTACTAGTACAGTAATAAAAAGCGATAACCATATATATGAGCCTCAAAATATTATCTTTAACTATTGAGACTTCAAACATATAAGTAACTGAGCTGCTAAGCCACTATCATCATAGTTAATGTATCTGTTTCCCCACCAGCATATAGAAAACTGCACACAGAAACCAGTAATGAAATAATACAAACAATAGATCTTTTCTCATTTCACATATGGAATAATCAAACAATGGATCATTTCTCATTTCACACATTCTCCTTTCACATTGCTTAAACTAAAGCCACTGAAAGATAAAGGTGCAGTACTTAATTCATAGTTTCTGAGTGAGGAAACACCCAGCAGCTGTTGCACCACAACTCCTCTTCTATAATCCGAACTTCCAAAGATCGGTGGCTCTGACTGGCAAGATCCCATCTCATGCCTGACACTGCGGAGTTTTGATTCACTCTGCCACAATCTGTGGAAAAATATTTAACAAGTGCACCCGCTTAGCAGCTATTGGGAAAAGCTTTTAGCGGCACAGTGTGTTCTTTAAAAAAAAAAAATAAGTGAGGATATTCAGTGATCAAGAAGCTTGTCCATCTTTTAGGTGGTAATTCACCTTTGTAGTGGATATCCCCTCATGGGTGAGAGATATGTCTGAGAATTCCTCCTTTCACTTAAAAAGTTTAAGGATTATATTTTTCTTTTACTATGGTAGTATTTCTTTTTTTGTGCAGCATGATAAGACAAGATAATTAAAAACAGAAGGGAAGTTTTACTCTTTAAATAATGCATTGAGCTAGATTGAAGGAGATAAAATCCCTGTGTGTGTATATAGATATATCTAGATAGAGATATAGGGGGGGGGGGGGAAGTTTGGTACCCTGGAACCCCTTGTCTGATCAGGCTCTTTTTTTTTTTTTTTTTTTTTTTAAACTTTAGATGTTTATTGAGTATTTTTTGCATTTAGAACCATTAAATATACAGCAGCTTATGTTTCCGTCTCATTGCATGGTCTCAACATACACTTTCCAACTAACTGGTATTACAAAACATCACAACCTGTTAATTCCAAACTATTCCCTTTGAACAATTCCCTCCAACCATGTTCCCCCCGTGTTATCCCCAGCTTAGCTATTCTCTTACCTAACACAGGTGGTGGAATGAACATTACCCCCAATACCCTCCCCCCTTCCCCCTACCCGTCTCCCCTCCCTGGAATGTGTCCCAAACCCCTCTAAAGTTTCTCAATCATTTGTTGAAGTCTTGTCCATCCCCTTTTACGTCTAAGCTCTCCCTCCCTCCTATATACCGTTAAACGCTCCATGTGCCACAAAAGTCTCACTTCCAATCCCCTATATTTGGGGGATCCACTGATCTCCAGCAGCATGCAATAAGACACTTGCCAATCCCCACCGCATAAATTTACTCTCCTCCCACAGCTCTCGCTCATTATACATTCCCAGTAAGCACTCCCATGGACCGCACACCAGAGAAACTACCATGGTTCGGGCCAGCGCTTTCGTCACTGCCTGCCAAAATACTACCACCCCCGGGCATGTCCACCACACATGTAGAAATGTGCCTTTCTGTGCTTTACATCTCCAGCACTCATCTGATGCTCCTGAATACATCTTCAACCTCTCTGGTGTGTAATACCACCGCGTTAGCACTTTATACGCATTTTCCTGTATTAACACACAAACCGAGGCTTTCTGTACTTCCCCACATATATCTTCCCATTCCCGCTCTGTAAATTGGCACTGCAGATCCCTTTCCCATGCTTCCTGAAATGAATATGTTTTATCCTCGTCCCCTTGAAAGAACCGGTATATCACCGATATAGGTTTTGGGACTCTCCCCAACATAATCCACAAATTTTCTAAACTTTCCCTTTCCCGTGGGTATCCTCTCCTCCACCCCTCTTTGTCTATAAAGTGTTTTAATTCCATATATGCGAATCCCTCACCCGCAGGAATCCTGTACCGGGTACACACCTCCTCAAAACTCCACATCCCACTCCCATGAAGCACATCCCGAAATTTCACCACTCCCTTCTGCTCCCATCTCACAAAGGTAGCATTTTCCCTGCCCGCCCTAAACTTAGGTTCCCACTGGAGGGAGGCCATTGATGATACTCCATCCTGATCAGGCTCATTTTGAACTTCATGTCTTTTTTTTGTTTTCTAATGGTTTCCCCTAATGCCAAGTTTTGTCTGTTAAATATTCAGAGTTATTTTGCCCCCAGACAGACATTCTTGATCCCTTTTGTCTAATTCTTTCCAACTTCTTTTGGGTTGGAAGAATAGCAATGCGTGTGATAGACTGCATGTGGTAGAAAATAGTGTTGCTAAAGAAAAATTAAATTGTTTTGCAAGAGACTGGTGCATCTCTGGAGATATTTTCAAGCTTCACAAAACTGTACTAAAATAATTTTCTTCCTACATCCTTGTCACCTTTTATAATTCAGATGTTATTTGTCTCATGTTGTCAAAGTAAATCAGTGCTTTGGCTTTTGGTAGGGCTGTTGAATTAAATCAGTGGCTTGAATAGCCACATACCTAGCCACTCAGTGTCATTAAATGTATAAGCTGTTTATTTTCAAATCGAAAAACAGCTATATTCTTCATCTAATTCCTCAAGGATCCTGGTAATTTTATTGCCAATTTATTGTCTGTTTTCTGAATGAAATGGGCATGATAATGCAGTATGCATTTATGATTTGGAGTTGCATATTCTCCTAGAATATGAAATAGAGAGAGAGTAATCAACAGTTAAAGTAGTATTGTCTTATTTGTTACTATATAGAAATTTGCCACAAATAGGCTGCTGAGAGGTAGTAGGATTCAAAATGAGTTCATTTCAAGAATTAACAAGGTTCCAATAAAAGCAGTAAATAAAATCTACTATTGCTGTACGGAACTAAGCTGTATTGTCATAATTTTTCTTGCTGTCTGGAGAGGAAATCAAACACTTCCTATTACAGGATGCCAGAATCTCCCAGTGCAGAGCACTATTTAAATCGTGCTTTTTAAAAGTACTTAACTTGCATGTATTTTACTGTATCTATGCACTAGGTTTTACTTTATAATACTTAAGGGCCTCTTATCCTGATAGACCAGTCCAGATGTATTATGCCACCTTACTAGTAGACAGAAACAGAGAACATAGCCTTTTGCAATGAGCACTGTCTGATCCCATCCCCACAAGCCTCAAACAGTTATGATTTTATATTTAAATAATTTTATTAAAGTATAAAAAGAAACGATATTCTGTACAACTCGTTTTATAAATCACAAACAACTCCTGTGTCCCCTCCCCCTCCCTCATCACAAATATCCTCCACTATCGGGAAAACTGAACAACCTGAATTACTACAGAATGTTACATAGAAAATTCATGCTAACAGAATACCTTGGTCACACACACAGAACAGAAATGCCAAATACATAATAGCTGATCAAAACTGATTAAGGTATATTAAACCAAACCCCCAAGAAGCCACATCAAAGAAATAGAGATGCATTTCCTTCTACACCTTGCAAAATACAAAGCTCATACATGCCAGGGATGGTGTTAGAGAAGTGCAACTAGGACAATTGCCCCCAGCCAGAGAGAGCCCTAAGTCTGCTATAACCTAAAGAAGATAGTGTGGTCCCCTCCCAAATGTTTTCCCTGTGTCCCGGCCATGTCTAAAACCAGCACTGGCAGGATACACATTTTAAATCTGACCTATTCTAATCACAAAATGAAAATATTTTTTTCCTACCTTTTTTTTTGTATGGTTATTTTATTTTTCAAATAATGTTTGTCCCAGGCTCTTTCCCCCTCGATCTTCTCTTAGCTCACTCACCAGGGTCTCCTGCCCATTTGACTTTTCTTCTTTCTCCATGCTCACCATCCATCTTCCATTTCTGTGTACTTATCTTTTCCCATGTTCAGCATCTCCCTTTACTGTGTCCCCTATACTTTCCTGTCCAACATCTCCTCTGTGTCCATCTCCCTGCATTTATCATCATCACCACTGTATATCCCTGTCCTCTCCACCTGTGTCCAGGATCACTCCTCTGTCCAGCATCTCTTCTGTGTTCCTGTTCTCTCCCATGCCTAGCATCTTCCCTCTTCCGTACCCCCTCGCCCCCATGTATGGCATTGTCGCTGTGTGTCCATATGCAGCATCTCCCCTTTGTGTTCCTGTCCCTATGCTCCCATCCATGCCCATCATCTCCCTACTAATTCTGTATACCTCCCTGTGTCCAGCTTCTCCCCTCTCTTCCTCCCCACACCAATGTGTCTCCCTTCTTTCCAACCCCCCATGGGTCCAGCACCTCTCCCCCTGCCTTCTAGCCTCCCCCATGGGTCCAGCACCATTCTCCCTTATCCCTGTCCTCCCGTGGGGCCAGTGCCTCTCTCCCACCCCCACCCCGTGGGGCTGGTGCCTCCTAACCCCCACCCTGTGGGGCCGGTGCCTCCTAACCCCCACCCCGTGGAGCCGGTGCCTCCTAACCCCACCCCGTGGGGCCAGTGCCTCTTTCTGAGCCCTCCAGCCCCCCCATGAGTCCAGCACCTCTCCTAGCCCTCTCATGGGTCCAGCAACTCTCTCCCTGCCTCCCAGCCCCCTTCGTGGGGCCAGCGCCTCTCTCCCAGCCCTCCCTGTGGGGCCATTGCCTCTCTCCCAGCACCCTCCATGGGTCCAGTGTCTCTCTTTCTTCCCCATGCCCCCACCATGGGTCCAGCGTCTCTCTACAAGCCCTCTTCCTCCCATGGGTCTAGTGCCCTTCTTCCTTCCCCCAGACCCCCCCCCCCATTGGGTCTTGAGTTCCTCTCCCAGCCTACCATGTGTTCAGCATCTCTCTCCAAGTCCCCCCATGGGTCAACATCTGTCTCCCCCACCATGGGTCAAGCGCCTCTCTACCTTCTTCCTACCCCCCTGATGGGTTCAGTGCCTCTCTTCCTTCTTCCTGCCCCCCATAGGTCCAGAGCAACTCTTTCTTCCTCCTACCCCCCATAGGTCCAGAGCAACTCTTTCTTCCTCCTGACCCCAATGGGTCCAGCCCTTCTCTTCCTTCCTCCTGCCCCCAATGGGTCCAGTGCCTCTTTTCCTTCCCCCAGCCCCTCCATTGGGTCTTCTGTTCCTCTCCCAGCCCACTGTGTGTTCAGCATCTCTCTCCAAGTCCCCATGGGTCAGCATCTGTCTCCCATCTCTACCATGGGTCAAGTGCCTCTCTGCCTTCTTCCTGCCCCCCCCCCCCATGGGTCCAGAGCAGCTCTTTCTTCCTCCTGACCCCCATGGGTCCAGCACCTTTCCTCCTGCCCCTGATGGGTCCAGCTCTTCTCTTCCTTCCTTCTGCCCCCCCCAATGGGTCCAGTGCCTCCCTTCCTCTTGCCCCTCGATGGGTCCAGCACCTTTCTTCCTTCCTCCTGCCCCTTTGATGAGTCCTGTGCACCTCTCTCCCAGCCCCCCATGAGTCCAGTACCTCTCTTCCTTCTCCCAGCCCCCCATGAGTCCAGCACCTCTCTTCCTTCCAGCCACCCATGGGTCCAGCGTGCCTCTCCCAGACCCTCCCATGGGTCCAGTGTCTCTCCCTCCCTTCCCTTAAGACCGAGTGATTGGTCAATGGGATGAACTGTAGCCAGTGTGATCCACGATGATCCGGGCACCTTGAGGCTTTTTCTCCCCAGTAATTCACCAATGACACATTATTAGGCATGACTAAGTTTTAGTACATGTCCATTTTCTCCTTATTAAGTAGTGGGAATTGTGAGCATCAGTATATGTGTTTATAGTTATTTCCACCACCACTTGATACTGTATTTAGAGTATGCAAAAATAAGTAATCAGTACTCAACCCCAAGACATGTAACTCCATGAATCTCCAGTGAAAACTTGATTGCCAGTAATAAGGGCTTTAGGGTGAGATCAGAAAGCAGTGAGGAAAAGGAACATCTCAGCTGCATGCCTTGAAACAGTCTGATAGGCAAACACAAAAAACAATTAACAAGCAGATAGTCCAAAGGCTTTTTTTTAAATTAAGTATTTCATTATACATACAGGAAATTTTGAAAAATACAAGAGAAATTTTACACACCTAACTCCATCACAGACGCTGGAGTATCTGGACATTCTGTTCGACACGGTACAGGAGTAAGATACTCATGGATCTTCCTCTATCAGTTAAGAATTCCTCCATCCAATGCAATACATTACCTGCAATACCTAAAGAACTCAGGGGTCCTTTTACAAAGGCACACTAGCAGCTTTAGTGCTTGCTAAAAATGCTAGCGCACCTGTGTAAAAGGACCCCTCAATTTATACAGCTGAATATTATAGTCTACCGTATCAAATGCATCAGTAAGATCAAACTGCAGTAGTATTGCAGCCTTAACTTAGGCAAATAAAATTTTTACTTCTGAGGTAGTAGCCAATAAAACTGCTTCGGTAGACTGGAAAGAACAGAAACCAAATTGCAAGTTTAAACAATCAAATTTAAAAAAAAAAGAAATCTGACAATAATTCAGCTACATAAGCTTGTATAATTAGCTTGTTGACCAACATCTAATTTTGCATTTTAAAGAATTGGTGTTAAAATAATACCGTGCAATTGCAGGAAAAAGGGAGATCAAAAGTGCCCCCACGAAAAGTACAAAATGAATCTCCACTTATCATAAAAGATTTCAAGATGGTCTTGTTCAGCTTATCCTACAACAAGGAGGAAAGCAGTCTCGGCAACCTTCCACAGACCTTGCATTTCAAACTGGTAAAGTCTGTGTTTCAAAGGTTCAGGTTTCTTTTCTCCAGACAAAATACATGAAAGAAGCAGCATAGATTCTTAGCACTTCAAGTCCTTTTGAAATGAGGTTCATACTTTTGATATTTATTAGAATCCTGCACCTTTCAAAATTTAACAATAGTAGCAATATTCGGTACACTTCTAACATGGTTCTTTTAGCTACTGAGTTTCTGTAGAAACAAGAAGTTTAGGGGGTTGTTTTCAAAAGAGAGATATGTCTCAAAAATGGCATAAAGTGGCATTTTTTGAAACTCTGATTTGAGATGTTTTTATCTGCAGTGCATCTAAATCACAAGGGATCATGTTGGGGGCGGGATTTGGGCATTCGCAAAAGTAGGACGTTTTTCTGCTATAATGCAACAAAATAAATACGTCAAGGGCTAAAAGTTAGGTGTTTTGGTCTAGACCTGTTTCAGTCATGCCTAAGTCACAAAAAGGTTCCCTAAATGACGAGGTGACCACTGGAGGGATTAAGGCATGACTCTCCCTTACTCCTCTAGTGGTCAATGAGCCCCGCTCCAAAAATGTGAAAAAGTCCATACCAGCCTTTGACAGCTTCAGATATTATGGCCAGTCCTGTTAGACCAGCAAGCAGATCCCTGGAATAGCTTAGTGGTCGGTGCAGTGGACTGTAGAGAAGGGGACCCAGGCCCATCTCTCACTCTAACTGCAACACTTGTGGTATAAAGTTTCAGCCCTCCGGGGGGGGGGGGGGGGGGCGTGGCAAGATGGGGGCGTGATCCTGCCGTTGTTTTCTTCTTTATATTTATTCCTGAAAATATGCCTCATACAAAGAGAAAAAATAATCTTTATTAATGAATTAATATAACCTTACTAAAATTAAATCCATTCCCTTAACCCATTGTTATACATCAATCACTACATACATACTCTTATTCACCAACACACTTAAAACCATAAACACTTTTCCAAAATACTCTTTCAGTACACAATTAAATGACATATGTCTGGTAGTTTCTCATCATATCAAAATTTCTCAACAACATATGGTTACTACTCTTTAATCATTTGTATATCCAGTGAATTGGAGTCTCCCACAAGAGCAAACTTCTTTCACATCGCATTCAATGGATCAGAGTCACCAACTTGTAAAGTTAAAGTATTCTTTCCTGCTGCAAACCATTGTGTTGTCAATGATGATAACAGTCATACACATCCAGTAACCATATGTTGTTGAGAAATTTTGATATGATGAGAAATTACCAGATATATGTCATTTAATTGTGTACTGAAAGAGTATTTTGGAAAAGTGTTTGTTTATGGTTTTAAGTGTGTTGGTGAATGAGAGTATGTATGTAGTGATTGATGTATAACAGTGGGTTAAGGGAATGGATTTAATTTTAGTAAGGTTATATTCATTAATAAAGATTATTTTTATAAATGTTAAACGGTTACTAGTGAGTAATTTGTAGAATAATGTGTAACCAATTATAGAGTATAGACCTTGACTGGGTTTGTGATACAAAGAGAAAAGGGACTTTGAGGTTTGTCCCACCATCTACCTCAACGTCGTCCCCAATCCAGCAGAGATTAGATTGTTTCCTCGCCGGAGCATCTCCATTAGAGTTTAGGGGGTGAGTCCCACTGCGGAGGAAGTCAGAGGAGTGAAGCCTCTACTGGGACACGAAACATCTCTTTCTCCCCCCTCTGATTCCAACACTACTCCGTATCCAGCATCGACTGCTTCGCTGGGAGGTAGCCAGCACGTTTCCAGAAGTGTAGTGGGCGAGGCTCCTACAAGGGTCCAGTGTTGCAGCGAGAGAGCCTGGAGAGTGGGACTCAGGGTACAACTGGAGTCCCTGACATACCATCGGAGGTGAATCTGGAAAAGATTTGGGTGATGCTTCAAAGGATGGACTCAACACTTCAGAAATCCTCAAGTGAGGTAACAGCTTTGAATCTTATGTTTGAAGATCTTGTTAAGACAGTTGAGTCAGTGAAAGAAGATCTTTCCACTTGGATCAAGCAAATTCAAGATGATGTGAAACAGCTTCAAGACTTACTTTGCCTCGATTAAAGATAAATTAGCTCTCCATAAAAAGATTGAGCAGATAGAGAATTTCAACAGACGTTTACATCTCCACCTACTGAACTTTCCTTTATTTAAAAGATACTTGACTGAAAAGTTGAAAATACCACAGGACGCTATTACTCCTCTTAATAAGATTTATTATCTGCATAAGAATCCCTGGAAAAAAAAGAAGGAGAAGGTGGAGAGGATATAAATATTGATGTGAATAATATTTCCGCTATTTTGGAACAATCAATAGAAAATGCTACTGAGCTACGCTTCTTGTTTCCTTCATGTTTCAACAAGATCTCAATGAGGTTCTAAGACTTTATTTTAGATACTCAACTGTATTTTTGGCAGAGAGAAAAATTTGGATTTATCCAGATGTTACCAAATCAACTCAAGAACGGAGAAAATTGTTTTTGACTGAGACAGGAAACATTGAATTTAGAGGGAACCATTTTTCTTGCTTATCCATGTAAATGCTTGGTCCAATATGGAGAGACCAAATATATTTTTTACTCTCCAGAGCAATTAAAAGCTTTTCTTGATTTAAAAAAGATAAAATAACAATAATGTTAGAAATAGAAGAATAGGGCCACTGCTCAGGAAGAACTGAGTTCAATTCCCACTTCAGGCACAGGCAGCTCCTTGTGACTCTGGGCAAGTCACTTAACCCTCCATTGCCCCATGTAAGCCGCATTGAGCCTGCCATGAGTGGGAAAGCGCGGGGTACAAATGTAACAAAAAAAAATCTGCTTTGTGGATCAGAGAATAATTATCAGCAGCACATAGTTCTAATTTTGTTTTTACCAGCTATGCATATGCTATTTTCATTTCAAATGAGGTAATGTGGTTAGGGAATAAATCTGTGATTGGCTACAGAGAAAGTGGGAGAGGACCAAGGCTAGCCATTGGTGTTGAATAAAAGGTAAAACAAAGCAAATCCTCAAAAAAACTTAGTAAAAAAAAAACTTGATGCAGATCTGTGTTTCGTCACAGAAGTGCTTCCTCAGGAGTCAATGGATACTGGTATGAGTAACTAGAAAAACAATATTCACAATTTCAACAAAGTCAGTACTAGCAAAAAAAGGGAAAAATTGCCTACTAATGACAAATTTAATTGCTGAGCAATTAGCAGCACAGTCCCAATGAAGCAACCGCGAGCTTCAAACAGCAGCTGTTTGTCATTAGTTGAATTGGTCTTCCCCCTCCTTCTTCTCTCTTCTTCTATTTGTTGCAGTGGGGGAATTACCACCACCCTTTTTTTTTTTTGGCTACAGAGACTCATTTGCTAGATTGTAATATTTTTTGATTGGTTATGGTTTGGTTTATTAAGCTTGACATACCACCATATCTGACTGGCAGATCACAACAGTTTACAAATTCAAAATACACACAAAATTAGGGGGAAAGGAACTACAATATTCTTGGATAGAAAAGATACACAGTCGCACCAACTGGGGAGAGAGGGCAAATAGGGCAACAGGTAAGACAACATGAAAGGAAAAAAGGACAATCTGCAGGAAGAGCTAAAAACAATCAAAACTGGCCTAATCTGGAGGAGAAGCCTTTTTAGAAAAACATGTCTTCAATAACATCTTGAAGGTTTTAAACGATTGCTCGGTCCGAAGGGGGAGGAGAAGGGAATTCCATGGAGAAGGGGATGCAAAGTAAAAAGCACAATGTCTAGTTGATTCTAGCTGGGCATTGTGTGGGCTGGGGAAGATGAGATGAAAATCATTTGTATTTCAGTTCTAATATCTATAAAGTTTGAGATATTCTCTGTAATATTTTTCAATTTGTTTTTCAGGACCTCAGAGCAGAAACCTCACTTGGTGATTTGTGGATACATGATTTCTGGGGTACTAAGCTTAGCAGTAATGCCAGCCATAAATCATATCGACCTCTTACAGTTCTTACCTTCAGGTAATTTGTTTTATAATGAGCTTAGAACAAGTCTGCAGAGAGAAAAAATTGCTTGGCAAAAGTGAGATCTTTATGATGCCAGTTGAGTATTTAGTGAATTACAGCACTTTGTAAATTAAAAATGACTTATTCTGCATTCTTGTGTAAAGGCCTGGATTGAATAGATGTCTTGCACATTAGGGGATAACTTTATAAACAATTTGTGCATGTAAATAGTAGCCTAGTGGTTAGTGCAGTTGACTTTGATCCTGACGAACTGGGTTCAATTACCACTGCAGCTCCTTGTGACTCTGGGCAGGGCACTTAACCCTCCATTGCCCCAGGTTCAAATAAGTACCTGTATATACTATGTAAACCGCATAGGGGTAGAGAATGGGCTGAGTTGGAGCAAGATTGGCACTTACGCCTTCATCTTATAAAATGCAGGCATAAGTGACAATACTTATTGGCGCATTCATGCACAAAACTATGCCTTCCTCAGAATAGGTATAATTTTGCGCAGCAGCCTTCTAGTGGGCTGTAAAGGCATATAGATGCATACGTTCCCTTTTAAAAAAAATAGGTACAACTTATGCACCTATGTGCTTTTTCGGCCTAGATGCCCTGCTATACAATTATCCTTTCTCATAACAAAAACCTGATTTAGTGAAGCTTTTTTTCTCATTTTGAGTCTATATGGGGAGAAATTAATAAATCAGGCCCTTCATGCAAAAATGTATGACAGTAACTTCAGCTTCTGAATGAATCATCTTGATGAGGCCTTCATGTTATCTGATTGCAAGCTACTAAAACAAATCTTCTAGAGCAGAGTTGGCCAAATCACTCTTTCAGGCCTGCAAACATGCGGGAATGCAGATCTGTCTCGAGTGTATTCATTGGGGATATACTGAAAATCTTGCTTGTAAGGTCTTTTAAAGCAGTGGTTCTCAACCTATTTGCTGCTGGAACATACCTTAAGAGACTGCAATTGTTATAAAATACAGCCATCTGATTGTTATGTAAAGCTCGAAAATTTGATTGGTTGCCAGTTCAGTATTATGTTGAGTTTAAGATTTTATGTTTAACACACAAAGCTCTACATTCAGGAAACCCTCTCAATTTATCCAAATTAGTTTTCTGTACACTCAAAGTAGAACTCTGATTTTTTTGATTCTCATCAACTTGTACTCTGTCCACCATTACGAGCTTACTATAAGTCTACCAGACACTCTGCTTATCACCGAGTCTTTGAAATAATTTCCCTCCTGACATCGGGGAGAGCTTTCCTTTAAAAAAATTCAAATCTGCAATCAAATCCTACTTTTTTACAAAAGCTTTTTGCTGACCTTAGCTCTAGTTGGGATTGTTATGGAGGTGAAGTTCATGCAGAGGATGGTCCCTCTGTTTATATAATACACAAACACGGTTATGTATTCTTACTATTTCAAATCTCTTTATTGGTTTTAATGATTAAAACATAAAATACCAATCAACGTATTGGACTAGATTCAATTTCTGTCCACGACAGCGGCCAATCCAGGCCAAGGACACCTGCACCAAACCTCTAAGTTTGGTGCAGTTTATAGAATAGCACCTAACTTTAGGCACAGCCATCAGTAGCAACTAAAACGTGTTGCAAATTGTCACACCTAAATTAGGCGCAGATCCCACTGTATTCTGTAACAACACATGCAATTAAAAGGAACGCCTCCAATATGCCAATGACCCTCCCATTTCTGCACCTCCTTTTTTGACTCGTGCATAAGATTTAGGTATGTACATGTTAATTGATTCTGATTAATGCAAATAATTGCTTGTTAAAAAAACAATTGGTGCTAATTAGCTCATTCAATTAAATTATGCGTGCATGATTGGCAAGTAGAGGGGGGAGATCCTTGATACAGTTTATTAGGTGAAATATGTCAGATGTAGTCCCCTGATGGAGAGAGAATGATATTAAAATTTTCATGATAAAATGATCAAAGGCATTAAAAACAGCATCATTGTTGTGCATATTAGTATTAATAAGTTATTAGTGATTGGAGACTATAGTGGACCTGTGATGAGGTGTTGTAAAGCTTAAAAACGATGGAGAATTTTGAGTGACACTGCTGAGATCCATGGAAAATTGAAGAAAGAAGTAACTTAGATTTGTTCAGCCTGGTAATATTTGGCTCTTCTGAAATTTATATTGCTTTGGAGGATATGATGTGGTATAAAATATGCATAATTGATCTTGATCTTTCTTTGCCTTATTTGGGGCACCAACCATAGAAATCTGCCTGGCACTGGCCTTCTGAACTACTGGATTTGCTGTTGAAGCCCACTGTAGTCCATCCTGATCTGTCTTGCCATATACGAGTCACAGATCGTAGAAGTCTGCTTGCCATTGGTCTTACTTTTCCACTGCTGGTGTTGCTGTTATAAGCACCACTCCTGCCCTTTATAACACAACAACTATGAGGTCATTTCTATTTTGTTTTGATACCATCATCTCTCTATTTAAGGATCCTCTGTGTTTATCCCACACATTTTAAATTCCATCATTCTTTTTGTTTCTGCTTCCTTCACTAGGAGGACATTCCAAGCATCTACTGCCCCCTTTGAGAAAATTTTCTTGATGTTACTCTGGTCTACTACCCTTCAACCTCACACCCTGCAATCTCAGTTCTTGTTCTCTAGTTTTACTGCTTTGTATGTATTCCTCTGTTCTTCTAGGATATACGTATTCAGATCTTCAAATCTTTTCTCTATGCCTTCCTCTGAACTGCTTCAAGTCTTTTTATGTCCTTTACAGCCTCCACAACTGAATATGATACTCCAAGTGGGGCTTACCACTACTTGTATAGGTGCATTAACATATCCTTTCTTCTGATGGTTATGCCTCTGTTTGTACAGCCTAGCATCCTTCTGGTTATGGCCATCACCATGTTATATTGTTTTGCCATATTGAGATCCTCAGACAGTAACATCCCAAGGTCCCTTTCCTGGTCCATCCATATCAGCCTCTCATCCCCAGGTACATACCGCTGTTTTGGATTTCTGTACTCCGAGTGCCTCACCTAGATAGGATTTTTGATAGTGCTGGGGAGGAGCCGGCTGCCTTGGTACATGTGGGTACCAATGACATAGGAAAATGTGGGAGAGAGGTTCTGGAAGCCAAATTTAGGCTCTTAGGTAGAAAGCTCAAATCCAGAACCTCTAGGGTAGCATTTTCTGAAGTGCTACCCTTTCCACGTGCAGGGCCCAAGAGACAGGCAGAGTTCCAGAGTCTCAATGCGTGGATGAGATGATGGTGCAGGGAGGAGGGTTTTAGATTTGCTACGAACTGGGCAACATTCTGGGAAAGGAGGAGCCTATTCCGAAAGGGTGGGACCAGGCTGCTGGCATCGGCATTTAAAAAGGAGGTAGAGCAGCTTTTAAACTAGAAACTGGGGGAAGGCCGACAGTCGCTCAAAAGCACAAAGTTCGGGATAAGGTATCTTTCAAAGATAAAACCAAAATAGGGAAGATAGGTTGCAAAAGAGACCGTAGTAGATCAGATGTCCTTAAATAAAAATAAAAATCAGACAAAAAATTGCAAATTAATACTGTCAAGTACTGAACATGATGCAAATAGGAACAACAAACATAGTTTGAAATGTCTATATGCGAATGCCAGAAGCCTAAGAAATAAGATGGGAGAGTTAGAATATATTGCACTAAATGAAAAATTAGATATAATAGGCATCTCAGAGACCTGGTGGAAGGAGGATAACCAGTGGGACACTGTCATAACGGGGTACAAATTATATCGTAGTGATAGGGTGGATCGAATTGGTGGAGGGGTAGCATTGTATGTTAAGGAGAGCCTTGAATTAAATAGATTGAAAATTCTGCACGAAACAAAACACATCTTGGAATCCCTATGGATTGAAATTCCATGTGTAAAGGGGAAAAGGATAGTGATAGGAGTGTACTACCGTCCGCCTGGGCAGGATGAACAGACGGATGTAGAAATGTTAAAGGAAATTAGGGAAGCAAACAAACTAGGCAACACAATAATAATGGGTGATTTCAATTTCCATCAATATACCAATATCAATAATCAATATACCAGGATTATTGATTAACAATGCTACTACCCAAGGATATGACAGCTGGTTAGAGATTTTGAATATTCATAAAGCCATGATTCGATTGGAGTTACACAGTGCCTCTTTGGCAGATTATTGTAAACAGGAAATCGTTCCTAGAAGTTTAAGAATGCTACGGGGCCCTAAAATGTTTCAGGAAGATGAAAATTTCGTGACACAATGGAATATGATACTTAATAGGTGCTCTCTCGATTTGATGGTACTGCTGGTAAAGAGAACACAAGAACAAATGGTGATCGAGAAGACACGATGTGAGGAAGCGTTGAAGATACAAGAGGAGTCAGTTAATTATGCGGAGGAATGTAAAGATCTTAAATGTAAATTAGATAAGTTCCAGAGAGAACTGCGTGCCCAAAAGATTCGTAAATATCAAAGAGATGAGAAAGATTATAAAGAGGGATATGTTTATCCCTGGATGAGGAAGGAACCAGTTGAAACTAATGTTAAAAAACAAACTAGATTTCAATTTTCATCGGATACCTCAAGTAGTAGTGAGGATGTTAATGATCCGCCAGGGGATATGAGAAAAGAAATACACGTAAAAAGCAGGCCCTGGAAAGGGCGAGTCAGAGGGAATCGGAACTTCAATCAGAGACCTCAGACGCGATCCCAGAGACGCAACCAGCAGTGGTGAACATCTCAAATCGAGTATTAACATCGATGGAAATGGCAGTGTTGGCTAGAGGACTTTTGTTTATACCTACGGGATTTCATGATCCCTTTCAATTTCGCATGGATTTAGAAAAATTCATCCGCAAGTTGAATCTCAAATTGTTTTTTGCTTCAAATGCAGTAGAGGAGAGCATGGATAGATCGCTAGTTAGTGAACCTTCCAAGTGGAGTCCTATGGGCAATTTAGAAGCTGTCCTGACTACTTTTAAAATGTGTATTTTGAAAGACTTGGAGGAGATGGAATCTCACTTGCCTAGATGTAAACTTAATTTGAACAAAGATGAAAGGGCTGCCCTGCACGAATTAAAAAATGATTCTACAATAATTATTTGGAAGGCAGACAAAGGAGGGGCAGTGGTGGTGCAAGATACGATACACTACATGGAGGAGATAGCACGTCAGTTGGCTAATGGGGACACATATTTGGAGGTTGTTGAGGATCCTTCTGAGGAGGTACAGGAGCTTATTAAAAGATTATCGGACAGAGGCAGGAAAGAAGGTTTTCTTACGGAGAAAGAATACAAATTTTTGAACTACCGTTTTTTTAAAGTTCCTGTGTTTTATACGTTGCCGAAGATCCATAAGAATATGGAACATCCTCCTGGTCGGCCTATTGTGTCAGCCAAGGGTTCTTTATTGGAACGGGCAGCGCAATATATAGACAAGATCTTACAACCCCATATGTTTCTGATAAAATCTTATGTACGAGATAGTTCTCATTTTTTGACATTAGAGGCGTTACAGATACAAGAAAGAACCAACGTCTTACTAGTAACGTTGGACGTCTGTGCCTCGTATACGTCAATACCTCAAGAAGAAGTAATAACAGTATTACAACAAATTATGGATTCTAGACCTCGTCCACAAATGGTGCCAACGGATTTTGTTATTGATTTAATTCGTATTACTTTAACTAAGAATTATTTTACTTGGAACAAGAAATTTTATTTTCAGAAGATAGGGATCTCCATGGGTGCTGCTTGCTCTTCCACCATTGCCAATCTCTTCAAGAAGTATTTTGAGACGCGATGGATTTACACGTCCATCTTATTTAGGCATGCCATATGTTGGCTTAGATACATAGATGACATTTTCATGGTTTGGAGGGGCACAGTGGAGCAATTGAATCAATTTGTGGATGAACTAAACGCATGTCATGAAACGATTAAGTTCGAAGCCAAACATAGCGCTTCAGCCATCGCTTTTTTAGATATTTGGGTTACCTTAGAACATCAGCGGGTGGCCACTTCTGTTTACATTAAACCTACGGACCGCAATACTACTTTACAATTTGCAAGTATGCATCCTCATCATTGTAGAATGAATATTCCATTTGCTCAATTTCTTAGATACAGGAGGATTTGTTCTTCCACTATGAGTTATCAACAACAGGCTAACCAGCTAGAATCGAAATTGATTAATAGGGGTTACCCCAAGAAATTGATGTCTACAGCTAAGAAGAGAGCAAAGAACAATCATAGAGATTGGCTGCTGTACCCCAGCCAAAAGACTCAGGGGCCAGAGGAGGTGTTAACATTTGTGACACGTTACAATGCCCACACAGATAAAACGTCTAAGATTGTTAAACGGCATTTACCTATGTTGAAAGTTCACCCTTGTTTTCGGGACTTGAGAGTGATTTTTGCTTTTCAACGTAATAGTAATTTTAATGACACCTTATGTCCAGCAGAGGTTTGGAATCGAGACATGATTAGAAGACATGATGATGGTTTTCATAGCGCTTGTGGACACTGTTCTGTGTGCAATATTATGTTAAGTTCTAATCAATTTATTCATCCAATTTCTGAAAAGTCATATAAGTTGCATTCCATAACAGATTGTACTTCAGTGAATGTAATATACATCATAATGTGCCCTTGTGCATTATGTTATGTGGGACAGACTTCGCGTCCTTTAAAAACCTGGTTAATAGAACACAGACATTGTATCCAAGCGGAGAAGACATATGAACCTATGGTCTCGCACTGTGTACAACATCATCATCAATTTTCTGAGTTGAGGTGTATAGTACTAGAACAAATGAGAGTTTTGGAAAGAAGAGGTGACATCAGACGTCTTTTAAGACAAAGAGAACAACGATGGATATTTGAGCTCAAGACTGTCATACCCAGGGGTTTAAATGTAGCGATTGAATGGAAAGCGTTTCTCTGATTGGAGCATTTTCGGGTGACGTCAGACGCTGAGTATATAATCGGATTGTGAAAGCGAAGAGACCGTCCGCCATGTTTTGAACCAGAGTTAAGTGGAGACGGCGAGACATTAGAAGCTTGGATTTTTTCTCGATACACACGAATTTTCCCCTGAAGCAGCTATAACATAGCGAAACAGGGCCACCCTGTCGGGACTTTATTTAAGTGTGGAGTACAATGGATGCGAGGCTGGATTTATAAAGCAAGATAATTCTTCAGCCAAGATAAGTACTCTTTCCAAGTCTTTCGAATTTAAACTTTATTATTTTGGTCTCCTTTACAAATGTTTGCATAGTACATGGTCAAGTCAGTGGCAAAAGAGTGTTTGGCAAAAGAGTGGTGCAGTGTTGCTGTGGAGTTTTTTTTGAAGACACATGATTGATACAGCTCCCTCATTACACAAAAGGCTTGTCCTTTGACAAAGAGGTGCTGCTGTAATACCTGATGTCTTTTTTTCTCCACATTGTGTGACTACTGGAAATTGTATTGCCTAAGGGCAGCCATAGTTGCTTGCAAGCAGGTTGTATACCAGGTAGAAAGAGATATATATTGTTTGATTTCAATTTCCCCAATTTTGACTGGGTAAATGTAACATCGGGGCACACTAGAGAGGTAAAATTCTTTGATGAAATCAAGGACTGCTTTATGGAGCAGCTTTTACAGGAGCCAACGAGAGAAGGAAAAATTCTAGACCTAGTCCTTAGTGGAGCGCATGATCTGGTGTGGGAGGTAATGGTGCTGGGGCCGCTTGATAACAGTGATCATAATATGATCAAATTTGATATTAGCTTTGAAGTAAGTATACACAGGAAATCCAATACATTAGCGTTTAACTTTAAAAAAGAAGACTATGATAAAATGGATGGTATTCATCCCAGATTACTGATAGAACTGAAAAATGAACTTGCGGAACTATTGTTAGTAATATGTAATTTATCCTTAAAATCGAGCATGGTACCAGAAGATTGGAGGGTGGCCAATGTAATGCCGATTTTTTTAAAAAAGTTTCCAGAGGAGATCCGGGAAATTATAGACCGAGGAGTCTGATGTCAGTGCCGGGCAAAATGGTAGAGACTATTGTAAAGAACAAAATTACAGAGCATATTCAAAAGCATGGATTAATGAGACAAAGCCAACATGGATTTAGTGAAGGGAAATCTTGCCTCACCAATCTATTGCATTTCTTTGAAGGGGTGAGCAAACATGTGGATAAAGGTAAGCCAGTTGATATTGTATATCTGGATTTTCAGAAGGCATTTGATGAAGTGCCTCATGAAAGACTCCAGAGGAAATTGGAGAGTCATGGGTTAGGAGGTAGTGTCCTATTGTGGATTAAAAACTGGTTAAAAGATAGAGAGTAGGGTTAAATGGTCAGTATTCTCAATGGAGAAGGATAGTTAGTGGGGTTCCCCAGGGGTCTGTGCTGGGACCGCTGCTTTTTAACATATTTATAAATGATCTAGAGATGGGAGTAACTAGTAAGGTAATTAAATTTGCTGATGACACAAAGTTATTCAAAGTAGTTAAATCACAGGAGGATTGTGAAAAATGGTAGATGACGTTTAATGTGAGCAAGTGCAAAGTGATGCATGTGGGAAAGAGGAAACCCAATTATAGCTACGTCATGCAAGGTTCCACGTTAGGAGTCACTGTATTGCTTTGGTATTGCAGCCTGCTCACTTGATCACCACAGACTGCTCACAGAATAAAATACTACAGATTCTTTTGGATTCGTATTGGGTAAATGAAACTCTTTATTAGTACTTTAAATGGAGAGTGTATAAGTCATTTTTGTTACTGCATCACAATGATTAAGAAATAAACATACTAATCGAGTACATTACTAAATGAAGGCTATAGAAAAGTAAAATAAGAAATATATATATATACATCACCACTGGTCAGGAATTTCAGGCCCTTATCTCATCACCTGGGGGGCCTGTTGCAGCGAAAGCCCAAAGTCTCCATATGACCAGGAACAAGTCTTTTCTGCACGATGCGTCCATCCACAGAATGAGCCCTAAGGCTCTGCTGCAAAAAGCCCCCTTTTTATTAAGCTAAAACTTATCCAGGAATGTACATGAGGTTTCAGTCATATGCTCTCAGTTCAGGTAAACAAACCACTGGCCAGGTGTTATATCTCCCGAACCTCAAGCATACCCCGCCTCCCTCCTGCACAAGCTGGCTTCAGAGGCATTCCAACCTGTTCTTGAGATGTGCCTTATCTCATATATTGTTCTTAAGATGTGCTTTATCTTATACATTATTCTTGAGTGTGCCTTATCTCATACATTGTTCTTGAGATGTGCCTTACATTCTAGCCTGTTCTTTGAGATATACCAGGAAAGTCACTTTTGGTCAAAGACAGTGGATTTTAAAAATGTATTATTGATTAAAGCAAGACTGAAAAGCAATGTTTAATATTTTCCATCACAATCGCCAACCAAGAAAAGGATCTAGGTGTCGTTCATGATACGTTGAAACCTTCTGCTCAGTGTGCTGTGGCGGCTCAGAAAGCAAATAGAATGTTAGGTATTATTAGGAAAGGAATGGAAAACAAAAATGAGGATGTTATAATGCCTTTGTATCTCTCCATGGTGCGACTGCACCTCGAATATTGTGTTCAATTCTGGTCGCTGCATCTCAGAAAAGATATAGTGGAATTAGAAAAGGTGCAGAGAAGGGCGACGAAAATGATAAAGGGGATAGGACGACTTCCCTATGAGGAAAGGCTAAAGCGGCTGGGGCTCTTCAGCTTGGAGAAAAGACGGCTGAGGGGCGATATGATAGAGGTCTATAAAATAATGAGTGGAGTGGAACGGGTAGGCATGAAGCATCTGTTTATGCTTTCCAAAAATACTAGGACTAGGGGGCATGCGATGAAGCTACTAAGTAGTAAATTTAAAACGGGAATCAGAGAAAATGTTTCTTCACTCAACGTGTAATTCAACTCTGGAATTTGTTGCCAGAAAATGTGGTAAAGGCGGTTAGCTTAGCAGAGTTTTAAAAAGGTTTGGGCGGCTTACTAAAGGAAAAGTCCATAGACCATTATTAAATTGGACTTGGGAAAATCCACTATTTCTGGGATAAGCAGCATAAAATGTTTTGTACTTTTTTTTTTTTGGATCTTGCCAGGTATTTGTGACCTGGACTGGCCACTGTTGGAAACAGGATGCTGGGCTTGATGGACCTTTGGTCTGTCCCAGTATGGCAATACTTATGTACTTTTCATATTTTAACTGCTAAACATTAAACCATTCTTCTAACTTTTGAAGATCACTTCTCATGTTGCCCTATCCTTTCAGGGTGTCCACTCAGTTGCAAACCTTTGTGTCATCCGGAAAAAAGCTAACTTTTCCTTCTAACTCTCCGGCAGTGTCGTTTACAAATATATTGAGTACAGTTGGCCCCATTACCAATCCTTGAGGTACTCCACTACTCACTTTTCATTCTTTCTAGTGAATTCCATTTACCACCACCCTTTGTCATAGCAGAAGTTTTTGAAAGAGTTGCCATACTGGGTCAGACTAGTCGTCTGTCTGTCAGCCATTTTCTAATCCAGTTCACCACTTTGTGTCCTAAGTTTAGCCTGCTCCGTTTATTCTTGAACTTTCTGAAGTTAAGGCAGAACAACTCAAACCAATAGTCCTTAAATCTTTAAGAGTTTTTGTGATTTGTACTCTTGTCCAACTGTAATATTGAAACACTTGTACTCGGAAGCATATGATTGGTAAATTTGTATACTTAATTTGATGTTTATATTGGGTACATTTCCACAAAATAGTGCTATAACTTTAACTCCTTTATTGAAAGACAGTACTAAATCTCATGAACTATGTAATAATTACAGACCAATTGCTAGTATTTCATTTTTAGCAAAAATTACTGAATCAATGGAGGCATATCAACTGTAAAATTTTAATATTTTAGATCTACAACGATCCAACTTTAGGAAGTATTTTAGTATTGAAACATGTTTATTAGCTCTGACATCTGAACTTCCAATGATATTGGACAGGGAAATGTGCATTATTAATGCAATTGGACCTTTCTTTTGCTTTTGATGTGGTAGATAATAACCTATTGAGTAAATTGGAAACTATAGGGAGTGGAGGAGCAGCTTAATGGTTAGTGCAGTGGCCTACAAGCCAGGGGAACTGGGTTTGATTCCCACTGCAGCTCCATGTGACTCTGGGCAAGTCATCTAACCCTCCATTGCCTTAGGTATAAAATAAGTATCTATATATAATATGTAAACCACTTTCATTGTTACCATAGAAAGGCAGTATATAAAATCCCATCCCCTTTCATTATGGGTGTTGCGGAAAGGTGGTTCCTCAGATTTTGTAAAAAAAAAAAAAATCAGTCTTAAAAGTTAAACACCATGGGTTAACTACTACTTGAAAACTGGACTGTGAAGTTCCTCAGTCCCCTATCCTTTTTAATATGATCTTTAGTTCACTGGGTAGCTTACTCTGGTCTCTAAAATTGTCCCATTATGTATATGTGGATGATGATCAAATTATTTTTCCTATAACTTCTTCAATTATTGATACATTCTATTTTGTTAATAACTCTTTTCTTAAAGGTACCCCAATGGATGATTGTCCATAAGTTAAAACTGAACGTAGAAAAGACCACAGTGCTATAGGTGGGAGGTAGAAACCACCCAATTTCATCAGTGGAATTAAAACTAGATGAGATTGTAGTAACAGTACAAACTGCTGTTCAGCATTTGGAAATTTTGTTTGGTTTAACTCTATGTGGTAAGTCCCAAATACTCCATCTTAGGGCAATTTCATTTGGAAAGCTTGATTTTCTCTGTCATATTCGGTCTAATTTTTCTACAAATGATCTACAGAAATTGGTTCTTGCTCTAATTTTCTCTGTCTTGGATTATTGCAATGTTCTTCATTTAGGGCCAGATTCAAAACATGGCACCCACTTAAAGACTGAGCACCACTGTCCTGACTGCAACTATCAATCTCTCATCCTTAAGTTTCAGTTCTCTTCCTCTTAACCATTCATGTGTCTGGGTTTGATCCATGTAGTGGTCCTGGAGTAATACTTTATATTTTCCGCAGTATTTGTGAATTTGACATTTGTTTTTCCTTGTTTAGTAATCAAGTTCTTTAAAGAGCTTTTTCTCTTGCTTTGCATATTCTGTTGGCTTCATTCCTGTGGTTAAAGGCAGGGCTTTTTTTGATGGGGTACTTGGGGGTACTGAGTACCAGCACCTTTTCCATTGTCTGCTAAAATTGACCCATGTACCCCAAGTTTTAATGATAGAGCTCAGGCTCAACACACCAATTCTGTCTTGTAATAGATTCTATGACTGGTTGCAGGAGGCCTGGCTATTATGGGGTGGGTCCCTCAGTGATCACCCCACTCCTGAAGGGTGGCCAAGCATTTGAGTACCGGCACCTTTTTTTTTACTAGAAAAAACACACTGGTTAAAGGTGGAGCCTCACTCATTCCTTCTGCTCCTCAGAATACCTACCCAAGTTTGATGGGCCAGTGAGGATCAAGTTGTAGTGGTTTAAGTGGGAAGTATTGAAAGACTGGTAAAAGCTTTGAGATGAAAATTAATACATCAAAGGTACACAAAAGGAAGAGGGAGATGGGAAGATAGGAAGTCAGTATGGTCAGCTGGATTTTATTTATTTATTTTATTTGTTACATTTGTATCCCACATTTTCCCACCTATTTGCAGGCTCAATGTGGCTTACATAGTACCATAAAGGCGATTGCCAATTCCGGTATGAACAAATACAGAGTGATGTTGTGGTAGAATAAAGTTCATGTGTAACAGACACATTAGGGAATCGTAGGGAGGAAGCGTTATGTCCAGTACGAGCTTTGGTTTCATTGTGTTGCTGGGTTCAGGCATTTAAGTTGGATCGGAGGGGTATGCCTTTTTGAGCAGGTTAGTTTTTAGAGATTTCCAGAAGTATAGAGAAGTGGTATGATTGTAGCATATTTGAATGTCTTGGGAGTAGTTGCATTGGAAATTGATAGACGGAGTAGCTGCTGGAGGAATATTATTTTATTTAATTATTTAAAAATTTATATTCCACCTACAACTAAGCAGATTACAATAGCACAATATAGTTTAAACAAATAAAACTCAAATTAGAAATCACACAAATAAAACTAAAATTAAGTTAACAAAATTTAACATATTAACCGCATGCCTACACACACAAATATATTTCCAGTAGTTTAAAAATGTTGTTCTGCTACAGTATACAGAATTGAACATATTAGCTCCATGCCTGCACACACACATTCCCTCTGAGCCCTTTCTTTCCCAATCATGAATGCAAAGTTTAAAGGAGATGAGAAAATGCACACTTTCCTCCTGTGATTTTACAAAGGTTGGAAAGGAGCAAAGGAAAGGGAGAGCACTAAAGTTGGCGGGGGGGGATGACCTAGTTGAGAACTGAAGATCAATTTTGTGAACCTTTCCATGGAAATAGTCACTGTGGTAGTTGCAGGTTCATAGCATGCATTTTTTTTTCCTTGGTGCATTCCCCATAAGGGGATGGGATTTGATATACCGCCTTTCTTTGGTGGCTGTCAGACCGCTGCACTATTATCCTACCATACC
Source organism: Microcaecilia unicolor (assembly GCF_901765095.1). Lineage (NCBI taxonomy): Eukaryota > Metazoa > Chordata > Amphibia > Gymnophiona > Siphonopidae > Microcaecilia > Microcaecilia unicolor. Next base: position 236,210,141 of record NC_044034.1, read on the forward strand.
CACCCTCCTACAATTTTTCAATCTCTCTCTTCCTCTACTCGCCAAAGAACTCAGGTGCAGAGTCTTGTTTGTGTGTCTGTCTCTTTCCCTGCAATGATCGCATTCCCCCTTTTCAGCTAGGGGCCCTTTTACAAAGGTGCGGTAGGCTGTATGCGTGTGCAGCGCTTGCCAAAACGAGACTACCTGCAGGCTAGCGTGCACCCCTGGCAGTAATTTCAGATTTGGCCTGCGCTCATAATGCCTGGACAAATTATTTTTTAAATTCCTACTGCACGCAGCATTTCCGGCGTTAATCAGCAGTTGGCGCGCGCCGACCGTTCACCATGTGTGTAGTGTGTGAGCCCTTACCGCTAGATCAATGGGTGGCATCAAGGGCTCAAGCCGTAAATAGCCGCACACTGGTTTCAATTTTACCGCAGGCCCTTTTCCCAGCCCATTGAAAATAAGCCCTTTTTCCCGGATGTGGTAAAAACTGGCCCAGCACGCACCCAAAAGATGCACTCACACTACCACAGGCCACTTTTTAATGTGGCTTAGTGAAAGGACCCCCTACTGCAGTGCTCTTTCTTTCCTCAGCATATCAACTGGGGACAAAGACGTGCCACCTCCCCCACAGAAAATATACACTCCTTGCAGGCAAATGAATGAGTGTTGTTTTGGGGTTTTGTTTTTTTTTCAAACCCTTCATATATAACAGCATAAAATGCAAATTAACATACTGACAACAGTAACTTAAGGCTCCTTTTACAAAGCCTGCAGTAGTGATTCCCGGTGCTGCAAATATGGCAAAGTCCATTCAATTCCTATGGGATTTGTTGTATTTGACATGCGGGAATCAGTACTTTGGCTTTGTAAAAAGAGCCCTTAATGAACAAAAACAGTAAATAAAGCCTTCTACAAAAGAATCAAAGAACCACCACAAAAGTGGAAGACATCATGAGCAAGTCCCAAGAGTGCCAGTGAAAACGTTTTATTCCTCAAATGCAGCATCCACTCTGATCATACATGCTGATTATTTTTGTTGTTTTTTAACTCATGCTTTTATTATTTATATCCTACTCTTCATATTGATTGCTCTATGCATTATATTCTTTGTCTACTAAAATGTATCGCAATATGCCACTCAATTTATGTCTTGTTTTATTTATGAGGACCCTGATGAAGCCTGGTTGCCAAAACACAGCCCATGTTGGGTATATCCCATCAGTGGATATACCCAACATGGGCAGTGTGCTACATTTGAAGACAAAAACTTTTTCACTGGCAGTCTTGTGACTTGTTCATGGTGTCTTCAATGGTGACTTAATATCATGCCATGTGACAGAGGCAGGATATCCATGTTTATATGCTTGTTTGCCAAATCACCCTTTCCCCCTCTGATAATATGGTGTGTAGTGTTGTGTTGAACCACTGCTACAGACTAATGTGGGGATGAATAGAAAAGGATGTCATGGGCAGGAAAATGGATAATATCAAAACTAATGTCTGTGCTTCACCAGTGGAACAATATGGGTCTTTCATATGCTTGTTCATTTTTGTTTTTCTGCATTTAATAGTTAAAAGAATCCAGTTCATACATTATATTGTTACCTTGACTATTAGCCAAATCCAATTCGTATACAATATTATCACTGTTTATTGAAGTCTAATTTTAAGGGGGGGGGGGGTTGTTTGTTTATTTTGCTTCTGCAACAGTTTTTGTTGCAGATCACAAATTACTAATGGATGTGATTTTTGTTTTGCTGCAGGGTTAACTACATCTTAGCTGGCGGCTACCATCCTGTTGGTTTTCATGTTGTCAATATAATACTGCACTGTATTGTTTCTCTGCTAATGTTTGATGTCTTCTCAATATTGTTTGGTGGTTTGACGTACAGTAGTAAAGGAAGAAGGCTAAACCTTGCTCCAAAAGCATCACTGTTTGCTGCTTTGCTCTTTGCTGTACACCCTTTGCACACTGAATGTGTAAGTATTCATATTTTATATATCTGTAAATTTGATTTATTTTCTGTATATTTTTTTCAAATCACTAAATACAGGGCCAAAAGCATTCTATTTAAAGTGCCATAGATTGATATCCTTTAGTGATATATTTATATGGATGCAAAAAGTTATTAAGTTAATGACACAGCTGTTCAGATCCCATATTAATGAAAAGAAAGTTGTCCTGTACAAAAATTGGAAAAGAGTAAACAGAGTGGAATATAGGCAAATATTATGCCAAAAAAAAAATCTGTGAAATGTCACCCACCTCCAGCTAATATGCTATTGCACTACTTCCAAGGATTCAACATGGAGGCTAGTAAAGATACCATCCCTTATATCAGTTACATGGTCCAGAATACAACCAATCAACTTGCAAGTCAGCTACTAATCAGCCGACAAGCTGATTACATCAATGAAGCCCAATCGATTTCTAGGTTGAGACCCGCAGGAGCTACAGTATTTAAAAAGAAAGTCCATCTCTGTGCCTTGTAGTTTAAAACAGCTTGCTTGATGTTCCAGATTTTATATGGAGCTACTTCTGAATTGTTGATGAACTTAGTTTCTATCCCCTTGTCTAGATTTTCTTCTTGTTTGCATAGTCAATTGGTGCTTTGTTCTCCTTTTTTCAAAGGTATACGTTTTGTTAGAATGGCTAATACTATATTTTTGCTTTCTGGGATATCTTTTTGAAACCCTCTGTCTGTTAGAACAGTCTCAAATTATTTAGTGTTTCATAAAAAATTAAAAAAAAACTTTTTTGTTTGATCTTGATTTTCTGACATTTTTAGGCATTGATTGCTTGATGTTTTCATTAACGATATATTATTATTATTTTATATTTGAATTGAAGTTTTATTAATTCTGATGGGATTTTATGTTCTGTTTATATTTTTGTAAACTGCTTTGGACCCATTTTAGAGGACATAGCAGTTAATAAGAGTCCTGTGCCCTGATCGTGACTGAATAGATATGGATGGGCTGGAGTGTAAATTTTAAGGGGCTTTGACGTTAACTTCAGAAATGTTTGTACAAGAACAGTGCAGGGCAGACTTCTACAGTCTGTGCCTTGAAAAGGGCAAGGTCGAATCAAACGGGTATACATATAAAGTATCTCATACCATGTATAATGAGTTTATCTTGTTGGACAGATTGGATGGACCGTACAGGTCTTTATCTGCCGTCATAGACTATATTATGTTATGTATTGATACTTACTGATATAATTGTAAGGGGAGATGCTCATAGGGGAGGGGCCTATATGCATGTAATATATATCTTACATTTTTAGGGAGTACCTATAGAATGTTATCCCTATAATTCTGTATTTAGGCACACCCATTTATGCCAGCCGTAGACCTGGCGTAAATGTGCAGTTTTCGTTAGCATTCTATAAGAACATTTACCATTTGTAATTGTTCTTTTAGAACATGCTCATTGCCCATGAAAATATGGCTCCTAAATGCTGGTACCCTGTTATAGAATTACCTCCTATAAAAGCAATTCTATAACAGTGCTTGCAGTTGCACACCACATGTGTGTGTAATTGTAAAGAAAACCGACTATTATGTTCATAAGTGGCAGCAATCCAGCTATGTTCTATTCTGTAAGGGCATGTGTAAGTGGCATAGCTTGTAAATGCAAGGGGCGTTTACATAGGAAGAATTAGGACGGGGCTTCCAGATATATATACGACTTACAGAATGCAATAACTTAAGCATGCTCTTGGTGTATTTAGGGGCCTGCAGTTACACCAGGTCTATGACAGGTGTAACTGCAGACATCTAAACGTAAATGGTGCTGATAACTGGGTTACACTAGTATGCTACACTGTGGCTGATGTGAGTGTAGGTTTTTTGCAAATTTATTGAGGATGATATATCCCAAGTTATATTGAAATTGGTCAAGTTTTTACAGTTATGCAGAAAACAAGCTTTGTATAGTTTGGGTTTTTTTTTTTAACACTGTATAATAATCAGGGTGCCCAGATGCTATTTTACAATAAGCTCTTGCTGCAGGGCATTAGGGCACTTAAAAGGAGGTGTCCACATATAGAATTGTCCCCTGTTTGTAAAGTAGCAACCTGGTCTTCATACCTTTTTCTTGCACTTAGTGCTTGGACAAATCCACAATAATGACCAACATGTTTGGTCAAGTTGGGCTGGCTAAATCTGTGTAAACTAGCAATTCTGTGGGGCGTTCCTAAATATGGGACAATACATAAAAACAGAAGCGTCACTCTCTTGTGTGCCTGTTTCAATCCTGCTTTGTCAATGGAAAAAGCATTCTAACAGTTGCTCCCTGTGAGTTGCAATTATTCTTAAAAGCTGTTTGTGGGAAGGGACACACATGCTCAGAACTTTACACTGAGTTTTGAGCTCTGGGAGAGCTGTTCCGTCCTGGTGACGTGCAGTGACATCACCCAGTTGTTTGTCTTATTAATCCAGCTAGCTACAGAAAATACATTTCTTGTCAGTGTCATTTATTAATAAACTTTTTCTTCTTAAGGTTGCAGGAGTTGTTGGCCGAGCAGACCTGTTATGTGCCCTGTTCTTCTTGCTATCCTTCCTTGGCTACTGTAAAGCATTTTTACAAAGTAAGTAGGACATTAGACATTTTTTCATATTTACAGTTCACAAGTTAAAAATAATTGATTTTAACTTGAATATATCCATTATTTAAGTCTGTTAAAAGTGAAACACAGTTAAGTTGAGACCAGTATGTGTCAAATCCACTGACTGATTCAGAGAATCTAATGTCTAAGTTAGGATGGGCCTACAAACAAACGTGAAAGAGTAAATCCTGTTTTGTTTTTTTTGTTATTGGCAGAGTTAATCCAGCAAAACTGGCTAGCTTTTAGCAAAGCTCTTAAGAGCAGTAGAGACAGAACACTGGCGTATTTAAAGCTACTTCTGCTGTGTTTAAATTCAGTGAGAATGCAAGAGTAGGCTAAAATTTGACTATTTTTGCAATGCACTTTTGTGATATTTGTACTTGTTTATATTATGGACAATTTCAATTTTTATAGTCTCATATAATGAGATTATAGAAAAAGTTCTGGAACATTAAGGATTGTACATGCTGTACAATAACAAATACAGAAGTACACTGAATGAAATAATTTAAATCTTCTGTGCTTTAACAGTTGTATGTAGTCAAAATTGTTTATAACCATGAGTTATTTATTACCATGGCTTTTCTTTTGTAAACCATTCTGATCCATAAGCTGATACGGTATATAAGACTCGATATGTCTATTAGATTGTAAGCTCTTTGAGCAGGGACTGTCTCTCTTTGTTAAATTGTACAGCGCTGCGTAACCCTAGTAGCGCTCTAGAAATGTTAAGTAGTAGTAGTAGTATATGTTATGTTCGCTCAACTCCCTTAATATCCTGGGATGTATCCAATGACTGTGTCCATGTTCAGGTTTTCAAGTTACGATACAACAATATAATATGGTAATAAAATTTGTATTCCGCTATATATCGTTGAAGTTCACTGTGGCTAACATAATGAAGCTATTCATTACTAGGAATTACAATGCCAACATCATAAAGTGATCCCAACAGAAATATCAAACAAACATTTTAAAAGCTTTCCAAAATAAAAATTTCTGATATTGTTGAAAGGTCATATAGTCCCCAGATGTCAGATGTGAGTTTTGGCTTTTGTCTGGTTATGGGTTCTTTTCTTTAGTCCCGGTTCCATTTCCCAGAGGCAGTAGGTTGTATCACACACGGCTGTGGCTTGGAAAAGGGTATTTTATTTAGAAATAGGCTTACAGCACTTGCAGGGGGATGATCAGAAGCAAACGCTGACACTAGAGGCTGTTAGCGCCATACTAGCACCGGCGTTTGCCAACACCCCATGATCAGAGCCCTTGAGCGCGTGAAACAACACGCTCGAGGGCACTGAACGTAACTAGCATGCAAATGCATGCTAAACAGGGCTAAACAACGCCAAAGATTGGGTCGCTGGTTGCAGCAAACCCTACGCCAGCTCCGAGCTGGCATTAGGGTTTGCAGATCATTGGGGAGGAATGGTAAGCCCTGTCCAGCATGCATTTGCATGCTGGCAGGCCCCTATTCCCCCCAACAGCAAACCTCCCAGCGACAGGAGGCTGGAGGTCCGGCGGACCTCCGGTCCCCCCAGTGATCACCCCCCAGGTTCAGAGAGGGCGTATAGCCCTGCCTAGCGCATCCCATGATACACTGGACAGGGCTGGGCGCTGCCATTTTGCGGCGTCGCAGGAAGAGGAGGGAGGCAGGCTACCTTCCCTCCCCCAACACACAAGGTAGGGGGGACTGGACCACCAGCAACCCCTTGCTGGGGGACTAGGGGGGGCTGGAGACCTACCGGATCTCCAGCCCTCCCTGAACCTGGGGGGGGATCATTGGGGGGAACCAGAGGTCCAGTGGACCTCCAGCCCCCCTGTTGCTGGGGGGGGGGGGGGTTGGTTGGTTACCCACTAGGCCACCAGGGAGTTAGGGGGGGCTGGAAACCCACCAGATCTCCAGCCCTCCCTGAACCTGGGGAGAAGGATCGTCGGGGGGGACCGGAGGTCCGCTGGACCGCCAGTTCCCGTTGCTCGGGGGAGGGGTAGTAAGGGCCTGGTGGTCCCATGGACCTCCAGCCCCTGTGTTTGACATGTTTGGGTTTTTGACAGCCCAGACCTGTCAAACAAGTGCGGGAGGATTGTGCTGAGCGCATGCTCAGGCACAATTCTCCCGTACTTCTACCCCATGATCAGAGATAATTGCGTGCTTAAATTTGCATGCAATTATCTCTAATCATAGGTCTAATAACGCCCCGCGCTGTTCCAGCGCTATTTTTGGAGCGCTGTTTGGAACAGCGTGGGGTTTTAATCATCTGTTAGGGCAGAAAGGTATTGCAGCGCTGCTTCTGTTTGTGTCTGTGTCTGCCTGTCCTTCTGATTCTGTTTGTGTGAGGGAATGTGTGTCTGACCTTCTGTTGGTGCTGAGGTAGGGGGGTATGTGTGTATCCTGTGTCTGAATGTGGAGATATATGAAAGTGTGTGTGGGGAGGGGGTCTGAATGTATGCCCTGTGTTTGAATGCCTGTGTCTGGCCTGTGTCTCTCCCAGCATCTTCCTGGTACAATTTGGTCTGTTTGATCTGATATCTCTTGATTGCCAAAGAGGTGTAAATTCATTTAAAGGTCCAGTTCTTGGAGACTAGGTTCTATTGTTCTTCCTGAGCAGTGGTCCTAAGACATGTAAACTAAGCCAAAAAGAATAGGAGACATCCTGTCTATCTATACTGACATCACCAGGAATCAGACCGGGAGGGGGGGGGGGGGGGGAATATCAGAGTTGTTTGTATTATCTCCCAGAGGCCTCTTGTCTTGTCACCTGCCTATATATATTTTGCCATTTTTTCTTCTGCCTATGCGTTTGCTATCCTGATTTCTTTCTTCATCTTTCTCAACTTTATGTGGTATTCATTTTTGCATTCCTCTTTTTGTGACTTCTATATTGCCCTTTATATAGCTTCTTTCAGTTTAGGCCACTGTCCTTCCACCTCCTCTATCACATCATATCCTGCTAACTCCTTCAAGTATGTTTCCATTTGGCTGAAGTCTGTGTGTTTGAAATCCAGGACTTTGATTTTGTTATGACCGGACTCCACTTTGGCTCTTATTTCAAACTATACCATGCTGTGATCACCACCACCCAGGTGTCCCCTCCCCCCTCCCCTGAATATTATACATGCTCTTTCCATTTATGAGTACTAAATCCAGCAAAAATCCCTTCCTGGTGAGTGTCCTTACCATTTGTCTAAGCAAAGCCTCTTGTAGAGCATCCACTATCTTTCTACCCATTTTCAAATTTGCAGATGAAATACTCCAGTCCACAATTAATAGGTTGAAGGTCAACACTTTCAACACCTCCCCTATCCTTCCCACCTTTGCAGTGTCATTGATAAAGTTTCTGTCCAATTCTTCCGACTGACTTAGAGGTGTGGAGATTATCCCATTGTGGATTAGTATTGGCTTCTTTCCCTCACACCCCCTACATTTTAGCTGCTTTTATATTAGCTTTTACAAATAGAAATACTCCTCCATTTTTGCCATCTCAATCCCTCCTGAATGGGTTATAGCAAGATATAGAGAGATCCCATTCATGAGACTCATCGAACCAGCTTTCTACCAATATTTAGATGGTTTGCTTGTATTTTGTAAAGTTTTTGTTTTTGTCACTTCCTTTCCTTCATTGAGATAGTCTCTTGTTATTTATGTCATAGTAATATTTATGCTGGAGGTAACTTCCTGAACTCATTGTACTCCTTCTACCACCCCCTTCCTCTACCTTAATTACCTGTCCACATATTGATGGAATATTTCTATTTTACCTTTTAAAATTGTTGAGGTCGATATTCAAAACAATTTAACTGGCCAGAAATGGCCCCTGGCCGGTTAAATAGCCTGTTTTGGGCTAACCACTAATTTTCAGTGGCACTTAACTGGTTAGTGCCTCTTAAAATACCTGGTTAGCGCCGAAATGAAAACCGGCTATTTTGGGGTCATTCCAGGGGTAGAGTCAACACTTGGCCAATTAAGTGCTGATATTCAGCACTTACCGACCAGATTATATAAATGTTAGTCCTGTCTTTATGAGGAGACCTATATGTGTGCTGAATATCACACTTAAATGGCTATGTGTTAGCTTCCTCCAGAAATCTGGAAATTCAATACCAGTGCCCAGACATGGCTCAGCTTTGAATTTTTGGGTTTAATGCTGGTGGTGGTCATCTGATTGCGTTAGCTGAATGTAAGGTCTTTTATCTTTAAATATTTTCTATATATGCTTTCTGTAATGTATTCTGTATGCCTGATTTTCTCATTGACTACAGACCATATCGAGCAGGATAATTATTCAAACATCTTTTAGAGTTCCATTATGAGCATTTTAATTATATGGGCAAACTAATCTAATATCTGACCACCGCACCCAAGCTGTCTGTCTTCTGAGGCTTTGTTGGGCAAAAATCTTTTGTTGCGCCATGCTGCCTTTGTGAATTCTGACTAGTGTGATATGTCTTGATTTTTGTGGTTGTTCGAGTCTTGCCACATCTGAGTAAGTGGAAAGTGATAAGTTTTTGTTTATAGAGCTAATCTTAATCATTTTGCATTCCACAGCTATTCTGCCTGAAGGTAGTCATAGAGCACTTTTGTGGATATGATGTCTTTTATGTTTGGTTTTGGTGTACTCTGCTCTGGGAAAGGGCAGATTAGAATTAATAAATTCTAATTCACTCAGTACTCGTTACAGCCGCAATGTACATGCAAATACTAGGCCTCAGCAAAGTAGTTATGCATATCATTCCCTTACCTGTTTAAAAAGGAGTTTGTACACATTGCTGACTCAAATCCCTCTGAAAGCAACACTCCAGATCCTTTTTGCGATTCCACTCCTCCTAGGCTGCCCTTATTTTACAAGAGTAATCACACAATCCCAAAATTAGTAGCTGACATTTTTTTGTTTTGTTCCTTAGTGGCATCAGTAACTTTTCCTTATAGGTGCCTCAATCAAAATGTGTAGGTTCTTTGTGTCAATCATCATTCGTGGGACATGCATTCAGAATGCTATAACATTATAAGAACATGGACTATCTTAGCTTGGGTTTCATGTATAAATTAGGATATGAATAAGTAGATATTCCTTTTAGTCTTATCAAATTAGACCTACTGCAACAAAAGTGGCTCTCTTACAGTCTGCCTTACTAGATAATAGCTATGTGATCCTCCATTTGTGATTTCACTTCACATTATTTATTTTTATTTTATTTTTTCAATTTCGAATACATGCAAGCAATAAACTGCATGTATAGAAGAGTAAACAATATAAGAACAAAGTTTGGAAGAACTAACTAAATAAATGTAAGTCAACACGTACTCTCTAGTTCACCACACTTTGAAGGTCCCAATACTGATTATTTGCAAGATAAAAAAGGAGAAAGCAGAGAGAGTGATACCACTTTCCAGGTAACTACTCTATATAGTATTTACAAGTCTAAGAGTATGGTCAAAATAAGATGATCCTTCATCCTTATGGCTGCCAAGAAAGAGGATAATTGAGAAGGAAGAAAAACATATGTCATAATAAAACTATGTAAGCCACATTGAACCTGCAAATAGGTGGGATAATGTGGGATACAAATGCTATAAATAAATAAATACTTAGTAGATCTCTACTTTATTACACATTAGCAGGGAAATTTTAGAAAAAATAAAAACAAGTCACACAACTGCAATACCCATGGTCGAAATAATAATTCTTTATGGTGTTTCTGAGTTTCTTTGGTCACATCTGGAAACATTCTAATCTTACCGTTCAAAAAAAAAAGATCTTCCCGATGTTTAGAATACATCTTCACTATCTAAGACGAGGCCTATCATCAAGCAATCTATCACTAAGGTCTAGCAGCTCTCATACTTTACTGTTCAGGCTGCTCAAAAGCCTAACACAATTTAAGACCGAGCAACTCCAAGCTTGGGAATCACCCCAACCTGCTTGTCAACAGAAAAAGTGATATTACTTACCTGTAATAGGTGTTTTCCATAAATAATAGGATCACTAAGGCATACAGTCCCACCCACTTCCCCGAGAGTTGTCTTCTTTTTACAGCTTTTGAACTGAGGTGTTGAGGAGACTACTGTGCATGAGACATGCTATGTGTGCTCAGAACTTTACACTTAAGCTCTGAGCTGTGGGAGAACAGTTCCATCCCTGATGCTGTTGGATAAAATCACCCACTTATGTGCCTTATCAATCCTGCTTATGGCAAACATCTATTACAGGTAAGCAACATCACTTTGTCCAACAATTTCTCGTAGAAGTTTTGCTCCAGGAAAATAAACTCAAGAGTTAATCATAATTGGGTTCTACTGTACATTCTGGGGATACTAATCAAAAGTGCCCAAGTTGGTATGAATATTGCAGGTTCCTCTGCCCACAGAGTTCCACCAGTAATCAGAAAACTGATTAATAAAATATTGTTATTATCTGCAGAAATTTACAGGTAAGTTTTAATCAGTAGGAGTGGAGGAGTGGCCTAGCGGTTAGAGCACCGGTCTTGAAATCCAGAGGTGGCCGGTCCAAATCCCACTGTTGCTGCTTGTGATCCTGGGCAAGTCACTTAACCCTCTATTACCTCAGGTACAAACTTAGATTGTGAGCCCCGAAATATCCAATGTACCTGAATGTAACTCACCTTGAGCTACTACTGAAAAAGGTGTGAGCAAAATCCAAATAAATAAAAGCGTGCCTAGGTTTAAATATTCAAACCTGCTTGCATTGTTCCTCTACCCTGAGAATGCCTCCAGAATGAACAAGTGAAAGTATGCACATTATTCAACAACATGCATAATTTACTCATAGCCATACTTTTGCAGATAAAATTAATTTTTTTTACCTATGGTAGGGCTTGGAATATTTTCCTCCCTATGAACAGTTTTTGTCTTTCTAGCATACCGTTAACTGTTGCTTTTGTTTGAGATCTTAATCACAACTTTTGTATTGATTTGACAGATAATAAAGAAGGAAAACAATTTTCTATATCATGGATACTAATGAGCATTCTCCTGGGTGCCATGGCTATGCTGTGCAAGGAACAAGGAATTACAGTATTGGTAAGAGCCATCACATAACTATCTATATAAATAATTCTCACCTCCAACGTTCTGAAGCTCACTCTGTGGCAGGGAAACACTGAAGCCTTGTACTGTTGGTAGGCTAGGCTGTCAGCACCACTCACTCATAGACCCACCCTCAGCCACACACCATCCAGACATAATTCACAACCCCAAAGTTCTAATGAAGCCTCCACAAGTCCCAACATTCTAAATTTATGGTGGTGTAGATTGAAATTTGCCCATGAGTGTTTGCTCCCGCCCTCGCGTCAAATGTGATGATGTCGAGGGTGGAGCAATGGCACTCAACCAATCGCATCGCTCCACCCTCGACATCATCACGTTTGACGCAAGAGCGAGGCAGACATCGATCTACACCACTAAGAGCCAGCCCCCCTCTGTCCTACATTAGCTCACACCCCCCCAAAGTCAACGCCCCTCACCCCTACAACCCCTCCAAGTTGCCACCACTACCACCCACCCCCCGAGGTCGCAACACCCACTGCTCCACCCTCCTCCCCCCCCCACAGTCGCCCCAGCCACTGCTCCACCCTCTCCCCCCAAATAGGTCGCCGCCGCTAACCCCTCCCCTGTCCTACATCAGCTCAGCGCCAGTACCCCTCCTCCGTCCAATACAAAAACAATAACCTGCAAAAATGCTTTTAAAAATGAAGCGGGGCACCGCAGGCAGCCGTCAGCTGTGCATCCGCTCCTCCTCTCACCTCTGACGTTGCTGCGCAATGCGCTCCTCCGGGGTTCTTCTCCAGGGGCAGTGACGTTAAAGGTGAGAAGAGGAGCGGATGCACAGCTGACAGCCGATGGCTGCCTGCGGTGCCCTGCTTCCTTTTTAAAAGCATTTGGGAAGACGCCGGCAGACAGCCGCAATGCCACAGAAAGCACCGATGATGGGGAAGATGGGAAAGGTGCCGGCAGAGAGCTGCAAAGCAGCGGACACGCCACCAACAGGAAGACTGATGACCCCGAGGTACGCCACTGAAGTAAGGCGGCGTGACAGCGCAAGGTCCCTCCCCCTCCCCTCTCCCCCTTCCTGCCGCAAGCTTTAGTTTTCATGGTCTCATGCAGCTTCCTCAACTTTAAAAAGGAGGTGTGTGGAATCCATCTCTATACTGGACCCTCTCTCTCTGGGAGGGAGGGAGGCAGGCAGGCAGCCTGAGGGTGAGAGGGAGGGAGCCAGCCAGCCTGAACGTGGGAGAGGAAGGGAGGGGAGGGGGGCCCACGCCCCTGACAGGCAGAGGGAGGGTGGCCACGGCCCAGTCAGGGGGAGGGAGGGGGGGAGCCACGACCCTGACAGGCGGAGGGGGGGGAGCCACGACCCTGACAGGCGGAAGGGAGGGGGGGAGCCACGACCCTGAAGCTGGGAGGGGGAGGGAAGACAGGGGGGAGGAGGAAGGAGACAGGGAGACGGAGGGGGGGGCCCCTGCCGCACACTCTCTTTCTTTCTCACACACACACACTCTCATTGTCACACAGACAGTCTCACTCTGTCACACACTCTGTCTCACAGACACACACTGTCTCACAGACACTCTCTCTCTCTGTCACACACACACTCGCACATTCACTCTCTCTCACAGTCACTCTCACACACACTCTCTCAAGCAACGTTTCATTTGTGTCAGAAACGGGCCTTTTTTACTAGTATTTAAATGTTATTTTTGATGCTATAGTGAATAGCTTTTATCTAATAAGTCTGGGGATGTGATCTAATTTATGGATTCTGGATAGACGTTAATACTGTACTGGAGTCTGTATAAGGTCAGAATTTCTTTTGATCGAGCTATATTTTTACTTAAGGGGCCTTTTACAAAGGTGCAGTAGTGTTTCTAGAGTATGCCAATCGCTAGAGACATCCATAACACTATATGGGCGTCTCTAGCATTTGGCACATGCTTATTTTTAGCATATGCTAAAAATGCTAGCACACCTTTGTAAAAGGGCCCCTTAATTTGTACTACTATTAAATTGGTGAGCCTCACTATAGTTACACCTTTGGATAGCTCAGTGGCATACCAAGGGGGGGGGGGGGCGGTGGGGACAGTCCGCCCCGGGTGCACGCCGCTGGGGGGGGGGGGGGGGGGGTGCCGTGCACCAGTCAGCTTCCTTTGTTTCCATGCTCCCTCTGCCCCGGAACAGGAAGTAACCTGTTCCAGGGCAGAGGGATCATGGAAACGAAGGAAGCTGACCGGTGCGCGGCACCCCCCCCAGCGGCGTGCACCCGGGGCGGACTACCCCCACCGCCCCCCCCCCCCCCTTGGTACGCCACTGAGCTATCCAAAGGTGTAACTACAGTGAGGCTCACCAATTTAATAGTAGTACAAATTAAGGGGCCCTTTTTACAAAGGTGTGCTAGCATTTTTAGCATATGCTAAAAATAAGCATGTGCCAAATGCTAGAGACGCCCATATAGTGTTATGGGTGTCTCTAGCGATTGGCATACTCTAGAAACACTACTGCGCCTTTGTAAAAGGCCCCTTAAGTAAAAATAGAGGCGCCGGGGGGGGGGGGGCGCTGCACCCGGGGGGGGCAGGGCGCATCGGCAATCCGCCCCGGGTGTCAGCCCACCTAGGAACACCACTGGGATAGCTTGCCTTGAAATGGAAAGAGACAAGTGCTTCAGTAAAGGAAAATAGGCATATGGGTGTGTCAAGTGTAATTCCTAAGGAGAAGGCAGTTTAAGCCCTCTAGAGTTGTATACAAATTAAAGGAATTGAATAAAAACGTAGGTAAGAAGGAACAAAAATTTAATAACACGTACTGCCTTGGCTTTTGGATATCTATCATTATGTAAAAGTGACACTGACTCCTGTTAGTTTTGTTTTACTGTCTTGATTTTGTATTTCTTAGAAAAACAATACATTTCTGGGGGGGGGGGGGGGGGGGGGGAACTTAAGGCTGTGGATTAAGTTCAGTTGTCATAGCAGTAAACTGTCTTGTACAATTCAAATTAAGGACTCCATTTGCTAACATATTTTAATGCAAGTTAACACACATTAACAGTGTTAAACATAAGCCCCATTATTCTCAGTAGGGCCCATTTACTAACTGTGGGGCCCTTCTACTAAACTGTGATAACCTTTGCCCTTACCACTCAGATAAAGCAAAAATTACCATGTACTAAGGGCAAAGGCTGTGCTGTAAATGCAGGAGATATAGCCACCATCTTTCCTTCATTTAGTGCACAGAGCAGATGGTTTCCATAGAGGCACCAAGTTAAATTCAGTGCCTCATAGTAGGGATTCTCCCATGTTATGCAGTACAGGCCAGGAACAGAAATATAAAACACCCAGTGGTGGTGGTGTTCCCAACCCTCCTCACTCAGTAGCCCCCTCCTTGATCCTCCTCTTGTCAGCTCTCCCATCTTGGCCCCAAGCCCTGATGGAATAATTGTTCTCTCCCGAGTCACAAGCCAGACCCTTCAACTCAGACCTGCCCCCCCCCCCCCCCCCCATATACCTTGATCCCTTTCTTTAAAATTTGGGCGCCCTCTGAGCCCCCAGCAACAGTCCTCCGAACCCAAACAGTCCAATCCTGTACCCCCTCCCCCCCCCCCACTGAGGAACCTGACCCCCCCATGACGTATCCAGATATCCGTAAGGTTCTTAGGTCATCCAGGATGGCAGCAGTCCTTCTGTGCTGCCATCTGCATAGGCATCTCCTCTATAATGGTGCCTAAACTCCTAGCTGTTGTCTCACAGTATTACCATGAGACAACTGCTAGGGGTCAGGCACTACTATGGAGGAGATGCTGACCTAGGAGGCAGATGAGAAGGACCACTGCCTCCCTGGATAACCTAAGAACCCTGTGGACCCCAAGCTAGGGAATGAAGGCGGAGTTGTAGGGTGGGAGGAGGGTAGAAAAGGGGTACAGGTTCCTGAGTGGCAGGGGATGGTTTATGAACAGAGGGTGTAGGATTGGACCCCGGGGGGTGGTTGAGGAACTGTTGCCAGAGGTTCAAGGCCCTGAATCTGTAAGGGGGGGGTGGGGTGGGGGGTCAGAGGATGGTGAGTATTCTCTTGTGTCTTGGGGTCGGGGTGGGTGAGCCAAACACAGTGGGATTGGGAGGGGGGCACTTTGAGGGGGTTTGGGAGTGCCACTGCATTCAGTGTTGCGGGCATGCTTTCAGATTGCCAATAGCACAGTTTTACTTACCACCTTCTCTTGAGGTAGTGGTAAGCTCGACTCTGCTATCGGCAGTTGGGACAGCTGATGCAGGTTATAGATCCATGCATGAGCTATCATATCTCTTCACACTTCTGCACAGACACGGTCTATTCACGTGTTAGTCAACTAACACCAGATTTTAATGCAAAGACTCCCATTTTAGCACAGTAGACAGAAGCATGAGCCTACACTACTATCTGCCAGGCTGAAACCCCCATGTTAGCTGCTTTAACACAGCTTAGTAGAAGGGCTCCTGTGTGCTTAACTCAAATTAACGCATGTTAATGTCCATTAGTGAATGTTAACTAATTAATGATTGTTAGCTGAATAAGGACCTTAATTTGCACTCGTGTGCTCTCCACTGCAAACAGACAGAGCCTCCTGCAGCACAATATAAGGGTAATTTTGTAAAGCATTTTCCGTATACGAACCATGTTTACATGTAGATGCTGATCTTCACTAGTATTGTACAAAGCAATCTGATGGGCAGATGATCAAAAGCCCTGTGCTGTTCCAAGCAACACTCTAAAAATAGCACTGGAACAGCACGGGGCTTTACCGCCCCCCTATGATCAGAGATAATAGCATGCAAATTTATGTGCGCTATTAGCTCTACTCATAGGGGTACTTCTCTGATCATAGGGTTACTTCTGCAGGAGGATTGTGCCTGGGCATGTACAATCCTCCCGCAGAAGTTGTTGACAGGTCCGAGCTGTCAAAAGCCCAGATCTGTCAAACAACAGACGAGGTTTGACAGGTCTGGGATTTTCTCCTGGACCTGTCAAACCTAAGCCCCCCTCCCCCAAAGCACAAAAACCCTGGTGGCCCAGTGGGACCGCTAGCTTCCCCCCCCCCCCCAAACAAAAATGCCCTGGTGGTCCAGTGGGACCACTAGCTTCCCCCCTCCCACCCTCCACTAAAATGCCCTGGTAGTCCAGTGGGACCGCTATCTATCCGCCCCCTGCCAGTCCTCACCACTGACTAATCAGAGGGCAGTATACACGTGCTGCCAAAGCAGGGGACTCTCTCTGCAGAGGCAGCTCACACTAGCTGGCGGCTCAGGGAAGAGGGAGGGAAGCAGTGGTGGTTGAATGCAGCCCGTTACGTTCATGGAGGGCATAGAATGGCAATCCCAGGGTGGGCGGTGCATCAACAGCGGCAGACTCGGAGCTGAACACCAAGCTGTAGCAGCTCTGCGGCCTGAACGAGGGTGTCGGCAATCACCAGCCACACCAGCCCAACCATACACAGAGTTCAAGGAGTTCTTTAGGAAGCAGATCAAGGACATGGAGTAGATGCTCAAAGAGTGAGACATGAGCTGCCCGACCCAACCTGGACCCCTCCCTCCCCAGCACCTCGGAAACTTATGGAAGGCAAGTTTTAAGGAACAGATAATAAGAGGAGGGAGAATAATGCTATAAGAGTGAGGAATGAAGGAGAGAGAGAGAGGGACGGGACCAGAGAGAGGATGCCTTAACCGCTGCTAGAGACTGAAGGCAAGTTTTAAGGACCCCATGGGGGTAAAGCAGGATGGGAGATGTTGGAACCATATGAAAAGGAGGAGGGGGGGAGGAAAGCTTAGTACTACTTCAGCCTTTTACTTGTAACAAAGCAGCATGTAACGAGGAAGAAGTACTTAAAACTGGTTCAGATAATACTTAGGTAAAAGAGCTCGTGCCTGTCATGTACTCAGTAACGAAAGTAATGAAATGTTTAATTAAGTATTGTAACGTGCTACCTTTTACTTTGTTACTATACAACACTGATGAATTCTATAATGGCATCTAGGTGTCTAGATTACATTATAGAATAGAGAACCAACATTTAGGCTCTGTCACTTACCTCATGTGAAAGGGAGGCATGTGAGCATGTAAATGTTGCACTTTAGCACGAAACATATAGTATTTTATAAGTTACATGCGTAAGCCCCTCTTGCAGTTGTGTGCTATGTGGGTTGTGCGCTAAGTTGGCAGAATACTGCTTAGCACCCAACCAGCACTTACGTGTGTGAATGTAATATGCACATGCATAAGTGCTAGTATTCTAGAATGTTAGCACACAAATGACGCTTACATGTATGTGTTAAGATTATAGAACAGAGTATAGGTACATGTTTACACTTTCTTCAGAGCAGATTTAAATTTTTGTGAGAGAATTTATACTGTATTAGGGATAGTTTTAAGAGGTTTATAAAAGCATATAGGTGACTATTTTGCCCTTAAAAGGTAGATGCTTATTTGGATGTTTAACATATAAGATTGGAAAATTTTCATAATTTGATGCTACTTGTTTACAGTTAATATATAATATTGGACTAATCAAAATTCTCTGATTTGAAATTTATATTAATTTGGAATATATTATGTAATCCAATTTTTAAAAAAGTGTAATTACTTAAATCAGAATTAAAATATCACTTTATTTTATTTATTATTAGGGCTTGAATGTTCTGTTTGATGCCTTTGTAATTTGCAAAATTAATATGGCGGGTCTTATCCAGAAGTTATTACACAGGGACAAAGCATTGGAGGTGAGTGCTGTCAATTTGATTATGGTTTATATCGCTTGTTTGCATAAAACATGTTTAATAGATGAGGAGCACAAATAATTTCAAAGAGACTGGGTGGAATGGGTAGTGATAATTTCTGGAGCACACAAAGAAGGGGTGGCGATATTGATAGGAAAAATGTAAAGTCATACAGAGTTACAGACCTACAGGGGTGTTATGTGCTGGTGCAATTCCAGTAACATCATAAATATTTTGTCCTCGTCAATGTGTGTGACCTGAATGCCTGGGAGAAGCTTTTTTGGCATGATGTAGGGAGACAGCTCTAGCCTTTAAAGATCTTCCATTCATCATAGCAGGAGGTTTCAGTCAGGTTATGTATCCCATGGTAGATCGGTCCCTGGCACAAGACAATATTACAGCCAACAAAGATATCCTAACCAGTCCTGAAAATTTTAGGTATTAGGAGGAAAAAAACTCAAATTATAAAGGCACACTCCTAGTGTTGGTATCACCAACTATTAGGAGGTCCTTCAAATCATCACAGGTAAAAAAACCTCCTTCTTTTTTGTTATTTTGCAAGTACTAATTTGTTCACTCTATTTAAACAAAAATAACAAACCTGTCTATTTCTAGTACGGGGAAAGGCACTTATCTTATCCAATTTGCAGTCAACTCGACACCTTCCACGGCCCGACTAGGCCTCAGTTTCGTGTCCTTCTTCAGGGTGCCGTGGTGTCTGACTGATCGAATCTGTAGAAAAAGTGCATCATCATTTCCACATGACTTCGCTAACAAGGCTACTCAGAATAATAGTATAATACGTAAATCTTTTTTCTTACAGAGTGCTCTCCAATCTGTTCACGCTTCCACAATCATTCTCAAAATGGCTCCGCTTTATCTAGAGGTGACGTCAGACGCCTTCGCATTTCGCTCCACCTCTTTGTTGTCACTCGACCACACTTCACACAGCGTCTTCTCAGAAGAATTTATTCCATTCAATTTTGGTATTCAATCCAAACGGAGTCAATGTATTTAAGCGGAATATCCATCGCTGTTCTTGTCTAAGTAAGAGGAGTTTCCAGAGCATAGCCGACATCAACGTATCAGTGCCGGGCGATCTGCCGGTCGGGGGGAGGTTGAAAGTTTTTCACCAAAGGTGGCCTCTCATAACCTCCGATCAGTGGGTTCTTCAAATAGTCCGGCAAGGATACACCCTCAATTTGGCCTCCAAACCTCCAAATTGCCCACCGGGAGCTCAGTCTTACAGCTTCCAGCACAAGCAGGTACTTGCAGAGGAACTGTCCACCCTTCTCAGCGCCAATGCGGTCGAGCCCGTGCCATCCGGGCAAGAAGGGCTGGGATTCTATTCCAGGTACTTCCTTGTGGAAAAGAAAACAGGGGGGATGCGTCCCATCCTAGACCTAAGGGCCCTGAACAAATATCTGGTAAAGGAAAAGTTCAGGATGCTTTCCCTGGGCACCCTTCTTCCCATGATTCAGGAAAACGACTGGCTATGCTCTCTGGACTTGAAGGACGCTTACACGCACATCCCGATACTGCCAGCTCACAGACAGTATCTGTGATTTCAGCTGGGCACACGTCACTTCCAGTACTGTGTGCTACCCTTTGGGCTCGCCTCTGCGCCCAGAGTGTTCACGAAGTGCCTGGCTGTAGTAGCAGCGGCGCTTCGCAGGCTGGGAGTGCATGTGTTCCCTTATCTCGACGATTGGCTGGTGAAGAACACATCCGAGGCAGGAGCTCTACAGTCCATGCAGATGACTATTCGCCTCCTGGAGCTACTGGGGTTTGTGATAAATTATCCAAAGTCCCATCTTCTTCCAGTACAGAGACTAGAATTCATAGGAGCTCTGCTGGATTCTCGGACGGCTCGGGCCTATCTCCCAGAGACGAGAGCCAACAACTTGTTGTCCCTCATCTCGCGAGTGCGAGCGTCCCAGCAGATCACAGCTCGGCAGATGTTGAGATTGCTGGGCCACATGGCCTCCACAGTTCATGTGACTCCCATGGCCCGCCTTCACATGAGATCCACTCAATGGACCCTAGCTTCCCAGTGGTTTCAGGCTGCTGGGGACCTAGAAGACGTGATCCACCTGTCCACGAGTTTTCTCAAATCCCTGTATTGGTGGACGATTTGGTCCAATTTGACTCTGGGACGTCCTTTCCAAATTCCTCAGCCACAAAAGGTGCTGACTACACATGCATCTCTCCTGGGGTGGGGAGCTCATGTCGATGGGCTTCACACCCAGGGAAGCTGGTCCCTCCAGGAACGCGATCTGCAGATCAATCTTCTGGAGTTACGAGCGATCTGGAACGCTCTGAAGGCTTTCAGAGATCAGCTGTCCCACCAAATTATCCAAATTCAGACAGACAACCAGGTTGTCATGTATTACATCAACAAGCAGGGGGGCACCGGATCTCGCCCCCTGTGTCAGGAAGCCGTCAGCATGTGGCTCTGGGCTCGCCGTCACGGCATGGTGCTCCAAGCCACATACCTGGCAGGTGTAAACAACAGTCTGGCCGACAGGTTGAGCAGGATTATGCAACCTCACGAGTGGTCGCTCAACTCCAGAGTAGTGCGGCAGATCTTCCAGGTGTGGGGCACCCCCTTTGTAGATCTCTTTGCATCTCGAGCCAACCACAAAGTCCCTCAGTTCTGTTCCAGGCTTCAGGCCCACGGCAGACTGGCATCGGATGCCTTCCTCCTGGACTGGGGGGAAGGTCTGCTGTATGCTTATCCTCCCATACCTCTGATCGGGAAGACTTTGTTGAAACTCAAACAAGACCGAGGCACCATGATTCTGATTGCTCCTTTTTGGCCGCGTCAGATCTGGTTCCCTCTTCTTCTGGAGTTGTCCTCCGAAGAGCCGTGGAGATTGGAGTGTTTTCCGACCCTCATCACACAGGACGAAGGGGCGCTTCTGCATCCCAACCTCCAGTCTCTGGCTCTCACGGCCTGGATGTTGAGAGCGTAGACTTTGCCTCTTTGGGTCTGTCAGAGGGTGTTTCCCGCATCTTGCTTGCTTCCAGGAAAGATTCCACTAAGAGGAGTTACTTCTTTCTATGGAGGAGGTTTGCTGTCTGGTGTGACAGCAAGGCCCTAGACCCTCGCTCTTATCCTACACAGACCCTGCTTGAATACCTTCTGCACTTGTCTGAGTCTGGTCTCAAGACCAACTCTGTAAGGGTTCACCTTAGTGCAATCAGTGCATACCATTACTGTGTGGAAGGTAAGCCGATCTCAGGACAGCCTTTAGTTGTTCGCTTCATGAGAGGTTTGCTTTTGTCAAAGCCCCCTGTCAAACCTCCTACAGTGTCATGGGATCTCAATGTCGTTCTCACCCAGCTGATGAAACCTCCTTTTGAGCCACTGAACTCCTGCCATCTGAAGTACTTGACCTGGAAGGTCATTTTCTTGGTGGCAGTTACTTCAGCTCGTAGAGTCAGTGAGCTTCAGGCCCTGGTAGCCCAGGCCCCTTACACCAAATTTCATCATAACAGAGTAGTCCTCCGCACTCACCCTAAGTTCTTGCCAAAGGTTGTGTCGGAGTTCCATCTGAACCAGTCAGTTGTCTTGCCAACATTCTTTCCCTGTCCTCATTCCTGCCCTGCTGAACGTCAGCTGCACACATTGGACTGCAAGAGAGCATTGGCCTTCTATCTGGAGCGGACACAGCCCAACAGACAGTCCGCCCAATTGTTTGTTTCTTTTGATCCCAACAGGAGGGGAGTGGCTGTGGGGAAACGCACCATATCCAATTGGCTAGCAGATTGCATTTCCTTCACTTAGGCCCAGGCTGGGCTGGCTCTTGAGGGTCATATCACGGCTCATAATGTTAGAGCCATGGCCGCGTCAGTGGCCCACTTGAAGTCAGCCACTATTGAAGAGATCTGCAAAGCTGCGACGTGGTCATCTGTCCACACATTCACATCTCATTACTGCCTGCAGCAGGATACCAGACGCGACAGTCAGTTCGGTCAGTCAGTGCTTCAGAATCTGTTCGGGGTTTAGAATCCAACTCCACCCCCCCTAGGCCCATGTTTATTCTGTTCCAGTCTACACTCTCAGTTAGTTGGATAAATTGTTAGGTCAATCTCAGTTATGTCCTCGCCGTTGCAAGGCCCAATTGACCATGTTTGTTGTTTTGAGTGAGCCTGGGGGCTAGGGATACCCCATCAGTGAGAACAAGCAGCCTGCTTGTCCTCGGAGAAAGCGGATGCTACATACCTGTAGAAGGTATTCTCCGAGGACAGCAGGCTGATTGTTCTCACAAACCCGCCCGCCTCCCCTTTGGAGTTGTGTCTTCCCTTGTTTGTCTTGCTACATATGGGACTGACGAACATGAGCTGGTTCGGGCGGGAAGATGGCCGTGCATGCGCGGTGCGCATGGGCGCGCGAGGACTAGCAAAGGCCTTTGCTAGTGAAGTTCCGATTGGAGGGGCTGCCGTGGACGTCACCCATCAGTGAGAACAATCAGCCTGCTGTCCTCGGAGAATACCTTCTACAGGTATGTAGCATTCGCTTTATATAATGCCTTTTACTGAAGTGTAAAAGCAGTTTACAATCAAAATAATAATACATTAAATGAAAAACAACACTAAGAGCACAAAATGTAGTGTCAGGTCTACATTAGCATCACTAAATTTTCAAGGATATTTACAAAAGTCCTGATGAAGGAAAACACTGCTGGAAAAGCCATGTTTTCACAAATTTGCAAAAACTCAAATAAGAAGAAGCTACACGAATCTCATCAGGCAGTGAATTCCACAAAGATTGACCAATATAAGAAAAACTCCCTTTCTGGTAGTTGACAATTTAATCTCATCAAGAGCTGGAAGATGAAGGGAGACTCTTCCATGACAACCAAAGAGTCCGTTGAGGCACATATTTCTTTAGCTTCTGTGAGAGATAAACTGGGAGATCCCAATGGTATGACTTATATACTAAACATAAAATCTTAAAAACCATATGTGCTGTCACAGGAAGCCATTACAGCTGGGCAAAACAGGTGTGATATGATTATACTTTCTAGTTCATCACAAGTCTAACTGCTGTGTTTTGCTCTAGTTGCATTCTCTGCAGTCCAGTTTTACTAAGTCCTTGAAAAGGAGAATTGTGGTAATCAAGCCGACGTTACTATGGTGGTAACAACTTTCAACAAATTACATTTAGTCAATACAAGTCTCAACTGAAATATCATTGTAAGATGGAAAAAGCAAGACTTCACAACATTACCGATCTGTAAATTGAACTTAATCATATCATCACATCGAAAACCCAGAGCTACTATGTCATGTAATAGTGGGAGTGATCTATCATAAATCACAGGCAGCACCCTTAGCACATGTTTCGGAGAGATCCAAATAGCCAATGACTTGTACGAGATAGGAGATAGCAGGAGAGAGATTGATAAGCGCAGCTCAGGAGAGGGACTTTGGGGTGATGGTGTCTGAGGATCTGAAGGTGACGAAGCAATGTAACAAGACGGTGGCCATGGACAAAAGGATGATAGCAGCATAGAGAAGGTTCTAACCAGAAGAAGAAAGGCAGTGTTAATGCACCTGTACAAGTCATTGATGAGGCCCCACTTGGAGTATTGTGTTCAGTTTTGGAGGCCATATCTTTCTAAGACTTGAAACAGTTCAGAGAAAAACGACAAAAATGGTATGGATTTGCTCCACAAGACATATGAGGAGAGACTTGATGACCTCAAGATGTAATTCCTGGAGGAAAGGAGAGACAGGGGTGATATGATACAGATATTCAAATATTTGAAAGGTAGTAATATAGAAACAAATCTTTTCCAGAAACGGGAATGTGGTAGAACTGGAGAACATTAATTTAGATTGCAGGGGGAGCCGACTGAGGAATAACATCAGGAAGTACTTTTTCACAGAGAGGGTGTAGATGCCTGGATTGCCCTCCCGCAGGAGGTGATGGAGATGAAAACAGAAATGGAATTTAAAAATGCATGTGATAAACACAAAGGAATCTTGTATGGAAAGCATGAAATCATACAAGCGTAGCAGTGATTAGATGGCAACACCAGTAATTGAGAAGAGAACAAGGCCAGTTCTGGGCAGACATCTACAGTCTATGCCCTGATCATGACTGGACAGATTCAGCTTCAGTAGTTGGAGAACAAAGCTAGTGCCAGGCAGACTTCTATGGTGTGTACCCTGAAACGCTTATGTAGTATCACATCACACCTTATGCTACAAGTTTATCTTGTTGGGCAGACTGAATGGACCATATAGATCTTTATCTGCCATCATCTACTATGTTACTATCCAGCTCATTTTTGAAAGAGACGGACGCCCATCTTTAGACACAAATCGGGAGATGGGCGTCCTTGTCCCAGGGGCGCCCAAATCAGCATAATCGAAAGCCGATTTTGGGCGTCCTCAACTGCTTTCCGTCGCGGGGATGACCAAAGCTCCCAGGGGTGTGTCGGAAGCATAGCGAAGGCGGGACTGGGGCGTGGTTAAGAGATGGGCGTCGTCGGCCAATAATGAAAAAAAGAAGGGCATCTCCGATGAGCATTTGGCTGACTTTACTTGGTCCATTTTTTCTTGCGACCAAGCCTCAAAAAGGTGCCCGACCTGACCACCGGAGGGAATCGGGGATGACCTCCCCTTACTCCCCCAGTGGTCACTAACCCCCTCCCACTATAAAAAAAAACAAGTTTAAAAATACTTTTTTGCCAGCCTCAAATGCCATACTCAGGTCCACCGCAGCAGTATACAGGTCCCTGGAGCAGTTGTAGTGGGTGCAGTGTACTTCAGGCAGGCAGACCTGGGGGGGGGGGGGGCTCAGCACCCAAGGTAAGGGAGCTACGCACCTGGCAGCAATTTGTGAAGTCCACTGTAGTGCCCCCTAGGGTGCCCAGTTGGTGTCCTGGCAAGTGAGGGGGACCAGTGCACTACAAATGCTGGCACCTCCCCCAACCAAAGGACTTGGATTTGGACGTTTTTGAAATAGACGTCTTTGGTTTCCATTATCGCCGAAAACCGAGGCCACCCATCTCTAAGGTCGACCATCTCTAAGGTCAACCTAAATGTTGAGATTTAGCCGTCCCCGACCGTATTATCGAAACGAAAGATGGACGTCCATCTTGTTTCGATAATACGGGTTTCCCCACCCCTTCGTGGCGCCGCCCTTAGAGATGGTCGTCCCCGTTCGATTATGCCCCTCCACATCATACTAGGCATGCTAAAATCAATTTATTGCAAAAACCTTAAAACCAGACATGGAAACATTTCAGCCAGTGCCTAAATTAGGGATATAAAAATATCTCAACTTTGCCTTTATGTAAGTTCAGTTATGTCTGGCAGCATTTTTACCTTTCCAAAGGAGTTAAGAGACATTTGCATCTAGGAACCTTATGTTTGTAACAGGTACTTATCTGTGAGGCTAAAACACTACTTTTAACCTGGAATATCCAGATCGTATACTTAAATGAACTTACATAAGAGAAAGCTGAGCTATTTTTGTACCCCTAACACAGATGTTCACTGAAACATGACTGTGTCAGATTTCATGTTTTATTTATTTATTTATATATTGTAATAACTTTATCTTAGCCATACTGTCTTTATCTGTTGATTTGTTGAG
Source organism: Microcaecilia unicolor (assembly GCF_901765095.1). NCBI lineage: Eukaryota > Metazoa > Chordata > Amphibia > Gymnophiona > Siphonopidae > Microcaecilia > Microcaecilia unicolor. The sequence continues at coordinate 236,236,099 of NC_044034.1, forward strand.
ATTATAGCTATCAACCCCTTCCTGTGCATTTTTGTTAGGTTTTGCCTCTTTATTTCCACTATTTCAATATAGAGAGTGATAGGGAATATGTAATCCATATAGCAACACACTGTATACTCTTGCCTTTAAAGCACATCAAAAGTATTCACCCTTAAACAAACACCTCTTGAGAAAGCAAAAATTGGGGAAGGAAAAAGCCTCAATAAAGCTCCAGGTAATGCAAACCCTTTGGACCTGGAGTTATCATCGGCATAAAAAAACCTTCCTTACTTTGCCATCTTCACTTTTTATTTAAAATACTGTATTAATCCAAATCCTTTAAAAGGTGTACTTATCTTTCAATTTCTATATATATGTAAAGAGGTCCTTTAGAGAGTCATCTCAATCAAGTGATCTGTTTGTTCAAGTCCCTCAATGATAGTCGACAATGGCCAGCGTTTCGCAAGGCTGCTTCAGGATATAGTCATCTGGGATTCTTGACAGCGCACTCACTCTGCTCTCAAAAGATAGTGTGTGCTGTCAAGAATCCCAGATGATAATATCCTATATTGAGGCTTTTTCCTTCCAATTTGTGCTTTCTCAAGAGGTGTTTGTTTAAAGCCAATACTTTTGATGTGCTTTAAAGGGAAGAGTATACAGTGTGTTGCTATATGTGGTAAGATAAGTGACATTTTATCACCATTATGTTTTCAACACTGCTTTGAGAGCCTCTGCCATAGCAATAGAAAACCAAACATTGTTGTGGTTGCAAACTACTAGCTTCGGGAATAATGTGCAGGAAAGGGCTTCTTGACATTCCCTGTAGGTTACATGGAGGGACATTTTCAATATGACGTCTAAATCTGACTTTGGACATTTTGCTGAAATTGTCCAAAAATTAAGTAGTGTAAATGACCATTTTCAAATCAGAAAACGTCTATCTTTTTTCTTTGAAAATGACCATTTCCTAGATGATGTGCTTAGTATATCTATCTTTTTGGACCATTAAAAAAAAAATCCAAGTGAAAAATGCACAAAATCAAGCCATTGGAACGGAGGATCCAGCTTTCCTAGTAGACTGGCCACATAGTCATCCCAGCAGAGCAGTGGGGCACTGGACTTTCACATACAAGGTTCTAGGTATACATCTAGGTATATTGTATGGTGAGCCCTTCAAAACCCACAAAAAAATCTACTGTACCCAACTATATACCACTACAAAAGCCTTCATGGCTGTAGGTGTTACCTAAATGTGGGTACAGTAGGTTTGGGGGGCTGAAACTTTCCACCACAAGTGTACTAGAATGCATTATGGGCCCGAGTCACTTTCTTTACAGTGCACTGCACTGACCACTAGGCTATTGAAGGAACCTACTTGCTGCTCTAATAGGACTGGCAATAACATCTGAAGCTGTCATAGAGGCTGGTATGTACTGTTTCATTTACATCTTTGCAGGGTGGGATGGGTTCAATGACCACTAAAGTAGTGAGGGGGGTGTCCTTCCTTTATTCCCGCACTGGTCGTCTGGTCATTTAGAGCACTTTTTTTGTGGCTTATTTGTTAATAAAAGAGGCTTAGACCAAAACATCTAACTTATAGCCCTGGATGTTTTTGTTTTGTTCCATTATGGCAGAAAAACGTCCATGTGTTAGGATCGCCCAGACCCCACCCTTAACACACCTCTGACATGCCATCTTTTGATTTGAACGCACTTCTTTTTTTTTTTTTTATATATATATATATATATAGCCTTTTATTGTTAACCAAGCATTATACAATCAAATCGAAACAGTAACAAAGTTCGCTGGTACAATCATCCCCATCCCCAATTGTATAAAGTCCCTCCCCCTCTCCCTACTCCAGTGGTGGCTGATCCTGCTCCTTAAATTGTTCATATAACGTCCATATTTTTGCAAAGGTCTGCATAGTCCCTCTCCGTATTGCCGTTAACTTTGACATCTGGTAAAGGAAATCCACTCTCTGATTCACCACCTGTATTTCTGGCATTTCCACCTGTTTCCATGCTCTGGCCAAGGCGATTTTAGCTGCTACAAAGTATTGGCTCGCCAGTCTATGGTGCTAGCTAGGTATCGATGCCGGCCTGAAGTGTAGTAGGCATTGTTCTGCGCCTCCTGGGTATGGTTTTTGGAGTACTTTATTGACCAGCTCTACCACCTTAGTCCAATATGTTCTTGCTTTGATATACTCCCAGCATATATGAATAAATGTGCCCCTATGGCCACACTCCCGCCAACACTGTCCTGACAATCCTGGGTACATTTTTTGTAATTTGGCTGGAGTATAGTACCACCAATATAACATTTTAAACCCGTTTTCATTTACGGATTGTGCTAGTGATACTTTAAGCAAATACTTATAGTTCCTCATCCATACTTCTTTATCATAAGATTGTTGTAACACCCCTTCCCATCTCGCATGATAGATTATCTGGGGGTCTGTACAGCCTAACAGCGCTAAATAGATGCGCGTTATACTTCCCTTACCACCCCCTCTGCACATGGCTAATTCCAAGGCTGTGTCAGCTAGCTCCAACTCATCGTGTGCTCGCTTCTTAATGAAATTACGGAGGCAGCAGTAATAGATTAAATCCCTCTCCACTAGTCCAAATTCCTCCTGAAGGGCATCAGATTTGAACGCACTTCTGATGGACTTTGTAGAAAAATGTCTAAAACTTGGTTTCAAAAATAACAATTTGGACATTTTTGTGAGAGAGACAAAATGCAGATTTATGCATTTTTCTCTTTTGAAAATGAGCCCCATAGTCTCTTTTGAGATGAAGAAGCAGTGGATCAAATGAAAAGAGACATTAGTCTGTAATTCAGTCACGCAGAACTGCCCTTTACCTCTAGAAAGTTTGGCATAGACTAACCAAGATATAGTATTTTCCTCAGAAAAAGTGTTTTCTGCTTTCCACTCACCTCCATTAACAATAGAACTCAGATCATGCCTTCATGATGGTAGAAGACAAAGCCACTGCATGGTATCTAGCTCAAAGCTAGCATCAGAGTATTGACTGTATCCAAATTGCATGGCTGTGTACATCATCTTCAAAGAACAAAATCTATGCTTATGACCAAAACTTGTATTAGTTAAAAATGCCTGTGTTTGAATAAAATACCTTTCTGTTCACAACCTTTAAAATTGATTTTGTTTGCTTTTTATTTATTTATCACGGTTTTATAGCAGTACAAAAATGATGCTAGGATAATAATAAAAGCCTTCTGATATTCATCATATTTAGGGTGCTGCCTTGCTAAGCAAAGGATTTCTGCTCAGAATAATTTTTATGGCATCTGGAGGAACAGCAATTCTATATGTACGCTGGCGAATCATGGGTACAGGACCACCGGCTTTTACTGAAGTAGACAACCCAGCATCTTTTGCAGACAGTATTCTTATTAGAGTAAGTAGTAGATTTGATCATCCTTTACTCAGAGAAAAATGCCATTTTACTACCTTCTGTGATGGTCTCAGTTAATGAACAGAAACTAGGGATGAGACGATTAGCTGGGACTTACCTTTGATACTGCTTCTGATTTCCCCCACTATCCCTACTATGTAAAGAGCAATATGAGAAGGGTGTACTTTGTCCATGACTGACCCAACCTGATAAAATATAATAACCGGAAGAAATATCTGTGTTATAGTTGATCACAAACGTTTATGCTTGAAAGATAAAAGATCAAATTTTTAGCCATCTACCTTAGAAACATCATCAGACTTTGCTAAGTTTCCTGAAATTTTCCACAAATTTTGATGATGTTTTAAACTTGGAGCATAGGCAAAATTTTTTGAATAGTAATAAAATGGGTTGCACTGCATGGTTTGTAAAGAAGATAGCTTGGTCAGTCAGGAGAGACTGTAACCTTTAATACATACGTAGGTTGAATGAGAAAGAGATCCTATTTATAGATTAATGTAATAACAGATTTTTCACATTTTATTGGCAATTTTATAAATTGGCACCTCAGTCTAAGTGCCACAGTGCCGGGCACTTAGCATAAATTCTATAATAGCATCATGGTGTCAAGCTTCCATTATAGAATACTAGCATAAGGTTGGCATTGACACGCCCATCTATAAGCAGGGGCGTAGCCAGACTTCAGCGGGAGGGGGATCCAGACCCCGAGGTGAGGGGGTACATTTTACCACCCCCCCCCACCATTTTTGACCCCCTCCCCCCTGCTGCCACCAGCACCACCTTTGATCCCTCCCGCATCAACCCTTTTGACCCCCCCCCCTTCCCGCCGTCATCGTCGGGTACCTTTGCTGGCGGGGGTCCCCAACCCCCGCCAGCCGAAGTCCTCTTCTCCGGCGCGGCCGCATTGCTGATCTGCAAGTAAGGCTTCTGTTTCTGTGAGTCTGACGTCCTGCACGTTGCATGTTGTGCATGCAGGACGTCAGACTCACAGAAACAGAAGCCTTGCTTGCAGATCAGCAATGCGGCCGCACCGGAGAAGAGGACTTCGGCTGGTGGGGGTTGGGGACCCCCGCCTGCAAAAATACGCGACGGCGGGGGAGGGTTGGCGGCGGGAGGGGTGATTGAGAGGGTTGGTGGGGAGCCAGGGCCAAATCTACGGGAGCCCATGCCCCCGTGGCCCCACGTGGCTATGCCCCTGTCTATAAGTGTGCCTTCTTACACTAAGTCAATAGCAGATGTAAGTTGGCATGCCCAGGTGCACCAAATGACGCACATAGTTTTGTATAGAATAGCACCTAGTGCACATAGATGCCTGTCAGTTTAATGGTGCTTTTGATGCACCTAGGTTGCACCTAACTAGGTGGCAAGTTACAGATTTGCCCCCTTTGGGCTAGATTCTGTATATGATGCTGAAAAAAAATGAGCACTGGGTGCTGTGAGTTGGACACCGTTTATAGAATAGCGTTTGGTGCCAGAATCCGCGCTGAATTTTAGGTGTGAGGGATTACACCAAGTGAAACCTGGTGTAAATTCACGTGCTCAAATTAGGCACGAATTGGCCTTATTCTGTAACACTGCTTGCAAATTCCAGGAATGCCCATGCCCTCCCATGGGCACATTCCCTTATCGGATCAACATGAAAAAATTCATGTGTACATCTTTATAGAATAGCGACTATAATGATGCGCATATAAATTTCAATTACCATCAGTTAGTGCCAGTAATTGATAGCGCCCAATTATAGGTGTTAATTGGCTCATTAAGCAATTAAATTGCGCACGCAGTTTTGAGCAACATATATAGAATTAGTGTCTATGGGAAAAATGCTTAGTACATAGACCCTGAAATGACTTGCTTTCCCCTAACAATGTTGTATTATAGAGGATCTGATACGTTAACTTTTACTTTTCACCTACGTTTTAGGAATGCAAGGTTGGTTTGCATATGCATTTTTAAAGATGCATTTATATATCTATTTTTGTTGAATTAGTTGGACTGGGTTAGATCTTCTTACCCCAATTCAGAAAGAGCGTATGGTTAAGAGAAGATGCATTTTGTTGGCTTGTGATATTCACATTGCTTTCCCTAGATGATGCTATAATACCCTGCATCCTTCTCGGAAGAGACAGCAAAGATATTGCCATTTTCATGGAATATTTTTAATTGGCACATTTTATTTTGATTTTATCTGGTAAAACTGAAAAATATTTCACCCTTGGATCACAATGAAAATGATAAGCTATGGTGTTAAATAATTGCTTGCTCATTTAGATAGAGGTGAAATAGTCAAATTTATACTCTTCTTTTTTACAGTATAGTTTCAAATTGAAATCTGTGGATGTTTTTAAGGCTAGTATCAAATAAATGTTTATTTTTCTTTGACTGACAGGCTTTAAACTATAATTACTACTATTCATTGAATGCATGGTTGCTACTGTGTCCCTGGTGGCTATGTTTTGATTGGTCAATGGGCTGCATACCCCTTATTAAATCAGTCAGTGACTGGAGAATAATTGCACTAGCAGCACTTTGGTTTTGCTTAATTGGCCTGATATACCAAGCTCTGTGCTCTGAAGACAGCCATAAAAGAAGGTAAGAGACTGTGCTTAAACCTTAAATCCCTCATTTAAGGTTGAACCCTTAGTATTATTTTGTGAAATTTAGTAATGATAATTTAGCTATTATGTTGAACCAATATCTAGCAAGCGTGTTTCAAATAAATATTTATAGCTATTACATTTTCATCCCATTTTAGACACATCATCCTTTGCTGACTAGTCATAAGGAAACTTGTAGGAAGGAGATATGGATGGCTGCTCTCTTCTTTCTCAACTGGTTTTTTGAGATCCTTAACATTGCAGGTGGTAAAAAGTCATTTGTGGTCAGAACAGAGTATAATTTGTGTTGTGTCCTCAATTCACAAAATGTAGCTTTAAAATATTTCATATGGTGCATCTTTGATAATATTACTCAAAAGAGATTTAGATATGAAATAAAAAGGTATTTTGAAAGCATTTGTTCTACACTTGAAAGAAGAGGTGACAGTTTAAAAATCCAGTAGTGTGCTAGTAATAGCTTGTCTTCAAAAGTTCCGGGATTTGAATTTGCCAGGCACATTTGGCTTGATACTGTAGTTTCTTTTCAGAAGCAAAAAAGTTAAAAACACTAAGGGAGGGATTTCATCAAGGGGCGTTATGGCCTTAACATGTGTTAAGGGAAGTAGCACGCTCTAAGCGTGGCAAATGAGAGGAAGCCCATTCTATTCCCATGGGCTTCCTCTCATTTACCGCACAGGAATCACTAGCATGGCTTTGTAAAAGAAGCCCTACATGTCAAAGCCCATCCTGTACCTATGGGCTTTTAGTATTTAACACACACAAATTCCCTTAACACGTGTTAAGATGCGTTAAGGCCATAACACCCTTTGATGCATTTCCCCCCTAAGGACATCTTTTACTAAGGTGCACTAATGATTAGCACATGATAAGTGCTATGAAGCCCGTTTTATACCTATGGGCTTCTTAGAATTTAGTGCATGCTAATCATTAGCACTTGCTAAATCCATTATCGCACCTTAGTAAAAGGAGCCCTAAAAGACTGGTTTGTCCCAGTCTTCTGAAGCTAATAGCTCTTTATAGCAATAAGAACTTTTGATTGTCAACATGGGCATCCTATGTGACTTGCAGATTATACTTACTCAGTTTGCTAGCTAAGATTTATTTTTGTTTTTCTTATGCACATGCATTTCCTCCGCCATAAAGATGTATCAGGAACGGTAATAATTATTTCTGGAAATGACATCATTAGACAATGCTTCCCTGGTACATGCTGATAACAGCTCCTGCAAGGATCATACAAAGCTTTGCATTCTGTTTTTTACACCGGTGGAATATTTTAAAACAAGCTAAAAGCTTTGAAGGAAGTATTCCCATTCTTTTGCTAGCTTGGGGGCCCTTTTACTAAAGTGTGTTAAGCACTTGACATGTGGTTGACATGTTGAAACAGCTACCGCTGGACCACGTTAAGGGTTTTGTGGTAGTTTGCCTGTTTCTGTGCGTTAATCCATGCGTTACTGAATTTTGTTTGTCAGGGAGCACATCATGGGTGGAAAACAGATGTGGAAGCTGGTTCTGTCCCCACTGGGTGCTGTGTATAATTTGCAGCTACCGCATGGTATATTCCTGCATTAAACCGTGGTAATTACAGATTTTACTGTGGTTTAGTAAAGGTGCTGTTAGAAGCAAGGTTCAAGCAGCAGACCATTTTTTTTTTACCCAGCAACTCCTTTGTTCTTCTTATAGCTTTCAGCTCAATCAGAATTGGACTTAATTGGGCTATAGCACCATGAACCTACAATGCAACCACGTGGGGATTTTTCCCCTATTTTATATCAGTTCTCAACTTTTAACTTGCACATTGAAGTAACACTCCTACTTTGCAGTCTGTGAGATCCAACACTAGGCTATTGTTTTGCTTACTGAAGGTCCTGATCCTGTGGTTTTTGTCTTTTGCTGACTTCTAAGGTAAAAGGCCCTGCATCATGTGGCTGAAGGCTCTTAAAGAGACTATCTGTTGATCACAGCCTACTCCTTGATACACTGTCCTCACTTGGATTTCAGGGCTTTGTTCATTCCTGGTTTTCTTCTTATCTCTCCCAGCATACCTTTAGTGTATACTCTAGTGGATCCTCCTCTACTTCTATCCCACTGTCAGTTGGTGTACCTCAGGGATCTGTCCTGGGACCTCTTCTTTTCTCCATCTATACTTCTTCTCTTGGTACTCTGATCTCATCCCATGGTTTTCAGTATCATCTTTACGCTGGTGACTCCCAGATCTACCTCTCCACACCAGAAATCTCAGCCGAAATCCATGCCAAAGTATCAGCCTGCCTGTCTGACATTGCTGCCCGGATGTCTCAGCGCCATCTGAAACTAAACATGACCGAGCTTCTTATCTTTCCCCCTAAACCAACCTCTCCTCCTCCCCCATTCTCTATTTCTGTGGATAACACTCTCATCCTTCCTGTCTCATCAGCTGGTAACCTTGGGGTCATCTTCGACTCCTCCCTCTCCTTCTCTGCACATATTCAGCAGACTGCTAAAACCTGTCGTTTCTTTCTCTATAATATCACCAAAATTTGCCCTTTCCTTTCTCAGCACACTACCAGAACCCTCGTCCACACTCTTATCACCTGTCGCTTAGACTATTGCAACTTGCTTCTCACATGTCTCCCACTTAGCCATCTCTCTCCTCTTCAATCTGTTCAAAATTCTGCTGCACGACTAATATTCTGCAATTCATCTCTCTATATAAAAGGCAAGACCAACGTTCTATGAAGCCTCCAGCCGGAAGTGTGAAGGGGGCGAGATATCTGGTTTCCCTATGAGTGTCTGCCCCGCCCTCTCTGTAACACAGTCAGTGAAGGAAAACAGCAGAGCACGAAATCAAATCGCTGGCTCTGTAACAGTGAAGGACTCAGAGGGGGGAGGGGAGAGAGGCCAGAGGGCAGGGACACACACACTCCCACATGCACACAGAAGAAAACATTGCTAGCCCCCGTTTCATTTGCATCAGAAACGGGGCTTTTTTTACTAGTTAAAAATAATAAAAGAACAATACATAATCAAATAACATAAATAAAACATAAAAACAATCAAAAGAAAATTATGGGCTCGATAATCAGCACTATTTAGCCAGCAAGGAATGGTTTCTAGCCAGTTAAAAAGTGCTTAGCTGGATAACCGCTAATATTCAGCGCAAGATAGCCGGTTATCTCCACTGAATATTAGCGCTTAGTGGCTAGCCATGAACTGGCTATGTCATACGACTTAGCCGATTAAGTCGAATATTCAGCGCTAATCCAGCTAAGTTTAACAGTTAAGACAGGCTTGCTATTTATTTTATTTGACCTATCTTTAATCGCTAAGTACTTAACCGGTTAGTGCTATCAGCTTAACCGATTAAGTTCTACAGACAAAATTGAAACCGGATATTCAATGCCAGTTGCCAGATACGGCCCGGCTGTATATTGGGATATATATGCTACCTGCCACCGGCTGAATATCGGGATGGGTTATATCTATCTATCTATATCTATTTATATCTATCTATCTATATATATAGATAGATAGATATAGATATATATAGATATAGTGCAAAGGTCTGGGACCAAAAAAAAAATACATGCAGTTTACCGGAACGTGCGCTTAACCGTTGCGACCCAAAGAAGCTTGACATCTGATAAACATATGTACAGTACTGTTTATTATTATACATACAGTATATAGTCTCCGTTAACTGATGTTAGGCTTACTTGAAGTAATCAGTTATAGTCCTCTGTACACTATTGGGTCTGTGAGTTCTATAGACTACGTCTGCCAGACGGTAAAAACTGTCATAGCACTGACATCCAGTGGCCTCCAGATAGGCCCGCATGGTGTTGAGACTCTCCAGCGCTCTTGCAAAATTGACAGGAGGAGGTTGTTGAATTTCGTCAGCATATGCCTTGCTGCTCATTTCATCATCAGCCGTTGTTGCCTGCGTGTAGGCGCATATCTCGACATCAGTGCTGTTGTCAGCTGTTTGTAGATCGTAATCAACAGTTACGTAGCGATGAATCTCCTCTTCAGTAACACCGGCTGGGATGTCAATAGCCTATTCATCTGACGCGTTTGCAACAGCTGCATCTGTTTCATTCCTCTCCACATCCTTAACAAAACTTGCCCGCTTGTAGCAGTTCACAATGGTTGCCTGTGTAACATGATTCCAGGCTTCTTTCTGCATATGTAGGGAATCCAACAGTGATAGATTACCAGCCAGTTCAACAGCACGTTTATCCTTGCCAGTCTGGTCATCCATAATGCTCATCAGACAATGTAGCACAAGAGCCTGATAATGTTTTTTGAAATTGGCTATTATGCCCTGATCCATAGGTTGGATCAGAGAGGTAGTGTTTGGTAGCAGGAAGACCACCTTGACATTAGACAGCCTGACATCATCCCTGTGTGCAGCACAATTATCACAAAGCAACAAAATCTGACGCTTTTGTGCCCGCATTCTAGTGTCTAACTTCTTTAGCCACTGCTTCCAAATTTCCTTAGTCATCCATGAATTTGCGTTAGCCTCGTCTGACACAGGAAGTTGCTTAACTTTCTTGAAGCAACGGGGCTGTTTGCTCTTTCCAATGACGAAGGGTTCCAGCTTCTCACTCCCATCCATATTGCAGCAAAGAAGGATTGTCAGTCGGCCCTTCGATGTTTTACCTCAGTAGTTTCGGCATGTTTGAATGTAAGTGTTCCATCAGGAATCACTCGCCAGTAGCGACCATTTTCGTCAGCATTGAAAATGTCACGAGGTGCAAACTTGTTCAAGATGGTAGGAAGAACTGAAACAATCCAATTTTCAGCACCAAAGTCATCAGTGTCTTGTTTCTCACCATGCTGTTTCTTGAATTTTATGTTGTTCCTCTCCTTCCATCTTTCCAACCATCCAACAGTGGCTTTGAATTCAGTTAGTCCAAGACTTTCAGCTAGCTGGTTAGCTTTCTCCATAAGCAGTGGACCACTGACAGGAAACTGCTCCTGACTTGAGAAAACCACCGAAGAAGAGCATCTTCTACCTCCTCAGCTTTTCCCACCCTTTTACGTTTCCTGTGTGGATCTGTATTGTTTTGCCAGTCTTCCAGAAACTGATCTTTCTGCTTCAAGACACATGAAATTTGACTGGGATTGACACCATATTCTTTAGCAATAGATGCTTGACTTTGTTTTCTAATTTTTTAAGAACTTCTATTCGTTCAGCCAGTGTTAAAGTCTTACAGTTCCGCCGCGACGACGACTCCAGTGTAACTCTAACAACATTCTTTCGCTTATTCTGCCTGTGGCAGTTAAAGGGGGCGGTAAATTTGAAATCTCGTTGGTTGTCATGCGCTAATCGGCTTCCACATTCCATGCGTGCGCTTATGCAGAGTCTTTCCCACAGAGGAGCGGTCTTAAACCATGCATATAAGCGAATCTTGCACTTATCAGTGGTGCGCTAAACTGAAGTTTGTCCCCATAGAAATTGATAGTGCCAAAAACAATTTTTTTGTAGTTTTCTCAGCCACTGCTTTGAATTTCAGTAAGAAATTTATGTTATGTACTTATTTGGTCATCTTACCTATGTATTACTATTAAACAACATTTAATTATCTTAAGCTATATTGATGTTACTAACAGTTTAGCGTACCTAGTGATTTTTGCATGTTAAAAATGTTCAGGCTAAAATACAGTAAAATAACATCATTCAAACAAATGTGTCAGAATTTTGCAGTCACTGTGAATTCTCAAAGTGTCCAACCTCAGCTTTAACATAGGCCATCAGTTGTTTTGGGAAGTTCTTTACAGCCTTGTCAATCAGTCCATGTGGCAGGCCGTCCCATATCATTCGCAGTGCTTCCTTGAGTTCAGTGATTGTTTGTGGCTTTGGGCAGGGCCACCGAGAGACTGAATCAGGCCTGAGGCAGGGCCATTGGATCCGGGGCAGGGCCGCTGTCGCCCCCCCCAAATTGTCGTCCGCTGCCGCACCCTTCCGATTGCTGCAGCTGTTGAAATATCTTGGCTGACTACCTGCCCTGCAGCTGCTTTTCCTCTCAGGGCATGCTTGGTTTCAAAGCCAAATCAATACAAAAACAAAAGACATGAAACTGATAGTTAAGGCTGTTGTCACCAATCTCTCCAAACACGTAATAAAATGATAACTTAATACTAATGATCACAAGCTGTTGGTTAAAAAGCTATTATTTGAAAGAGCCCTCAGAATATACCACCACATTTAAGGCAATATCATTTGTTTTTTTGCCTGGTGGAATAGCACCTCTTTCATTGGGCCTTTTCTTATGTGTGCATATACGTGCTATTGCAACAAGCCAAACGTGCTAACAATATGCTAATAAATAGTGCTCAAAATCACCACGAACTTATCTTTTAAACGATTCCATAGCTGACTCCGTCTTGCAGCTTTGTTATCTTTATTTTCTTCATGAACCTTTTATGATGACTTATAGTTTTTCAACTGCCGATCTCTCACATTTGAGTCCATTAGATTTCCCCTAGTCACACCCGACACTGCGGGTTTCACTACTTTCCTCAGGGACTCGGGTTAAATGTCATGTTGTCTCTTGTTATCGGCTTAGATGATTTCAAAGCCAAGCATGCATGCCTGAAAGGAAAAGCAGCGCTGGAGGAAGCTCCGGGTTCTCTGCAGCCTCCAAGGGGGGCCCGGCGCCAGAGTTTTCTCTTTCCTGCTCCTGTCAGGATGCGATCACTTGGGTCCCATCAGGAGCAGGAGAGAGAAAGAGAGAGATCCCGGTGCCGGGCCCCCCTTGGAGGCCCGAGGAATTTTGCCCCCCCCCCCCCTCCCCTCAGCGGCCCTGGCTTTGGGTTGAGCTTGTGATAGGCCTCCCACATGCTCTCCAGACATGGTAGTCCAAAGGGTTTAGATCTAGCAAATTTGGAGGCCACTGGTCTTTTGTAATAAAATCTGGGCAGTTGGCATGGAGCCAGTCCTATGTGATGGTGGGCTCGGTCTTATTCCTCACATGAGGAGTTCCTGGCTGATATCGATGAGAAGCGCTTATGAGAGTCTGAGGAGGATCCATTGTACTTCTCCGAGGAGGAGTCTTATAGTATCCCAATTGACCCCTCCCCTCCACAGGAAAGGATAAAGTCTCCACCTGAGAGTCTTTTCTTCCCTTTTTTCGTTAAGGAAATGGCGAATGCAGTTCCAATTCCTTTGGAAGTGGAAGACGAGCCCAGTGCTAAGATGTTTGAGGTCCTGGACTACGAGTCTCCTCCTAGAGAGGCTGTGATGGTCCCTTTTTACAAGATCTTATGAGACATTCAGATGAAGAACTGGGAGTCCCCTTTGTTAGTCCCTGTCCTTCCCAAGAAGATTGACACTATGTACTGGATTCAGGCTTCCCCTGGGTTTGATAGGCCTCGGTTGCCTCATCATTCCCCAGTGGTGGGGTCTGTGCTCAAAAGGGCCAGGAATTTTAGGGACTATGCATCAGCGCCCCCTGGCAGGGAAGCTTGAACTCTGGATTCTTTTGGGCAGAAAATGTATCAGTCCTCTATGCTCATCTCCCATATTCAATCATACCAGCTCTACATGAGCCTATACTTACAGTCCTTGCTGTTTTGTATGATTTAGCAGACTCTCCCACCGGAGCAGGTTGAATTTCTTCTGCAGCTGGTCAAGCAGCAAAAGGCTTGTCATAAGTTCTTGGCCAGGGGCACCTACAACACTTTTGATGTAGTGTCCATGATCTTTTCTGAGAGTATAGCGATACACAGACTTTCATGGCTGCATGTCTCTGACTTGGACTTGGCAGTCCAACAGAGGTTTTTAGATGCTACGTACCAGGGGCTAATCTTTTTGGAGAGAAGGTGGAAGAGGTTGCTGACCTCATCAAGAAGCACACCGATACCATCGATACTCTATCCTGCCGGGCACCTTCTGCAATTACTTTCTCATCTAGAATGTTTTTTGGCAAGGCAAAGAGGAGTACAGTACTTACTACTCACAGAGGCATAGGTACACCACTTTTCCCACCAGTCTCAGCAGACTTAACCCCAGTGTGCTCATTCTCATCAACAGCGTGCATCTAAGACCTAGATAGCTCCCCACTCAAAGCAAGGGGCGAGCATTTGACTGGCTCCAGCAGAGCATAGTCGCTGTAAAAGTGACCATCCTAGGTGACTCCCTGGACCGGGGGAGGCTAAAGATTTTATCAAGAAAGATGGCCCCTTGTAACCTGTGACCTATGGGTCCTATAAATAGTCTGTCTTGGTTACGCCCTGTATTGGCGAAACAGACTGCCAGATTGCCCGCCGAGAGCGAATCAACCCTCAGTACAAGCAGGCACTTGCAGAGGAACTCTCCGCCCTTCTAAAGGCTCATGCTGTTGAGCCCATTCCACCAGGGGAAAAAGGGAAGGGATTCTATTCCAGATACTTCCTTATGCAAAAGAAGAGAGGGGGAGATGTGTTCTATCCTAGACCTAAGGACTCGGAACAAATTCCTAGTCAAAGAAAAGTTCAGTATGATTTCCCTGCGCAGTTTCTGCCCATGCTTTCTGGACTTAAAGGATGCTTACACTGTCATCCAGATACTTCTAGCTCACAGGAGGTATCTTCAGTTTCAGCTGGGGCACATCACTTCCAGTACCATGTGTTGACGATGATTGGTGAAGAGCACGTCGAAGGACGGAGCTCAGGAGTCCATGAGGATGACTGTTCGGGTGGTAGAGCTACTAGGATTTGTTTTAAGCTACCCCAAGTCCCATCTGCTCCCTGCCCAGTGATTGAAGTTCATTGGAGCCCTGCTAGACACTCAGCGGGCTTGAGCTTATGGCCTCCACTGTTCATGTGACACCAATTGTATGTTTTCACATGAGAACTGCCCAGTAGACCCTAGCTTCCCAGTGGTGTCAGGCCACAGGGAACCTGGAGGATGTCATCCAAGTGTCACCAGAGCTGGTTCAGTCTCTGCTTTGGTGGATGATTTGATCCAATTTGATTCTGGGACTCCCATTCCAAATTCCACAGCCCATGAAGTTGCTGATGACGACCAGATCACAACTTCTATATCAGGAGGTCATTGGGATGTGGCATTGGACAGTCTAGCACGGAATGCTCCTCAAGGTCACTTACCTGGTGGGCAGATCCAACAGCCTGGCCTACAGACTGAATAGGGTTGTGCAACCATATGAGTGGTCATTCAACATGGGCATTGCCCGTGAGATCTTCCAAGTGTGGGGACCCCTCAGTGGATCTCTTTGCCACTCAGTCCAATCACAAAGTCCCTCAGTTCTGCTCCAGGCCCACAACAAGGTAGTGTTGGATGCCTTCCTCCTTCATTGGGGGTCAGGTCTTCTGTATGCATATCCTCCCATACCTCTCATAGGGAAGATTTTACTGAAACTCAAGCAAGACCATCGGACCATTCTGGTTCCCCCTACTTCTGGAGTTATCCTCCAAAGAACTGTGGAGATTGGACTGTTTTCCAACCCTCATCACACAAAATGAGGGATCTCTTCTGCATCCCAGTATCCAGCCTTCACAGCCTGGATGTTGAGAACTCAGAATTTGCTTCTTTACATCTTCCTGAGGGTGTCCCCTGGATCTTGCTGGCTTCCAGGAAAGATTCAAGAAAGAGATGTTACTCTTTCAAATGAAGGAGGTTTGCCATCTGGTGTGAGGGCAGGGTCCTAGATCCCTTTTCCTGCCCTACACAGGCCCTGCTTGAGTATCTTCTACACCTCTCTGAGTCTGGTCTTAAAACCAACTCTGTAAGGGTTCACCTCAGTGAAATTAGTTCTTACCATCAACATGTAGACAATAAGCCCATCTCTGGACAGCCTCTAGTTGTTCGCTTCATGAGAGGTTCGCTATTGACAAAGCCCCCTGTCAAATCTCCACCTGTGTCATGGGACCTCAACATCGTTCTCACGCAGCTGATGGAAGCTCCTTTTGAACCACTTGATACGTGTCATCTGAAGTACTTCACCTGGAAGGTCATATTTTTGGTGGACGTTACTTCAGCTCGCAGG
The DNA here is from genome assembly GCF_901765095.1 of Microcaecilia unicolor. Classification (NCBI taxonomy): domain Eukaryota; kingdom Metazoa; phylum Chordata; class Amphibia; order Gymnophiona; family Siphonopidae; genus Microcaecilia; species Microcaecilia unicolor. The sequence continues at coordinate 236,252,113 of NC_044034.1, forward strand.
GTCAGTGAGCTTCAGGCCTTAGTAGTGGATGCACCTTATACTAAGTTTCATCATAACAGAGTAGTCCTCCACAAGCATCCTAAGTTCCTTCCAAAAGTTGTGTCGGAGTTCCATCTGAACCATTCGATTGTCTTGCCAAGATTCTTTCCCCAATCTCATGACCATCCTGGCAAAAGCACATTTCACACCTTGGACTGCAAGTGAGCATTGGCCTTTTACTTGGAGCAGATTCTATAAAGTGCGACTTGAGTTGCATGCACAAATCAAGTCGTATTCTGATTAGTGCTTGCAACTTAATTATCTTATCAAGCCAATCAGCGCCAATAATTGCCACTTAAGCAATTATTGACACTAATTGACAATTAAAATTTGCGCATACAACCTCCTAAGTGTATTCTGTAAAGTGATGCTTGTAAATTCTAAGATGTAAATTGGAACAAGGGGTGTGGCCATGAGCATGGAATGAGTGGGTCATGGGCATTTCTAAAACCTATGCGCACTGTTACAGAATACCACCCACTCCACACCTAACTTAGGCATAGGTATTTACACTAAGTTTTACTTGGTGTAAATGCCTGTGACTAATTTTAGTTGCGCGGATGGGCGCTAGGTGTATTCTGTAAGCCACACCTAACTTTAGGCATAATTTATAGAATATGCCTAGGCATAGTTTATGGAATACACCTAGGCATATTTATTTTCTGTGCTGATTTTTAAGGCGCCATATATAGAATCTAGCCCAATACTTCTAACGTACGTTTCATTAATTTTTTCAGAGGCTTATTCAAGACCCTCAATGTCAGGTTCTTTGTCAGACATTCATCAATAAGTCATTTTGCACAGTAATATTTGTTGCAAATTACCCAAATTTGCTTAAATTACTTTGCTAAACAACAAAGTTAGATTACAAAATCTACATATCCCTTTCTTTTTTAACCAATCATCGTGAATGTATGTATATAATAGAAATCATAAAAGCATAATTAATAGAAGATGATAAAAAAGCTAAAATGAGTTTAAAATATGTACGTGATAAAAAGAACAAGGACCATCAGTGGGAGAAGTAGGATTCAAACCTTAGCTTGTCTGGTTCCCTCAGAGAAAGTAATTCTTTCTCTTTTAAACTGTGCTTTACTTTGGGACAGTATAACTGGTGGTTAAAATAGTTTGCCACCTTTCTCTTTCATGACATACTAGATTAAGGGGGTCTTTTACTAAGGTGTGCTAGCATTTTTATCTGACGTTAAACGCTGAGACACCCATAGGAATAGAATGAGCTGCTCAGCGTTTAGCGCCAGCTGATTTTTAGTGTACACGCACCTTCTAGCTAGCGCACCTTAATAAAAGACCCATATAAAATAGAACAGAGCATTGTAGTTGGTTTACTGATATATCCAGAAAAAAAGAAATGCAGCAAAATCACTCCCAAGGCTATAATAGTGGATGTGAGATATTTGAAAGGGATTTTCATCCCTGGGTAGTAGAGACTTGCACATCAAAAATCTTGGGTTCATTTGTGGTTCGCTTGAAAACAATTTTCACTGTTTTAGGACATTTTTTAAAATTGTCTTCAAATGTTTTTGCTAATCAAAAATTTTAACAAACTTTAGAATTGCTTAATGAGTGAAAATCGATTTAGCATGTGTTCTTTGTGGGTTAACGTGTTTTAAATTCATTTTGCGTGCACAACATTTTAAAGCCATGTTTACAAATGCTCATCCCTCTTGGGCAGGAATGGACAGAATTGGGTAGAAGGTATATAGAAGGGAAATTAAAATTGTGTGTGTGACTGAATTGACCCCTGTGTAGAATAGAGGGTGATAATTGATCATCAGTGGTATCTCAGTTCCTGCTCCCTCAAATATCTTTTTTGAGACATGATAAATATCCTCTAACTATCCCAGTTATCACCTGAACCAGCTCACTTTAAACAATAACTATTTGTGAAACCTCAAATATGCTAGAGCCCAAGAAGACAGGGAGGGGGGAGCGAATTGACTTCTTTGTTAATAAAGGGGCCCTATTATTAAAGCTTAGCATACACTAGTCAGCCACATTACCCTGATAGCACCTGCTCCCTAGGTGACGCAAGAAAGCTTAATGTACACTAACAGACATTAGTGTATTCTAAATGCAGCGTGGACCCTAGGTATAAAATAGGATGTGCAGCATTTAGCACACGCTAATGCCTGTTGGCATATATTAAGCTTTAGTAAAAGTGCCACAGATTGTTTATATGAAGTATGAAAGAAATCACTTTGTAAAGGGGTGTGTGTATGTACACACACACATATAAATGGAAATAGTGAATTATGTTAAAGAATTTTAAACCATGTACATTAAATACTTTCTTGCACTTCACAATTATTGATATATTTTAAGATGCTTATTTTATTATTTACAGAATTCTTTCATTGGGCCTGGGATTTCTTATAATCCCTTTTCTTCCTGCAAGTAATATGCTCTTTCGTGTAGGATTTGTTATTGCAGAGAGAGTCATCTACCTCCCCAGTGTTGGATATTGCATGCTAATTACATATGGATGCAGTATATTAAACAGACAAGTAAAAAAAAAGGTATTTGAAAATTTACCACTGTGAGTAACAAAGGTAAAGTGGAAGCTCTGTAATCTAGTGATATGTAACACGTGTCTTCTTTCTTTAAGAAACTTATTGCTGCTGCTGTACTAGGAATTGTGCTCATAAACGTGATGCGCTGTATTAGCCGAAATAAGCAGTGGAGATCTGAGGAGCAACTTTTCAGAAGTGCCTTGTCTGTGTGTCCTCTTAATGCTAAAGTAAGTGGATGACAGTGGCGTAGGAAAGGGGGGGGGGCAGTGGGGCGGTCTGCCCTGGGTGCACGCCACTGGGGGGGTGTCGGCTCCGCTGGTTCCCTGCTTCTTCTGCCACGGAATAGGTTACTTCCTGTTCTGGGGCAGAGAGAGCAGGGAACCAGCAGAGCCAACGCAGCTCCCAGCGACGTGCACTCGGAGCGGATCGGCACTCCCGCCCGCCCCCTGCTTTCATATGGCAATAAAAATGCGCTCGGGGGGGGGGGGGGGTGCGCCGTGCTGCATCCGGGAGTGGCGACCTGCCCCGGGTGTCAGACACCCTCGCTACAGCACTGGTGGATGATATTCCAGATGTTTAATACTTTACTGTGAACTAGTTTTCAAAACTTTTCAGATGTCAAAGCAGTTATGCCATACTTCTGTGGAATGGTACCTGGGGATCTTTCTGCAGGTACAGGTATCCTAACACACAATACAGCAAATCTCAACGTTAATGCTCATCAATGTTAGGTAACAAAGGTGTGCAAATATTCTGTACACGTAATGCTCTTTTATATATTTGTTCTGTTTCAGTTTATACCTAAAGAGTAGCTTCTGAGAGTCTAATTGATGCATATTATGGTGCATTCTGACAGCATAGTTTGGAGATCTGGGTGTAAATTTCAAGAGGACTGCGTTAATTTGAGAATGGAGTAATAACACAATGACTGTGTAAAAATGTTTATGGTAGGGAAGGAAGAGCCTCAAAGAGCTTAAAATCTTGCAGATTTAAAGAGCTGAGTTGATCATAGCGATTGGCACTTCATCATTGGCAAAAACCTTCCCCACAATAACATTTATGCTTTTTTGTGAAACATTCTTGTTGTAGAAAATACTCACTATCCTATAACGTTCATAGTCCAACTAATTACTGGTAGTGCAAAAATAACATTACTCATCTCAGTAGAACTCAGTTTGAATATAGAGTGAGCATCAGAGCCATCTCTGTAAACTCTCCGCACCCCTGGGCCAACGATGGCCAGCGTTTCACGTAGCTGCTTCAGGGTCCCAGACGGCAGGGTATTTCTAGGAAAGATGAAAGGAAATCATTGACAGCACTCCATAAGATGCGCTAAAGGCAAACACACTCACAGTCTCGTACATGCACAGACAATGCTCAGGTTCCTCAGAGCCTATTGTGTTCACAATTGGTCCTCAAAACGGCCCCCATTTAATAACATAGTGACGTCAGATGCCAAGAACCAAACAGCCTATCAAAAGAAAGAACTAGTAAATATGGTACTATTCAATACGTCCATTCAGCCCACTGAGTTCTAGAGAACACAATCTAAATATCCACTTCTGCTCTTGTTGTAGAAGTATCCACTGACGGTCTGGGAAATGGTTGAGATCTGGCTTCCCAAGGAACTTGAGCTACAGCTAGAGGGCCCACTAATCAGAGCTGAGAGGGTCCACAGGATTGGGGCCCCTAGGGAAAATTGTGGTAAACCACGTCCCATGATTGCCTGCATCTTCAATTAGGCAGAGAAGGTGCCGTTGATGTCTCATTATAGGCTGAAACGGTCACTGGAATATAAAGGATCCAAAGTGCTGTTATTCCAAGACTTCTCCACCAAAGTGGAGGAGTGGCCTAGTGGTTAGGGTGGTTGACTTTGGTCCTGGGGAACTGAGGAACTGAGTTTGATTCCCGGCACAGGCAGCTCCTTGTGACTCTGGGCAAGTCACTTAACCCTCCATTGCCCCATGTAAGCCGCATTGAGCCTGCCATGAGTGGGAAAGCGCGGGGTACAAATGTAGCAAAAAAAAAAGTGTCCAAGCAACGAAGATTATTGTCTCCTTATTGTATGCAACTGTACCAGAAGGTGATCAAATTCGCACTGAAGTACAGATTAGCCATGATAATAAAACTCTGACTCTAGACACACCAGTGGTGCTTTAATCTTTTTTGGACAGCCATCCTGCCTAAAGTTATTATTCATGAACTTGTCTCTGTCTCACATAGCACTGTTCTGAATGGTTTTGACCCAGCTGACCAACTCTCTGTTGCCCTTTCATTTTTCTTTTTGCCTTATTCTGCGTTTTCCGGATGCCTAGGGCATGGAGGTTGGACTTGCAGAGACTTCCGAAACTGAGGTTTGGGCCATATGCTGAGCAGTAGTTGATATATATTTTGGATGGTTATCTGCCACCCAGCTCGCCCAAAGACCTGCTCCTGGACATCCTCTGTATAAGGGGATGGTTATGAAAACTGGTTTTGCTATATAGTGTTGTACTTGTATACTGTTTTCCCTCTCTTTTGTGCTTGCGTTTGCTATATAGTGGACATTAATGTTTACTTCGATACATACGTTTCTTTCCATGGGAATGGGGGGAGGAGGAATGATTTTTGGATCTTTATAGGATGATTGGGGTGCGGAAAAGGTTGAAGGACGAATGGGGGATGATTGTTGTTCTGTATGGCTGGATTTAGTGTGCATGTGGGTGAGAAAGAATAGGAAATGGGAGGGGAAGGAAAGGAATTTGGGTAGGATTCTTCTAGCATATTTTGTGTGTGTATTATTAGAGGGGTTAGTTCTCTCTCTTTGACCGGGCCGAATGAAGAAAATAAGAAACAATATAAGCGCTAGCAAGTAACTGCAAACCACTGATAAAGAGCTGGCTTCTATTGGCCTTGTAGAGTGCTGCTGGCTCACATGTGCCCTGTGCACAGGTTCTAACCTTTCTCTTTTTCCCTCCCTTTTCAAGCCCCAATGCAATCTTGTGAGAGTTGTTGTTATGTCCCTGGGCCATCTGCAACTCCCAGCCCCTGTGTGCTATGATGTTGTATGCATAGGCACTTCTATTTCTCTTGCCTATCTCATCTAGAATCTTCCTCTCTGCTCTGCCTCTCTGATTGCACTTCTCTGGGGATAGCAGCCTCACCATTGAACAGTCTTTGTAGCCTCTCCCAGACCCTTCTCATTTGCATATAGTCCCTCCTATGGCCTGACTCTGGGAACTGCTTCCACATCCTTGGCAATAAGAGCCTGGCCAACAGGAGGGTGCCTTGAAATCCAAAATTCAGCATGTGAATTATAGACACCATTTTCTCAACATCCCCAACCCTGCAATGTCTTGTTTATGTGAGTACACAAATACAACAGTACACTCAGACCACTGGGCACCACATTAGCATGCTTAAATTTACACAAACATACACACCTATTCTGTAAAAGGCATACTTACCTGCATTCTCTTTTTAGAATATATGAGTACAATTGGGCGTGCCCGTTTAATGCCCCCCCCCCCCCCCCCCATGATACTGAGCATCCTTTGTAGAATTGGCCCCAGTATGCGTACCTTTGCACACACAGAAAAGAGTATTTAGGGGGGGAGGTGTACTTATCTGTGTATAACAGAAATGTTTCAGATGAACATTGACAATTGTATGCAATTTCCTCATATACTTTTGTACCACATATATTGAAATGGCTAGCTTTACAAATGTATATATTTGGCACAAAGGGGCTCGTTTTCAAAGCACTTAGATTTACAAAGTTCCACAGGTTACTATATAACATTGTAAGTCTAAGTGCTTTGAAAATACGCCTCGGTCAACTCGTGTTTGGAAATTGAACGGCTATGTATATACTTGAAAGTGCATCCATAAATCTGAAGTTATACACACTATTGAAAATTTATACCATGAAGTCCACAATTTCTTATGCATTTGCAAAAAAAGAAATCTGAATATGAAATGTATACAAATTGTTCTAATCTGTATTGACAGGTACACTACAATGTTGGAAAAAATTTGGCTGATAAAGGCAACCAAACTGCTGCAATCAAATATTACAGGGAGGCTATAAGGTATTTAGCTGTTCTTTGCTTTATTGAGCTTCAGAAGTGTACTTTCTAGGTACTGAAACACTAAAAAATCATTTAGGGCTATATAGGTTACCAGTTTAAATCTGTGTTATTTCTTGTATTGAAAACTGTGTTATGAAGACATGAAGTGTATGTAATATAATGCTAGGTGTTTATAGTAACTGTCTTTTCTTAATCCTTAAGGTTGAATCCCAAGTATGTGCATGCCATGAACAATCTTGGCAACATTTTGAAAGAAAGGAATGAGCTCCTGGAAGCAGAGGAACTGTTGGCCCTAGCTGTACAAATACAGTATGTAAAAAATAAAATAAAATGTTTTAAATGATATCGGAGAAATGTGTGTATTTCTGAAGTGCATTTTTAAATTTGATAGGCCAGATTTTGCCGCTGCATGGATGAATCTAGGAATAGTGCAAAACAGCTTAAAAAGATTTGAGGAAGCCGAACAAAGCTACTGGACTGCAATTAAACACAGAAAAAAATATCCTGACTGTTACTACAACTTAGGACGTTTGGTGAGTTTTAAGTTGCCTCTTTTTGTTTTTCTTTTTACAGTCAAAACAGGAGTATATTTAAAAAAAAATAAATCTTAGCAATAGTTCATTCTGTTTCATTTACTCTAGCAGATTGGCAGCAGTAGGTTAAAGTGAGCCTCTTGAAGTAGAAAGAGAATCCATAATAAAAGTGTGAAGAAATGTGGCACCTCTAGACATATTTAGGGTGGCAACGGAGGGGGGGGGGGGGGGGGACATGCCAAAATGACATTTCTACATATCATACCCCAAGACACTACAGCCTTCTATTCATAAAGAAGCCCTCCCTCCTTCTGCCAGTTTCAGCTACCCGGTAATACTGTCATTATAATTGATAGCTTCATTCAACAAATTCTTTTATGAGGGAATGCAGTCTGGATTTTGTATAGGATTGGTCAGAATCTCAGTATAAACCTAGAAACTCCAGTTCTGTATTATAAACTCCATATTCCCCAACAATGGAGCTATCTTCCCCTTACAACTCACCATACAAAAAAATATTCAAATTGTGATTATCACCTCAGGTACACCACATGCTCCTTCCACTGCCAGACACTTTATTTAAAGCAGATTTCTTTTTGTTTATGTGGTGATTGTACAGAATGTGGAGACCATTTTTTATTTTTATTTTGGGTGACAAGGACCACCTTTGCTGGCCCTTGCCACAGAGCCCACTTTCAAATAGGGCAAGACACTTCAGAAATTACACAAAACCCTGCAAAAAATATCCAAAACCTGTCGCTTCTTCCTCTGCAACATCAGCAAAATTTGTCCTTTCCTATCTGAGCACACCACACTATCTCTCGTCCACGCTCTCATTACCTCTCGCCTTGACTACTGCAATTTACTCCTCACCGGCCTCCCACTTAGCCATCTATCCCCCCTTCAATCCGTTCAGAACGCTGCCGCACGTCTTATATTCCGCCAGAACCAATATACTCATATCACCCCTCTCCTCAAGTCACTTCACTGGCTTCCGATCAGATACCGCATACAATTCAAGCTTCTCCTCCTTACCTACAAATGCACCCGGTCTGCGGCTCCTCACTACCTCTCTACACTCATCTCCCTCTATTTTCCCGCCCGTAACCTCCGCTCACAGGACAAATCCCTCCTTTCAGTTCCCTTCTCCACCACTGCCAACTCCAGGCTCCGCTCATTCTGCCTTGCCTCACCCTATGCCTGGAACAATCTTCCTCAACCCCTACGCCAAGCCCCCTCCCTACCTATCTTCAAATCTCTGCTTAAAACTCACCTCTTCAATGCTGCTTTCGGCACCTAACCTTTCGTGAAATATAGTATGCCCTATCAGACTGACTGTACACTTGTCTTTAGATTGTACACCTGTCTTTTAGATTGTAAGCTCCTTGAGCAGGGACTGTCCTTCCATGATAAATTGTACAGCGCTGCGTAACCCTAGTCGCGCTTTAGAAATGTTTAGTAGTAGTAGGAGTAGTAGTATATACTGCAGGAAATGAACCACACTATAATAGTCCTAACTCACCTATGAAAAGACCTATAAATATTACATTGGGCCCGAGCACCAATATACTAGAACAAGCTAGACTGTTACAGGTTCCTACACAGACACTACAGGCTAGTAGAATCCTTCATCTCAGTCACATGTGCAAAGCATGGACAAACCCTCATCTGATTCAGAATAGGGAACCATAAAAACATGCACACAAAACCTGAAATGGAGATCCCCCCAAAAATCCAGACTCTATAATCAATGCAATACCGATAAAAGAGAACAGAAATGCAATGACTGCAACCCATGCATGCTTAGGTAGTCAAATCCAATGTGAAGGGAATAGATCTAACAGAGTACATTACATGCATAGTTGCTATCAATTTGGTAAGAGCAGTAAGTGTGCAAGCTTTAAATGTATGCCACTGTGCATGCATACTGTGGATCCAGTCTCCTGTGTTACCTTCTAAAAAGCTGCATTGGGAGGCATATGTTGTAGGTTTTGTGACGTGTGTGGATAGCAATGTCCTTCAGTCATAAATCTTGCAGGTTTCATAACTTTAAAAAGGTTACTTTTTAAAAAAAAAACTTGTGTTATCTTAATTCTTTTTATAGAGAGCGAATTTTGTTTAACCTTTATTTTGTAACTAAAATGTAAAACAGCCCAGTAGGTACTAAAGCAAATCAAATCACCTGTCTTGGGTTTTCATGCTAAATGTTTGCAACTTTCTTTAAATTAGTCACCTTACTTTCTAACTGTTCTTACTCTCTTACCTGTCTATATGTTCCATCTTTGCTTTACCGTTCACTATCAATTAAAATGTTCTATTATGTATTGTGTTGACATTGTAAGTAGTGTACTATGAAAACTCAAAAATCCAAAATACTGAAGAGCAAAAAAATTTGGTGATATTAAGTAGTATACTATGCTATACTTTGGATTGTTATTTGAATATTTTTACTTCTGTAACTGTCTATTGCTCATGTTTGATCTATTCTTACTGTACACCTCCTTGAGTGAATTCCTTCAAAAAGGCGGTAAATAAATCCTAATAAATGTGTACAAGTGACATCCTTGTACTACACTTAAGTGAAAATGATCAGCAGCCCCTCGCTGTTCCATACAGCACTCTAAATTTAGCACCAGAACAGTGCGGGGAATTAACGCCCCCATGATCAGAGCTAACAGCATGCAAATTTAGGCATGCTATTAACTCTGATCATAGGGGTACCTGCAAGAGGATTATGCCTGGGCATTCGCCCAAGGCACAGTTCTTCCCCAGGAGTTGTTTGACAGGTCCAGGTTGTCAAAAAAAAAAAAAAGCTTGGACTTTTCTAACAGCAGAAGAGGATTCCTTTCAAACCTAAGCCTGCCCCACCTCCCAAACACAAGGCATAGAGATCCATTGGACCTCCAGGCCCCACCCCCATCCCCCAAACACTGAAAGATCCTGGTGGTCCAGTGGGACTACTAGCTTCCACCCCCAGCACTAAAAATACCCTGGTGGTCCAGTGGGACCGCTAGCCCTCCACACTGGTACCCTCCTCCCCCGTGGCCTACCTCATAGTTGGAGGAGGGAGGGACTAGCACTCCCTCCCTCTTTTGTGGACGCCTCCTCAAAATGACGGAGCCCTGTCCAGTGCGTCCTGGGATGTGCTGGGCGGAGCTTAACCCTTACATGGAATGGGGCTGTGGAATGATAGGCATAGGTCGGTTTGCAGGGAGTTAATAGGTTCATGAGGTGACACAAAGCAAGGGAATAAATGATAGCCAAAGACACACCTACCTGGGATGCATATGACAATCAGGACAAAGACTCACAATCGGATCTCCTCCATTTGCTGCCAATCCAACTAGTCCCAAAAGACAAGTAAGATCAGCAATTGTACATAATTTGTATTGGCTGTAAATGGCTGCTCTCCACGTCAGTGTTCTTTGTGAAATATATCATACACATGTAAAACCTTCACCCTGGCCGTACCATGCCTCCAATATTAAAAAGGTAGAAATGAAGGCATAACTAACTTGTCCGTGTATAAGTCAAACTTGCCTTTTCAAACTCACAGTTTGATGCCATTTACAAATAAGTGTCAGGGTTTACAAGTAGAAATCACAAATAGGGCTTCTGAATTAATGGTCATTTTTTCATTGCAGATTCTTTATAAAATTGCTACGGGGCCTGTTTTCTAAAATGCTGCTGTTTTTGCACTTACCATGGGTAATGTGTAAATATTAACACATGGTAAGTGCAAGGCCCATTGGTAAATACAGGAGACATGGTCAGCTCATAAATCACCACCACATAGTAAATGCATTGACAAACATAGCGGTAAATACATGTGTTCTACACACCGTTGTATTTACTGTGACCCCATGCACTAAAAGATTTAATATACCCGATTCCCTGAGCCACATCCTAACACCTCTGATTTTCCCCGAGTCTCAGCATCAATCTTTCATCCCTGGTTCCCCAAGTCTCAGCATCATGTCAACTTCCCAATCCCCTAAGCCCCAGCATTACCCCCTCCCAAGTCACAGCATCAGCTTCCTCCACCAATTCCCCTCAAGTCACAGCACTGTCCTGCTTCCTGTAATTCTCCTCAAGCCACGGCATCTCCCTCAATCCCCTCCCTTAGAGGTCAGAGCTGCTATTTGAACCCAGGAGACAATGGGTGAGCAGCATCCAGTGATCATTTTTGCCCTGCCACTACACTACCACGGAAATCCTGTGTAAATGCCGGGGGGGGGGGGGGGGTAGAAGGTCTAGGAGGGATGGGGGAAGAAGGGTCAACTACCTCTTCACTGGGATAGGGATGATGCAGTGATTTTGGTGGGGGGTAGGGGGATCAGCAGAGTTAGGATGCTGTTAGGAGAATTGGGTATATTTTATTTTTAATGCACAGAGAACGTAAATTGCTCCAGATATCATAGTTGCACTTAACATCTCCTTTTGAGGAGGCATTAAATATACTTGCTTCATCAGCAGCTTTTACAGCCCAAGGTAATTTACTGAGTGTTAACTGCAAGCACTGTCCATGCCCTATTTCGACCAATAAGCTGCCCTGATTCCACCCGATACCACACTAAGCAGCTCAAGATTTTTACCACAAAGGCTGTTTGTAGCACACAGTAAACATCAGGGGCGTAGCCATGGGTGCCTGGGCCCACCCAATTTGGGGTCAGGCCCGCCCAGCAGCAGCACAGTGATTCCGGTCGCAGGCTCCGGTCCCCATCATCGTCCCTTCCCCCGTGGCGTGCCTCAACTTTCACCCCATCTTCCCTCACCTTCCTTGTCCTTGCAGGCCCGCCCAGCAGCGATTCCACTCGCAGGCTCAGCTTCTTCGGCTCACACACGCTGCCTGCCGGCTGCCGCTCAAAATCTCCTTGCAGCTACTAAGCGGCAGCGCTAACCTAACCCGGAAGCCCCTCCTCTGCAGAGGAGAGGCTTCCGGGTTAGCGCTGCCACTTAGTAGTTGCAAGGAGATTTTGAGCGGCAGCCGGCAGGCAGTGTGTGTGAGCCGAAGCTGAGCCTGCGACCGGAATCGCTGCTGGGTGGGCCTGCAAGGAGGGTGAGGGAAGATGGGGTGAAAGTTGCGGCACGCCACCGAGGAAGGGATGATAGGGAAAAGTGTTACACGGGGGAGGGAAGACGGGGACAGCAGCTGCATGGGGGGAGGGAAGATGGAAGGAAAGATGCTGCACAGGGAGAAGGGAAGATGGAAAGATGAGGCATGGTGGGTGGGGGAGAAGCTGCACGGGGAGAAGGGATAGATGCAGTAAAGGGGTGGACGGGTGAGGAAGGGAGAAGTCTTGGCTGCATATGAGGTGGAGGGGAGGGAGACATGCTGTATAGGATAGGTGGTGAGAGGGGGAGAAATTTTGAACATAAGGGTGAAGAGGAGGGGAGAAATGTTAGAAATGATGGTAGAGGGGAGGAAGGGAGAGATGCTGTATGGGAAGGGGAGAGAGACGTTGGACCCAGAACACAAAGGAGAGGGGGAGAGAGATGGTGGACAGTGGGAATGAGAGGGGTGGATGAGAGGGAGGGAGAGGTACACAGTAGGTGGTGAGGGGGGGAATGCTGGACCATGGGGGAGAGGACAGGAATGAAGAGAGAAGGGGCAGGAAAATAAAAGGCTACCAGGGTGGGGTGGGGAGGGGATCAGATGCTGGTTAGAAGGGTGGAGAGAGAAAGATAATGGGGAATGGTGGAACCCTGTGGGAGAGGGGAGGAGGGGGTGGCAAGGAAATGAATGAGAGAAAGTGATTACAGAGGGTAGAAATATGGTAATGGGAAGTAGGTTAAAGATAAAAGAGAAAGTAGAGATGGGGAGGAGTAAGATGGGGAATGGGAGAGCTAGTGGGTGAAAGAAGAAGATGGAAATTTGATAGGTAGTTGAAAAGTAAAAAGGAGATGAAGAAGGGTGAGAGAGAGGCAGAAAAGAGCTACAAAGGAATGATCAATATGTCAGAGGCAGGAATAGTGAGGGAACAGACAGGCGAGAGGAGAAAAGACAAATGAACTGCAGCCGCTTGAAGAAGAATTAGCAGACGACAGAGAGGAAAGCAGAAAAGAGAAATTGGAACCAGCAAGATGGAAAAATAAAATGTCCAGACAACAAAGGTAGAAACAAAGCATTTTATTTTGAATGTTTTAAATGGAATATGTTAGCTTTTGGAAATGTGCATAGCAATTGTCTTTGTATTGTGTTCTTTAGAAAAGGAAATGCATCTCTGTTTTATGTCTCCAGTGTTGCAGTAATGCTGTATTTAACTTCTTGGGGTTCCTTTTCAATTTTTGTCTAAATATTTTTATTTCTAATTTGTGATCCCGTGTTCTGTATTTGGTGAGGGTCTGTTGGTGTGATAGTAATGGCAGGTGGGAAATTGGAAGGGAGGCAAAGAGGAGAGGGAATCGGGGAGGGAAGCCCTCCTTTATTTTCTGACCTGGGCCCAAGCAGGTCTAACACCAGTCCTAACCCTTGCTGTATAGCTGGTGAGGATTCCCAGACATCCCCAGCTAAGGACCTCCTCCAAAGGTGGCCAGAACTCCCTTCTACCAAGCTCTGGCAACAGCATCCTTGAGCCATCGACAGCTAAGCATGTGTGGGGTGCTGGCATCAGTGGCTTAGGGTCATTGCTGCTGCCTGCCAAGCTTTGTAAAAAAGAGTTCTGGCCACCTTCAGAGAAAGCCTTCAGCTGACTGAGCTTGAGGATCCTCATTAGCTAAAGTATTTATATTTTGAGGTGGAGGTAGGGCGGAGCAGAGAAAATTTTGTGCCCACCCACTTTGGGCTCAGGCCCACCCAAAACTGGCTGTCTGGCTACGCCACTGGTAAACATTAACATGAGCCTGCACTAACGGTTAGCATGACCTAAATCCCACAGTAATGGCTTAGTGCATTTTAGTAATCAGATTCCTATAGTAGTACATTTATTTGGCCCAGAATTTTTTTTATGGATAACTGGCTAACATTTACATGTCATAGGCTCTATTTTATCATAAAATATTTATTTGACAACTCTTCGCTCACAGAAGGTAAGAAAACCTTTGCAGAATGTTAAGTAAAGGTTATTTCAAATTACTACAACTATTAAAAAAAAAAAAAAAAAACACTTCAAATCGCACCACAAATCTCCACCAACGCTCCAGGTCACAAAAGATATTGTTGCAGCCCTAGCCATTTTAAACTTTCCTCATAGGGAAGTCATCCCATCCCCTTTTCATCGCCCTTCTCTGTACCTTTTCTAATTCCACTAGATTTTTTTTTTGAGATGCAGTGACCAGAATTTCTCACAGTATTCGAGGTGCAGTCGCAACATGGAGCAATACAAAGGCATTATAACATCCTCATTTTTGTTTTCCATTCTTTTCCTAATAATACCTATCATTCTATTTGCTTTCTTAGCATTTAGTGCAATATATTACTCCCATCTTATTTCTTAGGCTTCTGGCATTCACATATAGACATTTCAAACTATGTTTATTGTTCCTATTTACATCTTGCTCAGCAGTTGACAGTAATTATTTGCAATCTTGAAAATCTGTCTGTTTTTTAAAGACACCTGGAGAGGCATTTTTGAAAGAAACGTCTAAGTTGGAATTTGGACGTCTTTGTAAAATGTCCAAATTCAGAGGCGGGGAAAAGGTCATTTTCAAAAAAAGATGGACATCCATCTTTCATTTTGAAAATACCAAGGACGCCCTTAGATTTGGACATCTTTGATTTTTGGCGATTTTCGAAACCAAAGATGTCCAAGTCTAAAACGTCCAAATGCAAGTCATTTGGACGTGGGAGGAGCCAGCATTTGTAGTACACTGGTCCCCCTGTGACATGCCAGGATAGCAATCGACACCCTAGAGGGCACTGCAGTGGACTTCATAAAATGCTCCCAGGTACATAGCTCCCTTACCTTGTGTGCTGAGCCCCCCAAAACCACTACCCCCAACTGTACAGGCGAAAGGGGGCACCTATATGTGGGTACAGAGGGTTTCTGGTGGGTTTTGGATGGCTCGCTGTTTCCTACACAAATGTAATAGGGGGGGGGGGTTATGGGCCTGGGTCCACCTGTCTGAAATGCACTGCACCCACTAAAACTGCTCCAGGGACCTGCATGCGCTGTCATGGCCCTGATTATGACATCTGAGACTGGCAATCAATATTTATGTTTTTTTAAGAATGGGAGGTGGTTAATGACCACTGGGGGAGTAAGGGGAGGTCATCCCCGATTCCCTTCGTTGGTCATCTGGTCATTTCAGGCACCTTTTTTTGCCTTATTCGAAATAAAAACAGGACCGGGTGAAAACGTCCAAGTTTTAGTCTTGGACGTCTCTGCTTTTTTCTGTTTTGGCTCAAAGACGTCCAAGTCTTAGGAACACCCAAGTCCCTTTTTCATCACACCTCCAATACGCCCCCCTCTGATTTAGATGTCCTTGCGACGGACTTTCGCTAGAGACGTCCAAAATCGGGTTTCGATTATACCAATTTGGACGTCTCTGAGAGATGGATGTCCAAGTGCCAATTTATGTCGGAAGATGGACGTCCATCTCTTTTGAAAATGAGCCTGCTGGTCTACTATTGCAACCTCACAATCAGGATACCTTATCTTCCGTGTTTTGGTGATATCCTTGAAAGATACCTTGTTCCAAACCATGCACTTTTGAATGACTGTCGGCCTTCATTTATTTACCTAGACTTAATAGATGTTGAGGTGGGATTGCGATAATATATGAGTTTTTTCCATCTAAATATTTTGGACACAGTAAGTGCTCCTTTTTTGGAAGTTGTATCATGTGGAGTAGTTGATGATAAATTTGTAGAATCCAACTGTTTTACTTGATTTTATTGTCCTCCAGGAAAGTGGGCAAATGCCAAAGTTCTTTATACGATTTTATATCGTGGAATGTTTTGAAGTATGATTTTTACTTAATTATTGGTGGGGAGGAGCTTACCCAAGATGGTTGCAGCTGACTTCATGCTGCAGGATGCCATCCCCCTTCCTTACCTTATGGTTAAGCATAAATCGAAGACCTGGGTTTTTTCGATGGAGCCCAGGGTGAGTTCTTTCTAGGTCAGACCAATGAATGCCTTTGTGGTACAGGACGCAACAGTGTTGACCCCAGCTTTGGCTGGGGGGAGGCGGCATGGCAGAGGCCTCTTCTACCCCCCATTAAAACAGTCAGTCTCTCTCTAGAGCTTCAAAGCCTTCCTGCACATCGATTGATGACTCTAGGACTGTGATCGCGGCACTCCAGCACCTGACCTGCGTGGAGAAGAATGAACCTGCAGTAACGGGGCTGGAACCTCATTCATCATTGCTGGAGTTTCAGGATGTGGGGCAGATGAGTGTCCAGTCTAGAAAAGAATCTTCTTTATTGCAGCTACCAGGTATTGTCACTTAAAAGCTGTGTGTGAGGTCGGTATTGCCCTTTTACGGAGGCTAGGAATCTTTAATTTGGAGTCTATATGGGAAGCTATTTCAGCTCTCCAAACTTCTTTGGGATCACAGATAAAAAAGAGGCGATCACACATAGACCTGATTACACCAGACTTAGCAGCCTCAAAGAGTAAGTTAGCTGATTTGGGAAATAAAATGGATGCAGTTGAAACGAGGTTGGAAGTTTTGGAAACCCGAGGAAACACTTGGATAAAAGATAGTATGAACTTACGTGCCAAAGTTGAGAACTTGGAAAATGCTGTCAGACGTCAAAATCTTAGATTTGTAAATGTTTCCAAGCAATGTTCTATTTCCGCCTTGGACATGTTTAAGAGATATCTCTCTGAAATATTGAAGGTGCCGAAGGCCTGATATCCATTGGTCTGTAAAATTTATTTTCTACCAGTTGGCAAGAGGCAAGAACAGCCCAACCAACATGATTTGCTAATAAATAGTTTGGATTTGACTGGTGCACTAGAGCAGTCAGATTTGGATGTCCTGGCTTCTGCTACTTTATTAGTGCATCTGGCATTGGACTCTGACAGGGAATGGCTTTTGAAGCTATTCTTTAAATAGAAAGATGTTTTGTTTATGAATTATAAGAAGGATGTATCCTGATGTAACTAGAATAACACAGAAGAGGAGAAAGCAATTTTTGCTATTAAGACCAAAGGTGCTCCAGTTGGGGGTAACTTTTGTTCCTCGTTTTCCCTGCAAATTTGTTATAACCTTTCAAGGTGTTGGATATGTTTTCTTTTATCCTGGGCAGCTTATTACTTTTATAACAAATCTGTGATATCTTCTAGTGCTCCTTAATGAATGTCCCTCTTTCCTGTTGGAGCTTAGTAAGAAAGGATATTGTGCCCATCAGCAGACAATCTCCTTTGTATTTTTCCTTGTTCAAACTCTGCCTTTGGTAGCCCTTCTCCACTGTATTGTGAACTAACAATAGTGGCTGTTTTATTTTTGTTTTGTATTTTTTTCAGTGTTATTTTCTTTATTGTAATAATATGCTATATATTTGAAATTGATAAATAAAATATTTTTAAAAAATTATTAGTGATGTAAATCTGCACTTAGATGGTGAGTTGGACATTGAGGCAAAATATTTCCCAGAAATTGTTAAGGTGTTGGGCTGTGAACGGCCTTTAGACATTGTAGCATTTTCAACTGCTGGCCCTATAACACCTGGCTAATTAATTGTCATCCTACCCCCTGTTTGGACCATTTTCTTTTTCAATTTGTAATCTATTGGTTGGATCACTTCAGACACACTCCCATGTCCAAGCATTGAGGCCCTTACCAGGGGAAAGGTGCATACAACTCATTTTTGGAACAGGATTGATGAGTTACAGCATCATCATAGAAGGAATGGAAGAGAAGCGAGAACCCGGGCTTGGGGCTACCTCCTCCTTCAAGCAGTGCTGGGTCTTCACCAACAGCAGCTGCAGCAGAGGACTGGCCAGAGGAATTAATCAGAAGAGGTTGAGCATATCTCTTCATGTTTTGCTGAGCCAACCCCACAGATTCTTCAGTAGCTGGGTAGACAGGAATTTTACCACGGTGTTTAGGAGCCATAAGATAAAGAAAAGAACCAAGTAAACCGTGGGACTCCTAGTAGGCCTTAGCAAACCACTGCCATCTTGATCTCTGCTACCTGGTTATAACTGTTTATAAATAAATAAACAGTATTACAATTAGGTCTTATATAGAGGAAATGAAAGTATGTGTTGTACTCCATTTTCTATGTTTATCAGTAATGGGTGGCATTTGACTGCAGTGATGTGCCTTAACTTAATTATTTGAGCATTAATACTTCAATTTATGACCAGATATAATGTCTTCAGGTTTGTCTCTCAGACTGTTCACAATTTGCAAGTAGTTTAATTACTGTGAACATACTTGAGATGTAGTTATAGTTCTATGTGTTTATGTGATATAGAAGCATCCTGGAAAAACAAACATATAGAGTCAAAATCTTGGAAGTATTTTATACATACTGCAGAATATAAGAAGTGAAACTAAATGTCATGTTAACATGTGTTGTCTTACCTTCTTCAATTTCAGTATGCAGATTTGAATCGTCATTTAGATGCACTCAATGCCTGGAGAAATGCCACAGCTTTGAAACCAGATCATAGCCTGGCATGGAACAACCTAATTATATTGCTAGATAATACAGGTATCGTTTTCTTTTAAACTCTGCTCTCTCTTGATCAAAATGCCACAAAGAATTAGAACCAACATAAACTTCATTCAAATTAATAATCAAATAGCCATAATGAAGAACACATGAGTTTTGTCATCTAGCCATTTTCATTGGTTGTCTCAAATTGCCAATGTTATTTTCTTCTACATAATCCAAGAAATGAAGCCAAAATTAAAGGAATGTCATCCTTAAAAACTATTCTGTTTCAACTATAAGCTATATTTTAACATGTTGTTCTGTTGTGGGATGTTAAAATTCATTTCCATGTGTATGCAATCATTAGTGTTGTAGCCAAAACTAAAAAAAGTTCCAGACTTTTTTTTATTATTATTAAGTATGGTACGTGTAGGATTAAAACAACAATTCAAGAGTTAGTGGCTTAGGTAGGATTGAATGGGCCCCAGATGAAAAATTAAGATGGTCGTCTATAACACCATCTCTTCCAACGTAGAAAAAACCTGAAGGGTTGGGGAACCTTCAGAGCTCCAGTAACCAAATTCTGCAAAATATCCATTCTAGATCTATATAGAAAATCTGTCATCATAAAGCAGAACTAATGTCCAGGATTCAAACAGCAACAACCCTACCTTTAAAAGGCAGCATCCTAGAAAACCAGTATACTTCCTGAAGGAAAAACAGAACAAGCCAGACTACTAAAGATCCCTACATAGAAAGTAGCAGAATACCTCACGGCTATCACTCCTGCAGAATACAGACAAAACACCAAATAAACAACTACAAACTAGAAATAGAAACTCCAAGAAGTCTGAATACAATGCAACACTGGTGAAACAAAAGAGTATTTCCTTTTGTACTATGTAAAAAATAAAGTTATCAGAGTTGCACTTTTCAAGATGTCATATTCAAGTTACTTAACTGAAAATAAAATGTCATCCGCAAGGTTGTCGTCTTCCCATAAGAAATTATATATCTCGATATTGCTAAAATTATATAATTCTTTGCCTTAAATATCCGATTGGAGCAGAATTGTTTGAAATGTTGCAAGCTAATGAAGACATGGTTATTAAGAAAAAATACTTATAATACCTACCATGCTATTAAATATTTATAAAAACAACATATTAAAAATTTGATATTTAAATTGTAATTGTATTAGTTTTTTTATTTCTATCCTGAATTACGATGTAAACCATCCAGAGCTAATGGTAGTGACAGTATAGAAAAATTTTTATTAATATGATTATTATTTATTATCTGGCAATTGTATTTTAATAATCCACTTGGTGCTAGCCTCTCCTTTCAACTTTTCTTGTGTTGTCTTCATCTATAGGTTCCTTTTCAGGGTCTCATTTTTATTTGTTCTTCTCCTGTCTTCCTTTCCTCTCTGTATCTGTCTCTGACATTGACTGTTCTCCTTAATCACCACTCAGCAGCTAGATTTTACCTCTCATTCTCCTCTTCTTTTGCCCTCTAGTCTTTGCTTTCCCTCATTTCACATCTTGCATACCTGTGAGCTTTCCATCTTCCACTCTACTACTACTACTTAACATTTCTAAAGCGCTACTAGGGTTACGCAGCGCTGTACAGTTTAACAAAGAAGGACAGTCCCTGCTCAAAGGAGCTTACAATCTAAAGGACGAAATGTCAAGTTTGGGCAGTCTAGATTTCCTGAATAGAGGTATAATGGTTAGGTGCTGAATGCGACATTGAAGAGGTGTGCTTTGAGTAAGGATTTGAAGATGGGCAGGGAGGGGGCTTGGCGTATGGGCTCGGGGAGTTCATTTCAAGCATAGGGTGAGGCGAGGCAGAAAGGGCGGAGCCTGGAGTTGGCAGTGGTGGAGAAGGGTACTGAGAGGAGGGATTTGTCCTGTGAGCGGAGGTTACGGGTAGGAACGTAAGGGGAGATGAGGGTAGAGAGGTAATGAGGGGCTGCAGATCGAGTGCATTTGTAGGTTAATAGGAGAAGCTTGAACTGTGTGCGGTACCTGATCGGGAGCCAGTGAAGTGACTTGAGGAGAGGGGTGATATGAGCATATCGGTCCAGTCGGAAGATAAGACGTGCAGCAGAGTTCTGAACGGATTGAAGGGGGGATAGATGAGGAGTAGGTTGCAGTAGTCCTGGCATCCAGCCCCTTTCTTTTTTTCTCTTACCTGCTACCCAGGCTCCTCATTCGCTTCTCAGATCTGTCCCTTTCATCTGTTTATTTCCAGCTTTCTTCAGCTGCCTCATACCATCCCCTTTCACACCTTTTCTGTCCCTCCAGTCTTCCACACTTTTCGCTTCTTATCCCCTTCCTCCATTCTAATCCCTTCTCACCAATTCCCTACCTCTTTCCTTCATTCTGACCCATGCTGTCTTTTACTCCCTCCCTATCTGCATTCTGAACTCCTTCTCACCCTTTGCCTTTTTCCATTGCCCATCCCATATTTCTGCATCGGCCACTATACCCCTTCTTCTTAACTAGGCAATGAGCTTTTGCCTACTTTGGACTGAAACTTTGGAATGAAATGCCACTAGAGTAATTATCTAAGTTTTAGAAGGTTCATAAAAGCTTGGATATTTAATTGTTGAGTTATATCTTATCTAAAGGATCATTTTAATGGGGTTGGATATGAGTATTGTGAGGAGGGGGAGAGAGTTTTTTTTTTTTTAGCACTGCCACCTTTAACTCAATACCCTCCTACTACTCTCTGGAATAAATATAGACCAAAAAAGACAGTTGCAAATAAACTTGCGGCCAACAGAGAGCATCCCAGGTCTTTTGGGGGCCCTTTTACTAAGGTGCGCCAAAAAATGGCCTGCGCTGGTTTAGGCGCTTGTATTGGACGTGTTCAGGTCCATTTTTCAGCATGCCTGCAAAAGAGGCCTTTTTTTTTTTTTTTTTTGCTGAAAGTAGATGAAAATGGCCATGCGGCAAAATAAAAATTGGTGCACGTCCATTTTGTACCTGAGACCTTACCGCCACCCATTGACTTAGCGGTAAAGTCTCATTCGTTAACCAGGCGGTAATCATCAGTGTGTGTACACTGCCGATTACTGCCTGGTTAGCGCCATGAGATAGAAAATAAAAAATATCGGATGCACGTAAAAATTTGAATTACCGCCTGGGGCACATGTTTTACACATGTAGGTGCCTACGCGGCTTAGTAAAAGAGCCCCTTAATAGTTGCTAGGTGCCCAAAATAAAAAGAATGTTCAGGAAAAATCCTGGCCATACCAATGAGGAGGGAACCTCCTGAGAAGGGGGAGGAGGGAACCTCTTGAGAAGGGGGAAGAATAGGTTCCCCAGCCCATGGAAGTGGAAAACACTAGTGCTCCAGATGAGGTCAGGGAAGAGCCCATGGAATTGGAGAGCTCAGTTCCTATATCCCTATGGAAGGTGAGGAGATGGAAATAGAAGCTGACATTTAAAAAGCCTCTGGAAAAGTTGGGGATTAATTCAGCAGCTACCCAGTGAATAAAGGGTTTTCTTTTTTTGTTTTGCTGGCAGATGTGGGGGGGGCGGGGGTATAATAGAATTCAGGCCTCTCTATTATGAGTGATTATGCTTGGGATCTGTTTGAGCCCTAGGCTTGTTAGGAAGGGCCAAACACAAAACAGAACAGAGATATTTTGGGGTTTTAGGTAGTTTTGGTTAGCACCAGTGTTTTGTTGAAATAACTGTTTGAGGGACAGGAAAATTTTTTGGTGGGGGGGAACTCTCCCTCTTGCATAAAGATTAAACCAGATTCTGTTGTCTGGATAAAACTTTGTTTGAGCAGAAGGAGGACAATTGTTTGCCAGGCAGTAATAAGAACTGCCAGAAAGAAGCTCGTTTGCATAAAGCTCCTCTGGTCCTTGGTTGAATTTATTTTTCTTTTCCTTTGAGGACAATATGAAATGAAACTGAAACTTACATATTGCAAAAAGGATACAGGTAGTCACCAAGCTAGGGGTTTATTCCTTTTCAAATTGCAATGCTTGGACTATATGCTTTTATGTCACCCTGAATTAAAATGGAGTTTCAAAGACTGACCCTGAAAAGTGCCACTTGCTTTATACTGTGTATTCTGTTTATTGTGTTGAGTTTTTCTTACCTCTGTGAGCTACTGCTAGGAGGTGCTACATCACAATATTTATTATTTTTGAGTGTATAAGGATAAGTGCAGTTATATATCTTCTGTAGAAGTTCGTAACTCACCTAGAGTTTATTGAACTATGTGTTTAATACATTCTTAATAAATATTAATTATAATGCTGCATATTTGGAGGGTACAAGACTTGCCTACAGTGGTA